>NC_061095.1:6705895-6820895 GCF_015104395.2 Macrobrachium nipponense
GTTACATGACCCTAGAGGTCTGTGAACAACACTGTTCTGACAAAGAATTGTTGTGGTGTTTTATGTTTAATATTCAGCAGAAATGCATGATAGACTTGCGGCATTTTCTTTGGCTTGTTCATTTAAAGGATAGTAATTTTTTCAAGTATAAATCATTACTAGGAAGTTCAGTCAGATTTTGATTGTTTTTTTCAAGAAAAATATATTGGAATGCACTTTATGGAAATGAATGAGTGATGACTTATCAAGAATAGTTAAGGCATAATTAAAGTGTTCACGTAAGAAGCAGTAAAAAGAAGTTGGAATATCATTATGATCGAAAAACCCCGCAGGGGAGTAGTGCCATGAGGGGCACTGTAGGCATTACTTAAGGTTCGTTGCAGCGTGTTTTCGGCCCCTAGCTGCAACCCTTTTCATTCCCTTTACTGTACCTCCTTTCATATTCTCTTTCTTCCATCTTACTTTCCACTCTCCTAACAACTGATTCATAGTGCGAGGTTTTCCTCCTGTTACACCTTCCAAACGTGCATTGTCAGTTTACGTTTCAGCGTTGAATGACCTCATTGGTCCCAGTGCTTGGCCTTTGGCCCAAATTCTATATTTAATTCAATTATGAACGAAAAACTGGCAACAAAAAGTAATGAGGGGCATTAATGATACCAGTAAAGTTTGTAATGGAACATTGAAGCCGTTTGTTCTGGTGTCCACACTCCATTATAGGATTGTGTACGTACTGGACGGTCTTCTGATGCGCAGTTCCCCCCTTCGTTGCGTCCTGAAAAAGAGAAATCATGTTAATTTTCTTATAAAAGCTAAGATCATCGGATTTGTCTTTTACCATATCTCATGTACATATAAGAAGAAGCCCAGATTGACAGATGCGTAAAACTACACCGGAAAAATCCACGATGAATAACAGAGGGAAGACTTGGTTCTCCACAGAGTGTGGTTGCTTTGATGATACTTGATGGCCAGTAAAAGCAATCTTGCAATGCATCAGCAAAATGGGATTTAGGACTGAAATACATTTTTCATTATAATGGAAGATATATTAGATTTGCTCATGTGACGGAAAATATAAGAAGGCCACAAGTTTTGGTGGACGGTGAGTTTTGTGTTACCCAGGACCTTGGCCTCTCAAGTGTCTCGGATTTGAATCTACGCGGAGGTCACTGATCGTAAGAATACTGTGTCTGTCTTTCAAACCTAGAATGGAAGCCTGTGAGTGAACATTCAAATAAATAGCATTTCGAGTTAGAAAATATAAGATATTTACGTGTCTGGAGATGCAGTTTCGTGGAGACATGGATATTTATTTTATTCCTCACGTCTTTCTGGCTCCCCCATTCTCTCGACAGATCTTTGTAAGCCATAAGTTACGGAATGCACCAATATCCAATCAGTGGCAGTGAGTTCTCGAATCACTTCCCCACAAGAGAGAGCAATCACACGCACTGCAGATGTGTTTGCTGCAAGGTATTTCGCGCTCTCTGTGAGCAATACCAGTGTTAATATAAATACGGAACTTTACACACATGCTACACGTTCGTACATCTAGTGTCGGTATATCACTTTGCCCTTGTTTGTACGTTTTTTTATATACTCTCAGGGGCCACTTTTGCTGTTCATAATTAAAATTCAAGCGAAAGAAACCCACGAGTGTATAATGAACCTGCTGATTTAAGGGAAAATTTCAGCTAGCTGAGTGGCGACTGCTTTTCAATTTCGTCAGTTACTAAACCATTGGACCATTACAGTCTAGGAGCATTTGCTTAAATTTGTATCATGCGTGAAGTCGAAGCATTTATGCTGTTTTCCTCTAGAGTATGATGACTTTCATTTATCAAATGTTTCAAAACCAGATTTAAGTTTTTGACGCCACATATGTTTCTTAGCTCATTCAGCAGTCTCTCGGTAACTTTGGGTTATAGTATATCCATGTCTCATATATTTTATGGCAACAAACCCTGTATGAGCAACCTGTGTGTTGCTTCATTCCTAAACTTACTTTAGTAACAATGCTGACTGTTATATCTTGGGCACGTTCATTGTTGTATCTTGGTTACGTTCATAGTGCAACAATAAATTTAATCTCGTGTTGGTTCTATTTAGTGTGTAGTTGTCTTCTTGTAGCCTCGTCATTATTTTGACTGACAGGTAATTTGTATTTTGTTCCCTTTCCATTTGGTTCGTTATATGGTAAATATCCTGTCAGGTTTTTCTTAAAAGAGTGGAACAGCCCGGGATCTTCCATTATTGCCTAGGTAGGTATGCGTGTAACAACATTTTTATTTTGAGTCAAAGGCTGCACTCCTATTAAATAAGAAGAGGGTCAAGGTAAAGGGTCTAGCATTGTATTGACGCTGTTTTACATGATAAGTATCACTTGCTCATCTCGGATGTTTCCAGTCCGGGGACCTGTGAGGGAGAAAGGGAAAATTTCAGTTGAAGTTAGTAAGGGAAAGTGGAAAGGTTGAAGTGTTGAAAGCGGGAGGGTGAGTTGGTATTTCAGAAACGGTCGTCTTTTGATTTAGGATTTTAATGAGTTAAAGTTTGAGAAATTAATGTAAGCCCAATTTCTACTTCAAAAGCATATAAAGCAAAAGAGGATCTCATATTGTAAGGAGGAAATAGTTGACGTCTTGAACCACAATATATACATACCGCAGTATGAAACGACATTCCACTATTCTTGAAGTTTCAAACACACACACACACACACACACACACACACACACACACACAGTATAGTATAAATAAGGCGACGAAAATTAGGTGGTGCATGTTTTAAGTTTATTTGCAGGCAACGTTTCGAATGAACTTGAAACACCCATATCACCTTTTCGTCCTCCTGTTTATACTAGGCATCGACTTTCCGAATATATATATATATATATATATATATATATATATATACATATATATATATATATATGTGTGTGTGTGTGTGTGTGTGTATGATGTATAATTTGTATATAATATATATGTATATAAAAATGTGTATATATGTATATATATTATATCTATGCTGAATGCCACTACCTGGATTATTCAGGTAGTTCATATCTGTCTTGCCGAATCATAAAAGACGTTGCATTACTTATTAACAGCAAAATTTCTCGAAGTATCTTGTTATCAGGGCTGTTGAGAAGAGTGAAGAGCGAGTTGTCACTTGAGGCTATTGCTGATTTGTCCATCATTTTCATTATTCAGATTATGCAGAATGAGTCTGGTATACACGCGGTTGACGATAGTATGTAGTAAATTAACCAAACCCAATCATAATTTATATCCAGGAGACTGTTATTGGTAGTATACTGTATACTGTAAGTTGTGTTTGAAGAATTGAATGGACCGAGTTTACTTGAAATAAGGTACTATCTTTCTATACTTCATTATCCCATTTTGAAAAAGTTCTCAAAAGTTGCAGTTTGTTTCCCTGAAGTGTCAGTGATCGGCGTAATGCAGGTCATTTACCAACCTCAGGGGAAACACAAAGCATCCTTGAAAAGGGGTGTGGCACTCGTTAGAACCCAAACGATTTAGTTTGTTAGGAAGGAGAATTGCGATGTTTGGAATCTGCGAGTAATCGTCTTTGTTCCAAGTTTATTAAATTATCATTTTAATTGCTGGTTAAGCATCTGTGATTTCGACTGTTACGTATCACGTAGTTACTTGATAAAAATTTTCTGTGAATTTATTTTTACCCCTACTTCAATTAATCTTTCACATACTTCAAGAACCACTGTATTCAAACATAATGTCACCCTCAGTGAAGGTGTAAGAGGAAAGGAACAAACGTTTATTGATAGTTTACATTCATTGCATGACAAATGAAGACATCATTTATTAGATATGTTTGTGGAACATCTTTTCGGTATCCTCAGAAGCACAGCCTAATCATTTGTTCGTAAAGTTACACTGGCGGGAACGTTTCCTTACAAGTAAGCAATAATAATTGTGCCTTAAGTAATTTGTCAACAATTTTATGTGCTCCGTTGTAGTTTTCTGTAAAAGAAAACTATTGAGTGGCTAATTGTCTGTCCGTCCGCATTTTATTTGTCCGCCCACAGATCTTAAAAACTTCTGAGGCTAGAGGGCTGCAAATTGGTACATTGATCATCCACCTTCCAGTCAACAACCATAGCAAATTGCAACCTTCTAGCATCAGTAGTTTTTATTCTATTGAAGGTTAAAGTTAGCCATGATCGTGCGTCTTTCATCGTTATTGGTGCCAAGAACACAGGTGACCGAAAGTTTCATTGGCTGTGTCTGAGGTTCATGCAGCATTATAAGCTATACAGAAAACTCGATTGCGCCGAAGTTTTTACTTGTTTATTTTATTTCTTCAACATAAGAGCATTCATGCTTATGACGTTGTACCGCTACTGGATGCTTTTCGCGTATTGACGCGCTGTGAATCACACGTGTTACTAATAGGTTCCTATTCGTCAAGTCTGCCTTTGCACTTCGCAATATGTTGCAGCTGTCAGTTCCAGAAACTAGGGTGTTTGTTATTTATGTTGCATCAGTAACTGTGCCAGGCGATTTCATCATGTTTCCTCTCATAACCTAGGATTTTAGTGTTCCTTTTGTTTTGGAACTATGCTTTGATATCACGCGGAAGAATTGTGAAACGTCGAATTTTTATGCTCTCTCTCTCTCTTTCTCTCTCTCTCTGTTGTTGTGTAATAATTTCATTTACATGTTAATACTTTCACTGAAAACCTGTCTTTGCGTTTTTGCTCTTGATCTTGCGTTTGACGATCGTGTGATGAAATAGTGAATAACTTCACGTAGTAGTGGCATTAATGTTATGCCTAGAAGGTTATTGTTGGTTAATGAATTCTGTGAGGGAGAGATTTTTCTTTTAGGTTTTGCTGATTTATCTTTATGCATGTATTATTTCCTTACCCTCAAATTTTTCTCTGCACGTGTGCATGTTGTAAGCTAAGGAAAGCTGCGTTGTAAATTGATCGGCTTGAGGTATTCTTTATAAATTGTTGGTGCATATAACTATAATAAAGCCTGGTACACACTATGCCATCACGTATCAGCTACGTGATGCAGTAGTGGTGTTGAAAAAAATTAATAGCGGCCAAACTGTACTGCAACACTGCTCACTTGTTCTCGCAGTTCAGCTTTCAACGGCGGGATATCTGCCGATGATGTACTTTGCCAGGAGACTCTACTGTGGGAGGTAGTTGCTCTGTGTGCTGCAAAAAAGAAACTTTTGAGGAAGAAACGTAGAACCTTGTGGTGTAAGCAATGACTTTTTCGGCGACCTCTGAAGGGAAGCTTCTATGAAATATTTATGGAGCTACAAGTCGAAAATCCAACAGACTTTGAAAATTACACAAGAATGCCAATCCTTGCATTTTATAAATTGTTGGAAAAAAATTGACCCATATATCTGTAAGCAGGACACCAGCTTTCGAGACAGCATATCACCAGGAGCTCGTTCTTGCAGCTGGAGGATCGTATGCAAGCCTCCAATATTCAACCAGGATTTCCAAACAGAGCCTCGGTCTAATCATCCCCGAAACCTGCGAAGCCATCTATAATGTCCTTAGGGAGGATTATTTGAAAGTAAGGTTCAAATATAGGTACAAAGTACACAAATATTTTTTTATTACAAGAAACGCAGCTCATCAAAACACCATAACTTCGGAGCTCCAGACTTCTGTGATGCTTTGATTCCAGACATTTCCCTGTAGAATTGTCATCAGGGTGTGCAGCTTTTTAGTAATGCCTTCATTCCGCAATGTACAGTTTACAAAATTCAATAACTCCAATTTGATGGTTTCCAAGCTTGCACTCCTGATGTTTCTCATCTTGTAATGCTTGCATTTGATGTTCCAAACAGATGGATGTTCCTTCAGTAATTCAATAAAATATAATGTTAGTGCTTGTCCTCTCACGGGGTTTGGCGGGTGGTGGTGAGCGGATATCCTCCCCCTCTGAACGTTGGTGCATCACTAAGCTGCGCAATGATATGGCTTGGCCCCAACAACACGTTGGTGATGCTGCTTCTTGTTGAATAAGTTTTTCAACGCATCCATCTAACACTGCGAGCATCATGATGCATAGTGTGTACGGGGCTTAAGTGTAATAATAATAATAATAGTAATAATGACATCTTCATCATCACCATCATCAGGTGTCAAATACAAAACTGAGGAAGGCAGGAATGCCTGTGAAAGGTCTTTTTCTCTTGTCCAATATTAGCATTAACATGTAACCAATTACTGAACATTGGAGACAGTTCAGAAGTAAGGAGTAGCCAGAAATGCTTCTTAGCAAGACTTCTGGAATCTAACCACACAACTGACCTTTGTAATATTTGTAACTTTAAAGGTCCTTTTTACCTTGAAAGGTTTTTGATCCTAACGAAAATATCAGAACTGTTACGTAGATGTGTAGTGCTGGATGATTACATTGCAGAATGAATTTACTGGGTCTTGGGCTTTCGCTAAATAAAGTATCTATCCGTTATGTCCGTTGGGTTTGTTATTGAATGAGGGTGAGAAAAATGAAGCCGGTTAACAGTTGGCATTATTTCCATGGGAAGGGTAGAGGAGGAGTGGGGGTTGGGGTTTAATATCTTGAAAAGTAGTTTTCAATAGGGTGAAATAGGTGCTGCCAGCGCCTGCAAATTAAACTATCATAATTAGTTTTTATTTATTTAATTTTTTATTTGCTCACCAGCTTGGTGAAGGCATAGGACAATTAAAGAAAGCCAGATTGAAAATGTAAAATTTTTTGGTACATTATGAAGACTGCTAGATTATTATTATTATTATTATTATTATTATTATTATTATTATTATTATATTATTATTATCGGTTTTGCGTCAAGTTATACCATTTAACAAAATCGCGGTCACACTTCTGTATGCAGGTCTTTTACGGAGGATTGGTACTCTGATGAAAGGGAAAAATTAAAATTGTAAAGTTGAAGAAGTTGGATAAGTAGGCGGAAAGAGAGCAAAGGGAATGAACGGAGAGCAAATAGAATAAAGCAGTGCAAATAGGGTGTCGCAGGGAAGTAGCACAGAAACTCGAGGACAATCTACATAATATTTGTAGTACCTCGGAAAGGCCAGTGTCAGTGGTAGCCAGTGCGGATGACGATAGAATACGGAATGACTAAGTGCCTTGGAAAATACATAAATTGTATTAGACATATACACACACGCGTGCACACACATTTTATATATATATATATACTATAATATAATATATATATATATATATATATATATCTATATATATATATATATATATATATATATTGTGTGCGTGCCATATATATATATATATATATATATATATATATATATATATATATATATATAAATATATATATATATTGTGTGCGTGCCATATATATATTATTATATATATATATTGTTGGTGCGTGCCCACTTATATATTCATATATATTAAAATTCTTTTCTACCGTGGCTTTATATACTAATATATATTATATTCTATGATATATTATAATAGATATATATATATAATTATATATATATTAATATATATATATATATATATATATGGTGGTCAGGTAGAGACGAATTATATAAATACATATATATTATATATATGTACATATACATACATACATATGCACATATATCTCTACCGTGGCAATGAGCCAACACAGTCAATTAACCCCAAAGTATATAATTGACTGCTAAGGCCAACTGCGGCGCAATGAAATGTTTAGGAATCGGCTTAAAGACTTTCCCCTCAAATGTTATCGAATTCTGGTCTTTAACCACTGAGCTAAGAGTGCATGCGCGTACTCACACATATGTAGCCTTTTTATGTTATGTATGTTTATATAAATATATGTTTGTTTGTGTGTGTGGTCTAGTGAAACAATTAAACATTGAAGTTAGTAATAAAAGGAAAAGTGTTTTGGATACAGCGATTTGGTTTGCAAGTTTTAGAATATGAACGGAATCAGTGGGATTTTTTTTACACACTAGTTTCATCTTTTAATCTGCGTTGAAAAAAGAGAATACAGTGAATCTCGTATTGTTTTTAAGTTAGATTTTTTTTTATTGCTAAAGTTGGCTTTCTTTGACACAACAATGATGAGTTTACAAGAATGAAAATAATAGTAGAAAGAAAATATTATTATTATTATTTTTTTTTTTTTTTGTTTTTTTTTTTTTTTTTTTTTGCTCTATCACAGTCCTCCAATTCGACTGGGTGGTATTTATAGTGTGGGGTTCCGGGTTGCATCCTGCCTCCTTAGGAGTCCATCACTTTTTCTTACTATGTGTGCCGGGTTTCTAGGATCACACTCTTCTGCATGAGTGCCTGGAGCTACTTCAGCCTCTAGTTTTTTCTAGATTCCTTTTCAGGGATCTTGGGATCGTGCCTAGTGCTCCTATGATTATGGGTACGATTTCCACTGGCATATCCCATATCCTTCTTATTTCTATTTTCAGATCTTGATACTTATCCATTTTTTTTTCCCTCTAAAAATTTTTTTTTCTGCTTCACTCTGGTGTCCCATGGTATTGCGACATCAATGAGTGATACTTTCTTCTTGACTTTGTCAATCAAGATTAAAGCAGCATCAGTCCAATAGGAAGAATAAAGTTAAAGCACAATATTGATGAAAAAGTGATTTCCTTTTTTGGTTCTAAAGCATGTAAAGGAAATAGACAACTCTTCCTGATAAATCGCAACTGCATTTTGCAGAAGTCGCACAAAAATGGGAAGAAGAAGAAGATGGGAAGGTTTAGATAAGCTATCCATCCAGGTATCTTCACAGCCGGTATGTGAAGTATCCATTCCTGAAGAGAAGACTCGAAGGAATCGGATGAAGAGAACTACTATGAAAGAGAAAATAAACTTTTTTTTTTATTGATATTAAAGGGGAAGGATGAATCGAGTTGATAGTGCGTGGTGTGTAGATGTAGAGGGAAGATTTAATTATTGTGTAGGCTTTTGTTCCTCCGTAGAATCCCTGCCCTGCCGCTTGCACCAGACTGCAAAGATATCTGTTCCAAGTTCCAGGAGCGCTTAGTATTTCATAAGGGCAAAGGTGTTAATCCTTGTATTCGGGCCTTGACGTGGCACGAGTGTGTATGTAAACATCCGTGACAGACTGAACGGGAGATTAGCAAGGAAAGAGATGAATGATATTCATGAGAAAGACAAGGAGCTTGTACATCGTCTGGATTGGCTTTCACTATTCAGTTTCCAACCACCAACTTTTATGAGTGAAGTTGGGTCAACAATGGTATTTTGACTTTCCTTTTTTTTTTCTTCCTCCCATTGAAAACTTAAGGACCGACGAGATATATAAAAGTTTCTCTCTCTCTCTCTCTCTCTCTCTCTCTCTCTCTCTCTCTCTCAGTCGCGAGCGGCCGTTGTCATTATTTGAACTCATGAAGAGAATGTGCGCTGATGAATTACGAAGTCAGTAACGTTCCCATTCTTTTCAAGAATTGATTCCTCTTGTTTGTAGAGACCCTGGATTATGAGAATTTCAACCTAGGATATTTTGTTCTTTACCACCTAGTTAGTTAACCATGACATATAGTTACAAATTTATCAAGTGAAAAGACTCCCTCTCCCTCTGCTTTTTATGAAAAGGGTGGTGCGTTCGCGAAAATTTCTCTCTCTCTCTCTCTCTCTCTCTCTCTCTCTCTCTCTCTCTGGGTGTCAGAGGGTAGGTTCTCTCTGTTAGTTTTAAGAAACTTTAAAGACGTCCATAGGTCTTTTAGGAAATTCCTCGGTGATTCTGTTTTTATTTTAATTGCCACTCTTTACCTCATTAGGGCTCATTGACGTCGTGTATCCTTTGATATGCACATGAAGTGGAGGCGTGCTTGTTTTCATACACAGTGTAAATGTATGTATATATATATATATATATATATATATATATATATATGTGTGTGTGTGTGTGTGTGTGTGTGAATGCATGCATGCATGTATATGTATGTGTGCTGTATGCATGCATGCAGCTTGTAAATACTCTGTCCCCTTTAAATTAGGTTTCCTCGTAATGAAAAGCCGGGGTCTGCATCGAGTCCAGAATAGCAACCTGGATTGAAAATGAAAAGGTAAATTCAGAAGCGACTCTTAGAATTTATGCCAGAGCGTCCACATCGAGCAGACGATAGAGTTGCCAACTTCGGAAGTTTCTTAATGACTTTTTACAACCAAGGTGGTCTTTAGTTGCTGGGGAGGATTTCATTAAGGGGAAAGGTTTTTACGGAAAATAGATAATGCTGGGTGTGTGGTCTGAACATCGGATTTCAGAATGCAAATGACTGAGATTTAGGATTGATCGTGTGGAATAGTTTGGAAAATTACTCTCTTTCCATGGACAGGTAGAAGAGAGCGCAGAGAGAGAGAGAGAGAGAGAGAGAGAGAGAGAGAGAGAGAGAGAGAGAGAGAGAGAGGGTAATGGCGATTGATTCATTAGATGATCAAACTGATCTCAGGTAGGATAAAGACGATTCTCGTCCGTTCAGAGATGGACCTGTAATAAGTCCAGTTTTTGCCAGGAGTATTCACGGTGCGTAATGGCAAGCAGGGGCGACTGCGTACTGCTTTCATGATTGCTCCCTTCATTGTTTTAGCCACGACTGATGACGCCAGCGTAAATAAGGATTGACTCCCATGGACAGTCCCGGAGTCAGGTAGTTCCTATGGGCGTGTTGGGGCGGAGGAGGGGGGGGAGAGGGGGCTTCATGGATGCGGAAGGAAAGGGGTTCAGAAGTTGAAGATGAAATAATGCTGGGGATTTGTTGGGGGGTCATCATCTGTTTACGAGGGATTTAGAAAGGGTTATCATCCAGTTGGGTTTCGAAGGTTTTGAATGTGGGAGAGAAAGGGTTTCATATGTGAATGTTGATGAAGGTTTTTGAGAGAGAGAGAGAGAGAGAGAGAGAGAGAGAGAGGTGAGCTCCTCCGTCGTGTGGCAGGAGAGGAAGGAGGGCGGTGCACCGGTGTGGCAGCGCGGGCCGGCCGCCCCACAATCAATACGGCCCACGCCCCTGGGCGGACCCTCAGCATCACCGCGGCGGCCGCCACACCGCCCAGCCACCGCCCAGACCCTGCCAGCGCCGCGGCGGCCAAACACGCGCTGCCGCTGCTCCGCCCAGGGCACAGTCTCTTTTATGTTGTTTGTGTTTGTTGTCAGGCTTTAGTACGGTTTGTTGGAAACTACTGCACCTGGCTTAGCCAGATCTACCTATTCTAAAGCACTACCACCACCACCACCACACCCACCAACCAAGCCCATCACTACTACTACTACCCACCACCACCACTACTACTACTACAACTACTACTACCACTACCATCACTGAAAGTTTACTTGCTGCTTTTATGGATCGCACCGCATTCTGATATTTCAGTTGTTGTGTCTTTTCGTTTGTTTGCGTGTGTTGCACCTCGGCACCTGCTGGTACCCTGTATGCCCACAGCAGGTTAATTCTCTCGCACCTTGCACTTGCACACACACCTCTCTTGCACTTCCTCAACTTCCACCACTTCTATCACCATCACCAACCACCACGTGTGCACTGTATCCAAATAACGCACCTCACTCACTACCATTTACAGCTGTAGCAGCCGCTGCAGTAGCAGCAGCAGCAGCAGCTTCGTCAACACCACCAGCAGCAGCAGCAGCAGCAGCCGCAGTAGTAGCAGGCAGCAGAAGCAGAAGCAGCAGCAGCAGTAGCAGCAGCAGGAGGACCAGCGTGCACCTCAGCTTGCCTGCCTGGTGGGGGCGTCAATAGTGAAGGGGCGGGTGGGAGAGGTGGTCCTTAAAGCTGCAGTCACACATCCCCACGCGGGCAGAGCCAAGTAGGCTACTGTGGCCCTTACAGCACCGCTGCAGAGGGACTACCTTCCCCTGCGTCGCCTGCCTCATATTGATTGTGATACCTGAATGTGATGAGTGAATAATTGCCCTAAAAACACCTGCTCGCACACCATGTGATCTTTGACCAAGGCACTTGTTATTATTATGCACTTGTAATGCTGCAACCATAAAACTCACAACGTCTTCCTTAAAGCTAATATTTTTTAGAGTTACTCAAACATTTACGAACGAGGAACCAACAGCTCCTTGCCACTAAACTCTTCCAGTGACGTCGCATTGATGTTGCATCATTCTTTAGTGGCTATTTTAGTTTAGGTAAAGACGCCTCCTATGACGAGCACTTGTTATGTATTATATCAGCACAGCACACTTTTTGTACACAAAGATGGGATGACGATGATGATGATGAGGATTCAGTTTATCGAACGCCGAGATCGTTTTGCGTGACGGAGAGGCCTCACACACAAACACAAAAACATTCACCCCGCACGTGTGAATTGCTTAAGCCTTTGGCTCTCTCTTCTGCAGACGTCTTCATCTGGCTTTCATCACACTGATCACGGTTTTTGAAACGTCTTTGTCCAGAACAGATTAATAAAGAGACATATAGATATAAAGAAGGTCACTGAAATATAGGTTTT
The DNA here is from genome assembly GCF_015104395.2 of Macrobrachium nipponense. Taxonomy (NCBI): domain Eukaryota; kingdom Metazoa; phylum Arthropoda; class Malacostraca; order Decapoda; family Palaemonidae; genus Macrobrachium; species Macrobrachium nipponense. Next base: position 6,718,406 of record NC_061095.1, read on the forward strand.
CATAACAACTAGGAGGCCAATATACAGAAAGAAACTTTCAGGAGGAGATAGATTAAAAGCCGAGTAAACAAATAACTTTCATAGACCACTTAGTTATATGAATTTCGCTTCCATATAAGAGGGGTTCCCAATCCATACCTACCGACGAAAAAAATACTACTGAAAACAACAACAAAGAGGACTGCAGTTGTCATATCATTCTGTGTTCATAGGCCGTCTGTTTGTCAAAGTCAGTTAGTTTACTTTACGTCACTATTCTATTCTAGAATAGTGACGTCTGTGATTTTGGAGGAAGAGCTCTGTCGATCGTGTGGCGATAGAGAGAGAGAGAAAAAGAAGCACTCTAATACAGTATTGCAGGAAAGTTTTGGGATAAAAAAAGGAGGGGAGTCATTTCTTTTGGACTCTAGACCTGCTGCAGTGGGTTAGGTCTCCCATCCCTCGCCCTCGAATGCTGCAGTAGAGGATATTTAGTTTCAAAAGTCCGCAGTAACGTGTTTTTTTTTTCCCAAATAATTTTAATTGTTCGATTCTTTCGTGCTTTGTTCGGAAAATTCAGAAAACGTTTTCTAGCAAATCACTTTCACGGTTAACGTTGCTTCAGGGAAGCCATTAATTGGGATAAGAAATTCTGATAATATATACATTCCAAGATTGGAAATAGTGTCTTTTCAAAACGTTTTGTTCTTGATTGCGCTTTAGCCCCCAAAGATTTAAGGAAAACGCAAATTAGCGAAGTAAACTGTTTAAGCAATTTTTACATTCATTCTGAGAATCGGTTAGCATTTCCAAGTAATATCCTATAAAGGTAAAAAGACTGAACATTACTCATTCATAGGCGCTGGCAGGGGGACAGTGAAATTGCAAGTAATACCTCAACAAATTAAGAGTCAAAACTACCTTGAAACAGTGTTAAAAGTACTCATACAATCCCGATTCCGAATCTTGAAAGAGAACAGTATTATTGTTTGTAATAATGAGAAAAAAAAGTACTGCCAAAGCGAAAGTGCCCTTAGGAGCTCGACACATACGCTGCTGGAGGCAAGCGAGTCCTCTCGAGAAAGCCCAGTAGTAAAATAATTGTGACTGACACACGCCCACGGCAAAGCGTTTACTCATGACATCCTCCTCCCACTCCCTCATCTCACCCCCTTCCTCCCAATCAGCATCTCATTGGTCTCTTTGATTATTGCATCTCTGGCCTTAACTGAAGGTGCCATACTGAAATCATGGATGCCACCACAGAAGGTAAGTTTCGACAACTCACACTAACAATAAAAACACCATTAATGATGCTAATCCAACTGTCTTATTTTGAGTGAAAGGTGACAGCAACCATTTATTTATTAATCATATTCGATGATGTATGGTCTTGTTTTTAACCTCATCGTCTCTCTTCAAGTGACGTTATTGACTTATATTTCTGTCTTGCCCTCTGGTTGATTTCAGGTTTAAGACGCTGTGGTTGTATATGTGTGAGGGGACATTGCGTTCCCCTTATTTTAAGTGACTTTTAACGTCAAGTTTATGTATGTGAATTGTTTAGAAAGGTATTAAATGTAAATGTGCATTTCATTTCAGAAGTGAATCTTGATAAGGTAGCTATTGTGGTCAGTGTTATTATATCCCTCAACTGAAATGACACTATTTGTCAGAAACCGAACTTTCTTGATTCCGTTTATTATTGCGTCTAGTGGGATTTCAGAGCGCAAAGCAACAGATCCTCTTAACTGAAAGATTCCCGGAGGTTGCGGCATATGTATTCTCGGCAACGTCTGCTGCACGTGCGAGAAGGCTTGCGCGTGCAGCATGTTAAAAACTCCGTGCACCCCGTGACAGCAACACTTTCAGCCCCGGCGTGTGGCACCTCCGCTTATACGCCTCCAACGCCCGGAGAAGACCCTTTTCATTTGTATGGAATCCGCGTGTTGGCTGTTTGTACTTGGGTTTTCTTTAAAATGACCTCGGGTTCGATCCCCCTTCGAGTTTTATTTTTGGTTTCTTTTCATTTGTTGTTTTATGTGTGTATATCTTTGTTTATTTGGTTTATGTAGTGTATTTATGTTTATAAGTATATATATGGCTCTTATTTTTTTTTTGGTTTCCACTGTAGATATTATTTTGTGGAATTGCACTGTAAGTCAGTGTCTTTAAGTTTCTTACATTATTAGGGTTCTTTAATAATAATAATACAATTAGTTTTTGTAGACTTGCCTAATATGCTTTCTTTATCATTTAAATAATTTAAAGAAGAATTTTCATTCATTTTAGATAGAAAATAAGTATTTCAAAGCTCTTCAGGAAAAGGCAGCGTGTACTTATGTTAAGGTTATTCAGTCCAGTGATTTGGTCTCATCACTGAGTACTTTCTCTCTCTCTCTCTCTCTCTCTCTCTCTCTCTCTCTCTCTCTCTCTCTCTCTCTCTCTAATTCAGTCTACGTCTGGTAAAGTTCGTAATCGGCTGTTGGCAGAAAAGTTTTGCATTCTGAACTTTTCACGGTTTTAAGGTAGTTTTTTTCTTTTATTTTTTTCCATTTTTGTCTTCTGGAAATTAGTAGCTCCTTATAATTTCTTGTTATTAATGTATTAAAGGTTCCCACAGGTTTAGGTAGATGATGATGATGATGTATTGACTTATTATTATTATTATTATATTATTATTATTATTATTATTATTATTATTATTATTATTATTATTATTATCTCGCGTTTTTCTTGAAATCCCTTGAATGAGTTGGATAGGCACGCAACTTTTTTTTTTTTTTTTTTTTTTTTTTTTTTTTTTTTTTTAATTTTAATCTCACAGTTATCTAACCACCAGGTACACAATTCACGTATCCTTGCCTTAATAGGCGAGAACGCTACCGATCAAATCACAGAACCCTTCATTATTATTATTATTATTATTATTATTATTATTATTATTATTATTATTATTATTGAAGTTTCAGCATTCACAATAATTTTTTTTATTTAAACTTAAAAAAATCTTTTCAGAGCTTTCGAGACCCTGTTTAACCCTCACCATCAGTTGAGTAGATAAGGATAATCGACCAGGTTTGCGAAAACTCGTATACTTTGATATTTTTAGATATGATAGTTATTTGATTTGATTATTCTTTAAGTATTTTCATTATTATTATTATTATTTTAATTTCTGATTTCCTGAACCCGGGGCACGTTTCTAATGCATGAGTTTATCTGAATGGTCTTGAATTGTTTCTTTTGAGTGTTGAAAATATGCGAGTGCAATTAACATAGCGTACCGCACATTATGTAAAATTACGTTGCTTCTGTCGTTAGAAAACAGGAGATTGCTATTTCGTTATTGAAGCTGAATATTTTCTCGGATTTCAGCACGTGAACTCTTATCTTTGTATGGCTCTGCCTATAACTCGTACCTGCACCGAAGAAGTTGGAAAGAGGCGAGGGTTTTTTCCGCGTTTGTGTGTTTGATAACGAATTGTCTTGAGGATGGAGGCAGGGATTCGGACGAATCTGGATGAGCTCATTGATTGGATGATCTTCACGGGCTGATTAGATATATGTTTGTTTTCGCGAGCCTGTGGAGATATTTTTAAGCTTCGTTTCCACGAAATGGAAGAATTGCGATATGCCTTTTGTCACGAGCCACGAGGATGACATGTTTTCCAGCAGGCGTTCGTTCATAAGCAAGATCTTTCATCCTCCGCTTCGGGTGCAAAGTGTCTCTTCGCGCCGAAAATCGTCGAAAATCTCCGAAATGCAGATGTCGCTCGGCACTCTTTTGTGTGTATGTTTTTAACAGAGTGCCAATCTCCACGTCGTGTTTACTGACGCACTGCCGTTTATTACATCCAACTTGTGTCACGTATTTTGAAGATCTTTTTGCATGTCATCTGTGCATGGTTTGAAGGCGTTTTAACGAGTTAGTTAATGCCTTTTTTTTTTCTTCGAGAAAAATCAGTAAAAGCACCAGTTTTTTTTTTTTTTGCACCTCTAGCACTCGCACCACCCCCACCCCTCCCTTATGGAATTGAAGTGCATGGAATTCATACTTTCCTACAAGCATTGAATTTATTCCAACAACAAACAAACAACAACAGCAACAACAACATCCCTCATTTTAATGAGAGCATTTTCATCCCTCCCCCCTTTTTTGTGTTGTTGACTGACGAAAAATAAAGGCTTCTGAAGATTTCATGCTTACTTTTTTCCTTTTCATCCCAAAAAAGGTTTTTAATTTTTTTTTACAAATATTTTTGTGGAACCAAAATTTGAACTGGATCATAGTCCAGCAAAGATCATTCTTTTTAATCAATCAATAAAGCATTAAAGCACTACATTGATGACTTGTCATATAATTTTGCAGTTTCGTTTCTGCAATTTTAGATTTTTTAGTCATTGTCATTTCTACCAATGTAGTGAAGAGTTTTCCAGTATCTTAAGGACTATATTTTTGTGTTTTCAGGCTTGAACATCTTTTTGTAGAATATATTACATTTTTAAATGATTACCATGCAAACAAAAGGAATTCAATATCACCTGAGGTTGTGTTGCCATCGTTCTGTTAGAAAAATCAGGAAAATTCTCGTCCCCGGAATGACCATCATACCTGAGATCATTTTGCCTTGCTCAGAAGGAAAGGGCGAGCCTCCTTGGGATGTGAGCTCTGGCAGTGTAGTGCAATTCAACATTTTCCCCCCTCATGTACATCTTTTAGTGACCATTATTCTTGAGAAGAAAATATGATAGATATCCCGTTATTCTGACGAATTCGAATATCTAATTCAGAACTAGAGAAGCAAACACCTCTGTAGGTTGTGAGTGCAGGCAGTGGAGTTAAAAGTGTGATAGCAGAGTCGTATGTGTAAGTTGTAGCGGAGATAATACGCTTTAGATCGGCGACAAAGGAAAGTATTATTGCTATCAGCGTAACGGGAATACCAGCTTCACTCACAAGTTACACTGACCAGAACTGTTGGGTTGTTATTGCAGACTGGTTTTCTCAGAGGTGTGTATGTTGTCATTAACAGTATATTTTTTTCCATCGGTTTATTAACTGTCGCTAGCCAGTGCATTGCGAATTCTGTTCATGTGCCTTTTCAGTCATTTCCAACAAACAGCAGAAGATACAGAGTCAATTCAGAGATTGTGTATATATATATATATATATATATATATATATATATATTATATATATTTATACAAGCATCTATACATGTGTTTGCATGTAATGTACATACATGTATATATACATTATACACACACACACACACACACACACACACACACACATATATATATATATATATATATATATATATATATATATATATATATATATACATATCGAACTCAATTCGGAGATTGTATATATGTATATATATGTATATACATATGCATACATGTCCATATATACAAGCAAGTGGATGTGTGTATGTGTATGTATATGGATTGAATAATATAATATATATATATATATATGTGTGTGTGTGTGTGTGTGTGTGTAATGTATATATACATGTATGTACATGCAAATACACGTGTATAGATGCTTGTATAAATTGATGCTAGTGTAAATATCTGTCTAATTCCGCAGTTGAAAAAATAAAGGTAAGTATTACAGCGGACAATTAGAAAAATCATCAGGAAAAATGTTAATTATGTTCGGGGTCACATGATGTAATTTGCATCTTTTTAAGGCAAAGGGAGTTAAGGAAACGAAAAAGCTTTCTTCATTGTATGGTATAGTTAGTAATTGCATAACAAAACAAAACTTTTATTAGAGCTAAGGAGTCTGGTGTGAGCTGTAATATATCACTGTGAGGCGCTGGAAGCCAAAAGAGTGAGTGATTCTATGGTGTAAGTTACCTTCATAGGATGGACGAGGTACTTTTCTTGTCGCCAGTATTAATTCTGTTTGGAAAATTCTTTAGGTTTTAGGATTATCAAGATTATCAGCCCATCAGGCTGCAAGGAAATATCTTATTCTGAAAGTTACATATACATCTCATAGTTTGCCGTCCTTCCCCAGAGTAACTAGGAACTATATTTAGCAACTTTTAGTGTCTATGTCCTAGAATTTATGCATCTTGCCTCATAAGAAATATAGAAAAATCTGTCAGGCAGATTGACCCAATTTGGTTCTTTGATTTATGATAAGTCTCTATTACTGAAAATTAATTTGCAGTATTGAAAATATTACGTAACGTTCTTGAACCCCATTTCACAGTGCGGTGTACTTTCTTTACTTGTTTCCACACTCGGCGTCCTGAAGTAATTGTGAATAATGAGCTCATACGTAGGAGGCTTTTAACGATGGTACCTTGTTCATGAAGACCTGATCTTGTGCATGTAAGGGAGCAGGTAACTGTCTTGTCTGATTTCATGAGGAAATCCTTTTGTCCTATCGCGTTCACTGGTAGTCCTTAAAAGTTCGACGGGTCCCCAGGTTGTAAACGGCTACTACACCTACCTTGACCTCTTTCTGAATCCTCTAGATGCCAATAACCATATTTATGGGATTGCTTTCATTACTTTACTGCTGTTAAGGTTATCAAGAACTTTTAAGTTAAAAGTTTTTGGTTTGTCGAAGTTTACTGAAGGTCATGAGTTTCGCTTGTTATTACTAAAAGGTTACTCTGGTACTCCTAGTATCAGCATATTTGCAGAATTACGAACCCTATCGTGTAGAGATTGCCAGTTTCTGTCTGTTCATAAATTTTTTGAAAGAAACCAGTTTCGCTGTGCATCGTTCAATTCAAATTCAATTCATTTTCGGTAATGAAGATCCCATTTAATCCAGACACCGTGCAACAATTTAAATCCTGCTTTTGAATACAGTGATTAATATTTTCCCTTTCTTATCTCGTTTCTCATTCTCCTACTGTCAGATTACTAAATCCCTTCTTTCATCATCGTCAGAGGAGTCCTAGTTAATGATTGCTGGATCTGTCTAGGCTACACCTTTCTTCCAAGGTAGAAATGAAACTCATTCTGCAAGTGATCACCATAAAATAATGCCAGACAAAGGAAGCCATACTTTTAATTCTGTTTCCCTCTGCCAAAAATTAGGTTCCCTTAACTCTGTGGGCAACTCTGAAAGTTTAATGTTTTCATGTCTGTGCTCTGTGTAGGATTACTGCATTGTATATTTGATTGTTGATCAGCAAGGTCGATGAGCTTTAATTGATTCTTGGTGCATATTGATATCTCTAAGATTGCTGATGACTTCAGTAATTTTCAAACTGCATTTGGTTGATCTTTATAAGTTGGGTTTCTGTGGCATCCGCTGAAGCAGAGCAATACTGCAATGTCAGGGTGTGAGATAAGGAGGAACTAAATTATGTTCACGGTACACGACTTTATTTCATTTTACTCTGCTCTCCTGTAAATCCAATAATGTTGCAATGGTTAGTTTTTCAAGTTTCCGTGTTGTTACATATTCCTGCAAATGTTGAGAATCTGAACTACTTCGTCATTCTTACACGTCCCTTGCTATATAGTCTCTCTCCCCAAGTTTACCCTTGTAGGTTGTTAATTATTTTCGAAGTGGATACCACTTTAAATAATGTTTTGTGTATCGTCTGCTAGAAGTCAAATGTTTCTGTTTAACGTAAAAAAGCCTGCCTCATTCGTTTACTGATGCCCTTCATAGTCTGAAGCAGTTTCGTCATAATATAGTCATTTAGTTTTATTCATTCAGGGTTCTCTTCATTCATGTGGTCTAATGTTTAAATATCTAAAGTATCTGTCGAAAAAATTCATGCGAAAGTGATCATGTAAGTACAACCCACACTCGCGAGGCTTGACTTTATATAGGCTTAAAACCTCTGTGTAATGAATGACATATTTTAAGGCTATTCAGACTGACGTCTAGAATTAGTGATAACTATACATCTTTCCTTGATGCTGCCCTTTACGATAGCGCTATGTCTTGCACAATATGACCTTCACCTAATAATTGTGAGAGTTTAAGGAACCATGCGGTTTTTATAATGGTTGGTAAGTTTGTAGTCTTAGAAAGTCCCTGACTCATTTTAGTGTACGTAATCATCAGGCAACACAAAATGACCACTGTTGTGGTGCAGCTGTACTTTATAGCAAATAGTTTTCCTCGCTTCGTCTCATTAAAATTAAATTTTTGCTTTGATGCATAAATACTTGGATACAATTGCGAAACATAAACAATAGCTACTGATTATTAATAACTGTTGATTTTTTTCATAAAAAAATAAAACAAACACCGCTGCGATTGCTTATCATTAACTTTTTCCTTCAATAGTAAATGCATTATTGTTACTATGCAAATTTGACTCGTGCAGGGGATATTCTTGGCTGGGTTAACTTCTTATGTAATTGTTAGGAACAATAGTTTACCGATTGTTTTCCCTTGGTGGATTGTTGCCTCCTTTGTTTTTGTTTTTTAATTGTGGGCGAGTTTTACGTCTCTGTTGGATGCGTCCAAACTTCGTCAGTCAGGTTCTGGAGGGAGAACAAACCAGTCAGGTTTCTGGAGGGCAGAACGACCAGTCAGTCATTAACAAAGCCCATTGCTTATTATTTTTAAGAACCAATGTCGATCTCGAGAGTCGAGATCGTAATATTGGTGACCTTAGGCCAGGGTTGGTTCTGTTTGGCTGACGGGGGTGTGGCAGCATCGGGGTAAGAGGATTTTGTTTGTAAAAAAAAAAAAATTAATAATAATAATTTTTTTTTCTGTTAGGTGGGGAGGTGTTAGGAACAATAGTTTACCGATTGTTCCCTTGGTGGATTGTTGCCTCCTTTGTTTTTGTTTTTTAATTGCTGGCGAGTTTACGTCTGTTGGATGGCGTCAAACTTCGTCAGTCAGGTTCTGGAGGGCAGAACAACCAGTCAGGTTCTGGAGGGCAGAACGACCAGTCAGTCATTACAGCCCAATTGCTTATTATTTTTAAGAACCTGTCGATCTCGAGAGTCGAGATCGTAATAGTAATATAAGTAATAGTTTTGTCCCATCGAACGTATTAGAGTGCCTCCTTTATGAAAACGTAATTTGTTTTCCATTATAAACCAGGCAGTTATACCAGCTGTTGCAAAGTAGATTATTTGATGTTTATTTAGTCTCCGTCCTGTTAAAAACTGATGGCAGTATTGGTGGTCAGTTGTCCACATTCATAACTGGAAAAAATTAATTTTTGTTTGTTTTATCTTAATTTTCACGTGATAGTGTTAAGATGATAATTCTGGTTAGGGAGTTAAGGAAAATACCCCATAATTATGTCTGCCGTAAGGTTAGTTTATTGTCCAAATTACTTTTTCGGTTTTTTGGGGGTAGATTATAACTTTCTTGTACGCATATCAACTTGAAAACACGTTGGAAATAGAAAATGAAAAAAACCAGGCGTTCTTATGGCTCGTTTCCTCTCTTAAGAGTACATTTGTGTAAAATCTTACAATTTTTGTTTTATGAAAAGGTTTATTGAATAGGCTACTGTAGTTGAAGTAACCCGATGGTTCTGTACTTGCTTGTCTGGCATCAACTTTGGAACCACAATACATATATATGTGTGTGGTGTGTTTATTACTAAGTACTGGGGCTTGCTAGGCTGGTACAGCTGATCAACACGGTAGAAATTTTCGTTGATTTATTTTTAGTTATGATTTGAATCTAGTGTTACACATGTTCCGTAATATATATATAATATATACCTTTGTGAACCTGTACATTCGCGGAATTCCCTTTGCAAAGAATGGTGTGATTAGAAATCTAGTGCCAGCTGGGAAGCAGTCGAAAGCTGCTGTACAACTGTATATATTATCCCAATCCATGTTCGTCTTCATTCATTAATACACCCTTAACACAGAAGAATGCTCAGTAGAGGGATGTGAATCATTTTTGGGGAGCAAATGTCCTGTAAATGATGGCTGAGCCTCATTCTCTTGATACAAGTGGCAGCAACACTCATCAGGTCAGTCTGTTCAACTAACAAATGCTACCACGGTGGAAGTTAGGGGTACAACAATGCACACTGATGCCCTAAGAAGTGCCTGAGTTTTGGGTACATACATAGTGTATCTCGAGGCAGAGTCTAAGGGTGATTACCATTTGGCAGAAGGGAATCCTAATTAATTTGGAGATGACCCTCGTTTTCCAGAAGATAATGGCAGTTCGTTTCACTCTCGAGGGAAAGGAAGATGAAAGCATTCTTGCTTATGTTCGATATAATGTGTAAATCATCAAATAGCCAATGTGTAGGGGTGTTTGCTGCCCATACCCAGTAATGATATTGTAGAAAAGCAAGATAAATAATAAAATACTAAGTCTTGGATTACTGAATATGGTTGGGCTGGTGAAAAAGAGAGCATATCCTGATTTTGCTCTATATTGGGAGAGAAAACAGTTACCATTCAGGAGAATAAGTTGTTCTTCAGAGAAGAAGAGCAAATGGAGAGATAAGGTTAATGAATAGATGGAGTTCTGAATCGAGGATTAAAATGCCAAGATGTTGTCTGTAGGGAATGCAGTCCTTGCCCAGTACAGAAGAGAGGGAGACATGAATGACATGAGAGCCTACAGGGTTAATGAAATTGTGAGAATGTGTATGGAATTGGCAGTTAAAGAAGAAAGGAGGGCGTTTAAGGAGTTGATATATGAAAAGAAAAATCGTAGTTGGGGATTACTGCCGTTGGTGTATATCATGCGGTGCAGTATAGGAATTATTTAAGGTTTGCAGCGTGTTTTCGGCCCCTAGCTGCAACCCCTTTCATTCCTTTTACTGTACATCCATTCATATTCTCTTTCTTCCATTTTATTTTCCACCCTCTCCTAACAATTGATTCAGTAGTGCAACTGGAAGGTTTTCCTTCCGTACCACCTTTCAAACCCTTTTACTGTAAGTTTCCCTTTCAGCGCTGAATGACCTCATAGGTCCCAGCGCTTGGCCTTTGGTCTAAATTCTCTATTACATTCCATTCAGGAATTAGTGGTATTACCAGTGAGATCATGTGGTATGGTTGGGATAATTGAAGTGCCTGAGACCATTTGAAGGTATACTTTGATGAAGGAAAGGTTCTGAAGGAGTGGTGGGTGGGATGAATAATTGTTGCACTCTAGAGAGGTAAAGGCACTAAAAGTGGCAGTAAGAATTTGCAAGACGTAACATTACTTAGTTTACCAGGGAATATGTAAGGGAAGTTTTTGGTTCAGCAAGAAAAGCAAATGACAAGGATAGACAGGGGAAGAAGAACATTGTGTGTAGACGAGAAAAAGGTAGGTTGATCAAGCCTTTGTTATGAAGCACTTATGTGAGAAGTTTGAAGTAAAGGAAAAAGCTTATGGCAGCAGACTCAGAGAAGCGGCATTGAAGATGTATAATATAGAAAATAAGTTCAGAATGAATAAAAGTTTTTATGATGGAGACAAAGTTGGTTAGATTTTGTAACAAGAAGAATGAATAGTTTGGTGTAATTTCGGATCTGATAGTAGTGTTTCATGGTTGACTAAACCTTTATGGACGGATGGATTGATGCAAGATGTCAGAGGAAGATTATTCGACTTTTTTTTTTTTCAAACGTGTGGGATGAGAAAGCTTCACGAATAGTGAAATCATTGACGTTACCAGATGATAGTGAATGGTGAATATGAAGAGAGACTGCGGAAACTAATGGTAGAATGAGAAAGTTTACAAAATGGCAGTCCAGAGTAAATGTGGGCAAGATTAAGGTTACGAGGGTAAATGGAAACCAGGAAGATAGCGCAATTAATCTTGATATTGCTTGTGGAAGAATAGAAGAGGTTGGTTCGCTAGCCATTTGGGAAAGAGATGAATCCCGTAAGAGGTGTAGCGAGGAAAGTAACAAAATGTACTAAAAGATTGGAAAGAGACTCTTAATGAGTTTATGGAAGACAGGATGGAATGTTTGTAGGAATTTTATGCCGACTCTCTTTAAACGAAGCGAAGTTTGGATGTTAGAGTAACTGAAATGAGATATTTTGAAGCTGCTTAGATTTACTTTCTTTGTATTATATGTGATATGAAAATTGACAGGATGTGAAAGGCGGGATACATGGAAGTGGTAAAATCGGGATGAATCAGGGCATTTGGTGATCGGTAAATATACAGCAAGAAAATAGTATTATAGGTTAAGGAAAAAAGAGTCCGTGGTTTTTAAGTGTTAAGAGGCAGTAGGAGAGGAAGACCAATAAAGTACCAGATAGGTGATGTGAAGGCTTTGGAGGAAGAGACGCAATATCCAATAAGTGTGACTGCATAAATGCAAGGAAGTGGTGAATAGCACAATGCGTGTAGGTGGGTTGGTCGTGCGGTTAATTGGCCTTATAATTAAATACTTGAAGTGGCCAATGTTGTGGAAGTTTTCTGCATTCCTTGCTCATCCTTGTTATATTAGTTATGACAGATGTATACTTTTTCTCTAGGTCTGCCCCTTGTTAGGGGAAACAGCCTTATGTTCAAATTATATGTATGTATGTGCGAGGATATATATATATATATATATATATATATATATATATATATATATATATATATATATATAGAATATATATATCACGGGGAATGATGATGATTACGACCACCAATAGAAAACTTTTGTGAGTGGATAAAGGTCGTAGGCGAACAGAAACTTAGGCATGAGACGAAGAGGAAAAGTTATCTTATTAACGACAGAAAAGTTTGGCGAATGGAAGACGGTAAATGAAGAACGATCAGGTCAAACAAAGAACCAAAGTGGGGGATGCTGGTGGTCTCAATTCTTTTACGTTTGTGGCATTTTAAAGAAATGATCAACACACCGAATGGAATCATGGATTCTTTATGATTCTCGACATATAGGAGTCCTCATGGTGCTACATTTGAATCTGGGACATAAGTGGTTTTGAAGGTGTTCCATTTGATTCTGAGATGTATGTTGGTCACACAGGCGTTCTTTTAGTTTTCTGTAAAAGAAAACTAATGAGATGGCTATTTGTCTGTCCGCCCTCAGTTCTTGAACAAAAGCTACTGAGGCAAGAGTGCTGCGAAATGCTATGCTGATCATCCATCCTTCAGTCATCAAACATAACCAGTTGTAGGCCTCTGGTCTCAGTAGATTTGGTTTAAGGTTAAAGTTAGCCCCGATCGCGCGTCTGGCAACTCCAAGAACACAGGCCACCACTGGGCCATGGCTGAGTGTTTTATACAACATTATACGCTGTACATAAAAGTTTCTTCGGCGCATTTTTTACTTGTTTGATTGTAGAACATAAGTAGTTCGTGAAGATGTTTTGTTTGAATTTGGATCAGAAATGGCTTGTGAGAGTGTTGCATTCAATTCTTGGGTTTAATTGAGTCGTGAAAGTGTTCAAACTGAACAATTTCACGAATCAGATAACTTAAAATGTAAACATTTGTGGAAGTAAGTTACCGGTGAAGGTGCTCTCTTTTGATTCTGTGACATACTTGGGTTGTTAAAGTGGCCTTTCATTGTAGATCATAAATGTATGAGGAAAGTGTTGCCATAGATGCTGGAACATAGATCGGTCATGATGATTTTAAAACGAGAAGGTTGTAGAGGTGCTCTATTAAATTATCGGATTCAAGAAGTGGGTCATGAAGGTGTTCAATTCGATTATGGGTTATGAATAAGTAAAAGGTCTCCTATTTGATAGGTTAATGGATCAGGGAGTTCTATTTAATCCTCTGTATAAGTGGATTGTGAAGGTGTGCGATTGATTCTGGGAAAGTTAGTCATGGTATTTGATTTGATTTTGGTACATAAATGAGTCGAGAAAGCCATTTGATATTGTGTTATAAATGGAGTATGTTCTTTCATTTCCTTTGGGATATAAGCAAGAAGTGGTGTTCGATACTATTGTAGGATATATAGAGGTTTGTTAAAGGTTTTCCATTTCATCTTAAGTAATATGTGACGTTCGATTCGATTGTAGGTTATATAGAGGTTTATGAAAGGTTTTCCATTTCATCTCCAGACGAAAGTTGTCTGTAATTGATTCTGACACTTGATTTTAGGATTTATGGAGTCTTGATGCATAGAATTGGATTACGACACAAGGAATTGTGATGATGAATAGCCTTTGATTCTAGTCTAGAATAGTTGGTCTGGAAAGTGCTTCATCGTTTATTTTTGGAACTGTAGGCATTGAAGATGCTCCGCAAGTTTACTCTTTTGTATAAGTTACTTTAAAAGATATTCCAGTTTGTGAATAAACAGTAGAAGTTGGTCTTTCTATGTTCTAGCATTTAATTCTAAGGACAAATGGTTCATGATTAGATTAAATTGTATTTCATATGAGGTCAGCAGTTCTGGGATGCCCAATATGGTACATGATTTTAGGACAGATGTTTTTGGCTGTTCTCCAAGGCACAGTAGGTCTCTGTACTGCTGCTGCATTTCATTCAACCTTATAGGTTTTGATGCTGCTCAAGCTTTTGAGCTTAGGGTATAGTGTCTTAATTTTGCCGTACTATTCCATTTTATGGCGTAAATGTATTCCTTAAACCTTCAATTATTATTGATATTATTATGAGTATTGACTGTTGAGAATGATATCATGAATGGATATAGCTGATGTATCATTTTAAGTGGGCTTAAAAAAGTAATGGTGATTAATCTGAGCTAAAAGGTAGAGCATAAGTTGTCAAATAGATTACATGTCTAAACTGAGATTGTATCTGGTCTAAACTTTGCGTCAATTTTGTATAATATCGCTTTCTGAGCAATAGCCTTTCTGATGGAGGAAGGAAATAGTGTTAGGAATACAACAGAAGTCAATGGAAGCTGAAAAAAGGAAAGATCATTCCTACTTTTGATGTAACCTGAGCTAATTTGCCTTGTCATATGTACCATAGCCACAAGGCCTTCATCCAAGTCTCCATATGTTCCCCTGGAAATACATTCAGCATATGCTCTGAGGTTGAGGGCCTACCGAAGCTATTCTTGACTAACCTAGCTAAGGGCGAAGGGGGTGGGGGTCTTCCCTCTAGGATTCACCCTCTAGGCTTCCCTTAGAAATACAGTTTTCATTATTTTCCAAAGTTTTTTTAGAGTACTTTATACGCATTATGGTTTTTGAAATTAAACAAGAAGCTTATTTGAGTTGACCTTTTTAAAGAATTCAAGGTTAGTTTCGTGATATTGTGTCCAAAGAAATTCATTTGCTTGGTGAGGCAAATTTTAACGATGACTATTAAGGTGGTGTTACACTTCCCGTATTTGAAAAATAGTTTGTATCCCTTTGTCCAAATGATAAAGCTCTTTCAGGTTAATGCGATAGTATCTTTTAGTTAAGGAGTAGTTACTGGAGATGACAACGTATAGTGCCTTGCCACATTGTCTCTGATGCTGGTGATGTAAAAGCCATTAGGAAATTAATACTACTAAGAACGAAAACTTGGTAGTAGCTGTGTAATACCCGTAGAGTTTTTATGGCTTAAATTCTATCCACCAAAGTAATCTATAACAACTTTGCGTTTATAACGTTATATGCAAATTAGGGTCTATTAATCTCTGAGGTTCTCGTTCTGGTTATATGAATTTTGTTTTTCATTTGTTTATTCCTCTTCAGTTTAGTATTTCACAGCTCCTTACTCCGCAATGACCTTTTTGTTATGCCAAGTTAATACACATCACAAAAGCAATCAGCCCATCAACTATCATGGAGATTTCTTTCAGGACAATATCTCAGTACTCGTTCTCATAATGTTATGAAGAAAATAGATGTAATTATCAAGAGAAAAATCATTTTCAGCACTTGGGTATACACACACACACACACACACACACACCACACACACACACACACACACATATATAATTATTAATATAATATATATATATATATATATATATATATATATATATATATATATACTGGTCACTTTTCTACCAGATACATATATGACTGTAACAGTCACAATGCCTCTTAACCTCTCGATTTCTTCACTTATTTTATCGTAGTGAAAAGCGTATCCACAAAGTGTTAAAGAAGTCAAGAAGAGCAGTGTTTATTACATTTACAATACACAAGTTTATTTACAAAAGTATACATACGCGTGCGCGCATATATATATACATATATATATTATATATATATATATATATACGTGTGTGTGTGTGTGCGCGCGCGTGTGTGCGTGTAAAAGCCATGATGATAGTCTGTTTTATCTCCTCAATTTCCTCAGTCTTGCATCTCACCTGACAACCAATTGGAGAGTTCAATGTTTACTTCTGTCTGTATCTACTTAAAAAAAGCCCAGGTTCGAATCGTGGCTGAGGCAAATGTAATTCAGTTGTAATGGCCTTTTTGGGGTATCTTATTCTTAAGGTAAATTGCATTCGATATGAAGGGGTAATCTTCTTGATTTGTTATTCTAGTTTTCCATATATACATAAGGGGAGTCTATACAGTGGAAACTATTCCTGTCTTATGACCCTCTTGACTTGTTTTTTGTGAATTATAAAAAAAAAATAAAGCTTTCAAATAACCAAACGTATATTTGGGATTCATTTGAACTCTCAATAATGAAAATTAACTATTAACGAATCTTTGTTAAGAAAGTTTGCGGGCTCATATTTATATCTTGAATTTTTATCAAGGAATATTCTAGTGGTACAGGACTAGGTCGCTATTATTATCAGGCAAAAAAATCAACCATTGAGAGACCTGTTACACTTTTAGTATACATTGATCTTTCAATAACAATGTTTGGCAAATTTGGGTGTGGTCATTACTAGGATTGGTAACCGGCAGAGTAACCTACGGCGTAGGCTTATACAAACCCTTAACTGTCACCGAGCCAAGGGATAGTGCTTAGTCTCAGGGTTTTTATATGCCTACGGCGTAGGTTATTTTAGCGGTCACCCATCCTAGTACTGACTACCCAAGTTTGCCAAACGTTTTTAGTGAAAGGTTAATGTATATTGAAAGTTTTAAGCCTCTGCATTGTGCTTGAAATCACAGTTGTAATAAAACTCTACTAAGTGAGTTGCATTTGTATTTTTGTTCCATAAAGAGCTCCATGCTTTTTATTTGTTATTTTAATGGTCATGAAAATTGCAGTTCTTTAAACTTATTATTATTATTATTATTGAAATTTCCTTCATCTTGATATACTTCTATGGGATGTTTGGAGAGGCTGGAATTATTACCCTGGCCTTGCGTTTAGTTTACATGGTTAGCTGATGTTTTCTCTACGCGATTTTAGCCTTCTGGTAATCCAGTCAGCTTAGATATAAAATCGTTTGCGAGCATTAATGTTTTCTCGTTTGAGGGGTGGCACCAAATAGAAGAGAGATAACGGTCACTGCTCCTTTCATCCTCAAACTACCAAGTCGAGTTTGTTTGCAGTTAATACTTTCCTTATAAAGTGTGGTGCAGTAGTTGATAATGAGGCAGCATTTGCATTAGTAATAACCTAGAACAGTTCCATCTGCGGAAGCGGAGAAATAAACCTTAAGTAATGAAAGATTAAAATCCAGAGTATCTTAGAACAATACGCAGAAGCGACTCCATCTACGAAGAAAAAAATTGATAAGAAATAAGTAAAGTGCATATGGTAGTGAATAGCAATATGGTTGCCAGGGAACTGTGCTTTTATTAAAAGAGAAAAGTGAAATGCCTTTAAACGTAATATTCCTCCTCCCGTGGGCCAGCAAGGCCCACCACGCCCTCCATTACTGTATGATTTACAAGACTGATAATTCCTTTCCTTTCTCCGTACGGCAAACTTTAGGATTTGCTCCTTACTTCCTTGTTCTGTTCATTCCTCAAATCTCCCATTGTTAAGCGTGGTTAAGAATAGAATAAATGGATTATTCCGTCAGCTTTAGCTGAAAAAAATCTTTCCTCTTGAAGGAAGAGGGTGTGTGGAAGTTTTTAATGAAAGATTCATCCTCTATCCATAATTTTAATGAATCTGTAAGTGGTTTCATATCCTCTGGGACCATCTTCTGTAGGAAAATTTGATATATATATATATATATATATATATATATATATATATATATATATATAATATAATATATAATATATATAATATATATTATATATATATATATATATATATTATATATATATATAAAGATTTAAGGAAAACGAGAGCAAGGAGAGAATACCCAGCTTGGTTCACGTAGCATATTTCATTGAAAGTGAATATTGCACCCTAAACCTTTGTTGGTAAAGTGATTAGAAGTGTTAAGTGTGTGCTTTACCATCAAGTGCACGCGCATACCTAAATACACACACACATATATAGGTATATATCCATATATATAATTTTCCTACAGAGGATGGTCCCAGACAATAGGAAAAACTTACATGTACATTAAAGGTACGGATAAGTCATGAGTCTTTAATTAAAACCTTCCACAATAACAGCCACAGAAGCCTAATGCACAGCTCGTCGATTACACTACGCGCACAGTCTGTCTAGTGCCCTCCTGCGGTCTGGATGAGAAATTCCTTCCATCGCAGGCAGAGCAATTTCGTCTAATTCGCAATGGCCGGGGTCTGATCTTTTTAAGATGAATATCGGTGTTATCTAAGATTCTGAGGACGGGCGTAGGCCTATCAGCATCCCAAGAAGAGAACAGGAAGGGTAACACCTAATGGCGCCACTCCTTCGTAGGGGAAGAGGTGTAGGTTATATATATATATATATATATATATATATATATATATATATATATATATATATATATATATATATACACACACACACCACACACACACACACACACACACACATATATATATATATATATATATGATATATATATATATATATATATATATACATACATCCATACATATAGGTGTATATATAATCATTGCCCCAACTCTGTACAACGTAAGTTGCCCCCATCTTTCCTTGGACTAGTCACCACTGCCACAAATCTGTACTCATTTCCAGCCTCCTGTCTCATAGTTCTCATTCAAGTTGGTCTGGCACTCCTAACTCTCATGGAACCACGAGGAGCCAAGCTGACACTAGGACGTACCATCTCCCCCAGGTGGGGCTAAGCCATCTGTTCTACCTTTTATCGTGATCTTTTACGCGTATGGAACTTCCGTAATTTCCTTCAAGTTATCATTTCTTATTCTATCCTACCATATGGTTCCTAATGTTCTTCGTAATACCTTATTCATAAATCGACGAAATCTTTTAGATATAATTTCATTATTATATCATGATTCATGGCATGGCAGTAAACTCGCACTACAAATGTCTGAGGTTTCTCATCTTTTTTCATTGTATTTGATTTTCAAATCCTATAAAGATTACCCTTTTTTTTTTTTCTTTTTTAGTGGTTCACTAAATTCCGTCTCAAGAGAACATGTATTGAATAGCATTGTTCCTAAACATATGAAAGACTCATTATTCTTATATTCTTCTGGTATTAAGTTAAGAATATCTTAGTTTAACCAGAACACAGGGAGCTGATTAACAGCTCTCCTAGGGCTGGCCTGAAGGATTAGATATTTTTACATGGCTAAGAGCCATCCTTATTGTGGGATCCTAACCACATCATATCGAGAAATGAATTTCTAATCACCAGAAATACATTCCTCTGATTCCGCCTTGGCAGAGTGGAGAAGCGAACTCGGACTACCAAATCGGTAGGCGAGCACGTAACCCATTCGTCCAACGAGGAACTGCCTCTGGTGTTACTTCATTCCTTTATGCATTCTGTAACCTCGAATATGACTCATTCTAGGACGATATTTTGTAACATGTAACGTTTAGCGGTTTAAAACAGTATTAACTATACTCGGTTTTTTTTCCATCTGTCCATCCGCCCGTGTGTTTTCGCATGGTAACACTGCGTCCCGGGCCTTAGATAGTTACATTCAGCTCACATTCAACAATTATAATAATATCCTATTTCGAATATTAACGGTGTAATTCGCATACAGTAAATTATTAAAACACTTTTTCAGTTGCAAATGTACACCCAGATATCCTTTTATTTAACCTAACACTTACACACAGCGTAACTATTTACCGGGACGCAGTGTTACCATACACAAACACCATTGGCGGATGGACAGATGAAAAAAACAGAGTATAGGTATTATACGATGGTGTATGCTATATATACATATACATATAGATATATATATATATATATATATATATACATATACACACATATACATACATACAGACATATACACAAACTTTATATGCACTGTACGTATGTATGTGTCTGGTGGGGTGGGGGGGGGTTGTCGTCTACCACACTCTTGAGAGTGTGCTGAAAACCGGATGTTGAAACCCTTTAGAATCAAGGGGGTTTTGTCCGTGTGTGTGTATATATATATATATATGTATGTATATATGTATGTATGTATGTATAATTGATCATCTTCATTCTTGCCTAAATAATAAGCTACAGTGGCTGATGAGTCAGTCACGCAAACGCCTAATTTTGCCAGCAGTTATTTAAGATTTGTTGCAATTTCACGTCACACTTACCTTCCTTGGGAAGCTGCAGTTTATAAAAGTAAAAGAATTAAAAAATCGGATTCAGAAAAAGTGGATGGACACGCTTTATTACAGAGCAAATAGGTATTTTATGTAGAAAGATTTTTTTTGTAACCACTATGTAGTATTAAGAAAATTGGTTTTGGTTAAGCACTGTCGAATTTTGTCACTGTTAATTATTGTTTTTATATTAATAATTTTATGGTATATATCAAGCCCAGCGCCAGCACTATATGTAGTTTTTCTTGTTTGTTCCTTCTTATTGTATTCTGTTGGTCATTGAATTATATAGCTAGCTGTAAGAAATTTGTCGGTGTTACTCTTTTAGTAACTAGTCATTGTAGTATTTTTACTTTATTCCAACTAGTCATTGTAGTATTTTTACTTTTATCCAAGGCCTCCGAAGTCTGGGTGTGGGGTTGGGGGGTAGCGTGTGGCTTCGGCCTCCTCCTCCTGTCTGTCTGGACTGTCCTCTTCTCCTCGCACCCCAATCTCGGATATACAGGAAAGGTCTCTGTCTGTCAGTTCTCCCATCTATCCTCTCTCTATTGACTCATTCTTGATAAGATAGAACTTATTCCAAGAACCAATAATAGCACTTTGTTCCTGGTTATTCCTGGTAATGCCGCAGATATTTCAACTCTGCTTTTGTACTGGATTTCTCTCCATAAAAAGTGGCGTCCATTGATCCTGCGATCACTGGTGGTGGGCTGATTTCATCAGCTGGAGTAAGTTTAAAATGAATGGGGCTGTGGTGAAACACTTACTTCCCTGCATAAATGCGGGGGAGATATGTATGCAAATGAGGTACTAGAGATGCAGATTCTGATATCCAATTTTACTCTTAAATCCGCGTCGGTCTTTTATACAACACAGCCAGTCATTATTGTTTTTCCTTTTTTTTTTCAGGAATGTCAGGTGGCTTGGGTTATATTGTGTATTTGTTCATATGTTTGTGAAAATAGTAATACTTTTGAATTTTCGAAGCAACTGTGATACTTCGAACATAAACTAACTGGTTAAAGACTGAGTTACATTTTTTTTTTTGTAAAAGACATTAATATTTTTTGGGTAAAATAATGAAAAATAAACCACTGTTCGAAAGGAAATGTCGACCAAGAGCAATCAGAATTAGTCGTGATAATTATGTAGACAGAAATTCAAAATGCCATCGAATCTTTGGTGTTCTACAAAATTCCGAAACTTTTTTTATTTTTTTTTTTTTTTTAATGTGGGCGTTGGATTAGGCGGTGCCATTACTTAATTGGTGATTGGGACTTTCGTATCCTATCATGGTATTTTTTCCTTGCCTGAATTATCAGTATTACTCAAGGTCAGAGTTCGAGAAAAAATATGGAAATATTTATTACCAGGTATTGGATGTGGCAACAAGATGCTGAGGATGCCAGGAAATATTTTCCCTATGATACCTGGCTCTTACATTTATATGGATCAGCTTCATGTATATCACCCACGAATTACGTGTTTGTACCTGAGGTGTGAAGCGATCTTGTTGTCATATGAATCCCCATTAAGAATGGACTTTCTTCACGATTCGTAAGTCGGTGTCCCACGCAGTATTATTTTTTTTTTAAGAAATTTTACGCCAATTTGTCAGTGAAATTCAAATCCCCGTTTGATATATCTTATCTACTCGTATTATGGATGTAATAATCATGTGCGGGTAAGTTAATATAATCAGGGAAAGAAAAATCTTTGCTGAATTATCATAGAAAGCTTGTTTATGCAATACCACTGTTAAACTAATTTGTCATTATCGTCAACTTTGCTATTTATCGCGTTTTAAAAGACCCTTAAAATATGAATCAATTGATGTTCCCATATGCTACGAAATTATTGCCAATATATAGGTTCTTGCCACAGGACGGGTTTTTAAAAACAATACTTTTAGTCAGGGATCAGAGACGAATGGCTGTGTCAGCTTCATTCTGTTTTCCAGCTCATAGTCCAAGAAAGCACGGGAAAAGAAATTGAGAGGCAAAAGGGCGGGGCTTAACTATGAATGACTCTTAGCTTTGAGCAATTTAATGGGAATTCTTCAAGAAATTTATTCGGAGTTCGTGTTACGAAGTTTTATTTGAGAAGTTTTATTTATTTATATATATATATATATATATATATATATATATATATATATATATATATATATATATATATGTATATATATATAGATGAATGTGTGTTTTATTTATATCTACTATAAAATGTGTTTTATATATATATATATATATTTGTACAAGTGTGTACATGACGTTTCAGGATTTGCTAACTTCAGTGGAAGAGGAAGGCTTGCCATATTGTGGGTCATCTAGCAACCTACTTAAAGCTTTTTATTTTATTTTCTAAGATGAAGCCAACTTTTATACACTTTTATTCAGACTCAGTTCATGCCGTCCAACTGCTGGCACATCCGTTTGGACGGAATTTGAAATTATGTTTACTGAACTCTGCACCTTATTGAGCAATTGTGTTGCTGTTGTAGCTGCTTTTAGTCTCTCTCTCTCTCTCTCTCTCCTCTCTCTCTCTCTCTCTCTCTGTATATATATATATATATATATATATATATATATATATATATATATATATATATATATATTTATTTATACATATAATCAGAGGAAGACGGACGAAAACCACACATCAGTAGGCTGTCTTTTTTATTATTTTGCCTACGTTTCGTAATTATTTACAGAATTGCATCTTCTGGTCTTCACATAAGAAAAGATAAAACAAAAATTTAAAAAGTATAGTCTAAAAAGTAATTAAAATAGATTAGAGTAAAAATGAAATAAATAAAAATAAAAGCACAACCAACCTAGAGGTGAGACAGCAAGGAACTAAATGGAAGGAAACCACCACAGTACGAACTTATGCTAAATACAACTGACTCGCAGATGTATTGGGTGTTTAATGATGGTACGAGTTGTTTTATAAACAACGGCTCAAGGATTGTTAACTCTTGTGGTTTGGTAGTATGACCGATTACACTGAAATCTTTGTTGTCAATGTAGGTTTGCATTGTTTTGCATGGTTCCTGAAATTGGAGTGCTCTGGGTTTGAGATTCTTCTACCTGTGCGGAAACTGATTCCCCGATGTGAATCGATGCGCACCTCAAGTAGTCGACTAGTGGATCTCACGTAAATCTCTGAAATACATTTAGAGCAAGTATATTTAAAGATGACACCAGAAGACATATAAGGACACAGCTGATCTTTTATCTTAAATATACTTGCCCTAAATGTATTTCAGTTATTTACGTGGGATCCACCAGTCGACTATTTAAGGTGCGCATCGATTCACATCGGGGAATCAGTTTCCGCACAGGTAGAAGAATCTCAAACCCAGACGCACTCCAATATCAGGAACCATGCAAAACCTACATTGACAACAAAGATTTCAGTATAATCGGTTATACTTCCAAACTACAAGAGTTAACAATCCTTGAGTCGTTGTTTATAAAAAAAAAACTCGTACCATCGTTTAACACCCAAACATCTGCGAGTCAGCTGTATTTAGCATAAGTTCGTACTGTGGTGGTTTCCTTCCATTTAGTTCCTTGCTGTCTCCTTCTAGGTTGTTTGTTGTGTTTTTATTTTTATCTATTTCATTTTTACTCTAATGTATTTTAAATGAACTTTTAGACTATACTTTTAACTTTTTTATGTTTTTATCTTTTCTTATGTGAAGCCCAGAAGATGTAATTCTGTAAATAATTACGAAACGTAGGCAAAATTATAAAAAAAGACAGCCTAGTGATGTGTGGTTTTCGTCCGTCTTCCTCTGATTATGTCGCTTGGAGTAATTCCCTGTGCCCTGTATCACTATAATATATATATATATATATATATATATATATATATATATATATATATATATATATATATATATATATATATATATATATATATATATATATATATATATATATATATATATATATATATATATATATATATATATATATACACATATACACGTATATATACATACGTATATATATAATCTCGTTTACCTGTACAAGGGATTATCTTCAATATGAGTTCGCCTCTTTGTTCTCTGCTCTGCAAGCAATTTGAGTTGAAGCTGCAAGCCACTTGCCCTTCTTCAACATGTTGTGACCCTCCAGACTCATAAGTAAGTGATATGGTCAACAGAGACGCAGTGGGATTTAAAGAAGGGGCGTGAATCGTTTTGTAATCGCATTGTGACCGAACCAGGGCTCTTTTAATTGTGTGATGTGAGGCGTTTCGTTTCCAAACTTGGCTAAGCACCAAAGTTTGGCATTATTACTGAATGAAGTGTGGCTCTCTTGAATGAATCGGGGATGTGTATTCGTCATGCCACTGGTCTTGCATCTTCCAGCTCTCTTCCCTTATCCACCAGTCAGAACTCTGAGGTACTGAGGTTGTTTATATTGTTCCAAATGACTCATTACAGCCACCTGCTAGGTAGAAATAGACACCAGAACAAACAGAGAAAATCCTGCTGTGATACGACTGCTTCACTCTCCACTAGTAATAGAATTAGAACTGAAAATATTTACCCAAGTGCTTAAGTACCGACAAAGAAGTCTGTCACAAAGGAATATCAACACTATCATGAACCATTTGAAGAATGGTGGAAAAAGTTTCATCCATATTACGAATAATTCACGTCGATGGCACTTCTTCAGTTTTGGGGGACAAGTAGTCCCCCCCCCCCCCCTCTCTCTCTCTCTCTATCTCTCTCATCTCTCTCTCTCTCTCTCTGTGTATATATATATATATATAATATATATATATGTATATATATATATATATATATATATATATATATATATATATATATATATATATATATATATATATATATATATAGAGAGAGAGAGAGAGAGAGAGAGATTCAGTGGCGAATTTGAGATAAAATTGACTTTTGCACGCAGGACAGAGATGTGGAATCATATCAAGGCCAATACATCTTGATTTGACCCTAGAAAAATGAAACTCCAATATAACCCTTGTGTTAAGTGCATTCTTCCACCTCATTTATTTGTCTTGTTGAGTGAACTAGAAAAGGTCTTGAGGTTGGCTGTCCGCCTCCTTGGTCTTTGCCCTTTAAGAAAAAAAACTTTTTTTCTTGACATATCTAGATTTCAGGTTCAGTAATGAAGTTTTTCTAAACAGATAACTACAGTTTTTAGATTTTTGCGTAAAGTCTTTTGCAGTTTTTTAAATGTTATTTATTTAGTTCTTAATTGGAAACTATCATTGTCAGAAAAATATATATATGTAATGCAATATGCTTTTCAAGAGAACGTTACATATTTCGCTTCGTTGTTTGTTCAGGTGAAAATCAGGTATAATTATTAAATAGTTGATCTGAACATCCAAATCATTTCTTGACGCAGTAGTCTCGCCAGAATGATTTGTTCATAAGTGAGAAGTGAAACATTTTGTATTTGACAGTAGGAAAAGCTTGAAAGCTGGAGGGACAGAGACAAGGTGGGTGGTACAGATATATATATAGAGAATAAAAGTTGGAAGGCTGTGCAGACGGTGACTGAAAGACCACTATAAAGAATCCCTAGCATTGTCCTGAACGATGTGTGTAAGTTTGTGGGACAGATTTTTGGGGGGCTTCCTCCCTTCTCTCTCTCTCTCTCTCTCTCTCTCTCTCCAATATGAATGTGTGATGAGTAGCTAAGAGGACGATGTAATGTGTAATGTACGTAGAGCGTGTATTTCATGGTAAGACAGCATCTCACTGTAAGAAACGGCAATCGTAATATGTTTGTGAGTGCGTGTTTATTATTATCCCTCGCTCACACTTTGTTGGCTTTTAGGCTACACTGTAAACTATTGCCATACGTATGAGACCACTTCGAGATTTCTCGAAAGTTGCAGTTAGATTTTATTGTAAGTAAATTCAATTTAATTTGATTCATTTCGGTGTGGCAGCGATATTACCACTACGTTCAACCTTCCTTTTCTATTTAGGGTTGTGGCTGTAGTGTCCGATGTTTATTGCCTTCGGCCACCACTCTCTGGTATTCTCTACAAGCCTGTGTTTTTCCAGAATATTCCTTGAGAGACAATTCTGTTAATTCTTTCGGGGTCAGTCCGCATGGGTTTTTCGATATACATTCTTTTACCTGTAGGCTTGGGTTTCATTTAATTTGGCAGTTTTTCCTGCTGGCATTCTCTGTTGTATTTTATATTTCGTAATTGGAGAATCTGTTTGATAGGCATTACATTGTATTCTTATTTTGGAGTATTTACCCCTTTGAAGGCCTAGCGGGAAGTCTTTGCACTTTTTTTGTTTACACCAGTTTAGTGAAGTGTTCTCTGGTTGATTTTTTTTTTAAATTAGGTAAAATTATTGTCCTCAAGACTGCTCTCTCTCTCTCTCTCTCTCTCTCTCTCTCTCTCTCTCTCTCTCTCTCTCTCTCTCTCTCTCATTTATGTAAATGTAGCTAAAATTCTAATAGCCCTATTAACTTTATAAGATGAGAAACTAGGCACGGTTCCCTAATCGACGTCTCTCTCTCTCTCTCTCTCTCTCTCTCTCTCTCTCGGGATGAATACACAAGCATCAGAACCCTCTTAAAGTCTTCAAATCACTCTTGTCTTCCGTATTCGCGTGGAGACCACCGGCTGGAATAAGGAGGCTTGTATTTATTTTGGAGGTTGAAATGTTAAAGGAGATATGTCGGTCCTTCGGTGACCACAGCCAGGTATTTACATATACGGGGACGGAGATATACGTATTTTGTATACGTATAGATTATTTATGTCTGTTACCATGCATGGATGTGTGTATGTTCTGGGTAGGCCAATACACAATAGTTTAAAAGTAATATCTTTTACTTGGTTAGAATTTTTCAAGAGTAAGAAGTAGTATTGATTAGACTTTAATATTTTGACAAAGGGTTTTCAGGCTCATTGTGCTTTATTGTCCAATGTCATGACATCTTTGGTCCAGTAAAAAATCTGAGACTGATTGGAGCACGCCCTCTAAAGGTGACAGTTGCACAGGGTGTGCTGTAGTAGAGAGTGAGAGAGAATTTAAGAGGATATTAAAATCTGCGACGCAGAGTGGAAAAGAGAAGTTGTAATAACATGGAGAATAAATTGCGAGAGAGAGAGAGAGAGAGAGAGAGAGAGAGAGAGAGAGAGAGAGAGAGAGAGAGAGAGAGAGAGAGAGAGAGGTTGGAATGTGAAATTGAGTGAGTGGAAAAAATCGATGAAATCTTCATATCCTCTCTTGGGTACGGACTAAGTTCACGGTGCCCAACAATGTAAGAACAACGGAAAAACATTAATATTTGTTTTTGCCCTGAGAGTGTGAGTAATTCTGTTATTTTCACCTTCCCATAATTTAAAGTGTTCTAAAGATTAATGGATACCTTTCATCCCGCAGAACCCAAAAAGGCAAAGTCTGAGAAGACCATCTTGAGTAAACGAATCTCTCTCCTCTCTCTCTCTCTCTCTCTCTCTCTCTCTCTCTCTCTCTCTCGTTCATTCTTTCTTTCTCCTTTTTTACTTTTTTCTCGTTCGGCCACACCCAGCCATGACTGGGCAAGAGCTATTAAGATGACTGGATCTGCTGCCTCGTCTTGGAGTGTGATTCAGTATGCGCAAAGAATTTACTGTGCCAGAAAACTTTGTGTAGCGCACACCCAAGAACCCCCCCCCCCCCCTCTCTCTCAATCTCTCTCTCTCTCCTCTCGCCTCCTCTCGTCTCTCTCTCTTCTCTCTCTCTCTCTCTTTTATATATACTTCTCATTGGTATTTTTAAAACTGATTATACTATTGTCTAATGTAGCATTTGACCAGATAATATTATATACAAACGATATATATATATATAATATATATATATATATATATATATATATATATATATATATATATATGTATGTATGTATGTATTATAGTATATATATATATATCTATATATATATGTGTGTGTGTGTGTGTGTGTGTATGAATGATGCATGTATGTATGTTATATATATATATATATATCTTTATATAATATTAAATTATTTATATAATATTTTATTATATGATATATGATATTTATATATATATTTATAATATTATATATATACTATTATTATTATATATATATATAATAAATAAATATTTATAATTTCAAATAACTTTTTCAGTTGATATTAGTGAATTTTGATGTGACGGGCAGTTGATCCCATTTTAATGATAGTTCATTAATTACCATATTTATTACTATATATATAATATATGTGTGTCTGTGTCTTTTATGTCTTGTATACACCCGTGTTTTGTCTGTATTCGAGTATGATTTTCTTTTTCCATCCCTGTATTATGGAATGGTTTGCTAGATCAACCGACACATTCCGGAGGCAAGGTTCATTAGACACTGGGAAATGATGCAATCCATCTTCGCCTCACGGATAAAGACGTTCATTTCGATCGTCTCTCGGCCAAGTTTAAGGTGAACCTCTCGTCGTCTTCCTTTTCCCCTTGGGTCCCCAGACCTTGGCAGTGCGGAGAGAGGAGGAGGAGGAGGAGGAGGACTGCTGCATCGTTCCTCAAGGGCAAGGTCGAGGCGGTTAAAGGGCGTGGTCACCTCGCCCTCCACCTTAAGGAGAAACTCGTCGAGAGCCTCCTCCTCCTCCTTCCCTCTCTCTGCTATCCCTCCCCCTTCTCCTCCCTTTCCTACCACCATACCGTCTACCCCAATCTACCTCTACCTCTACCTCTACCTCCGTGTTCCTTCCCTCTCGACCCTCCTCGTCTCCACCCAGTGTTCTCTTTCATAACCAGTCCTCGCTCACATATTTACAAGTACACCCTGTAGCAACAACGTCCCCGGAATGACATTACCGTGCAATGCAAGGAGGAAGCGAAAAGCGTAATTGATGTTATTTTCACCGTTTAATCGATCAATGAACATCACGGTTTAATGAGTTAGCGTTCACAGTTGGGTAACTTGTCTCGTTGGTTCCGATTTTCCATAAAGGTAAAGCATCTGTTAATCATACTAAATCGTGTACGGGTAACTGAATTTTGTTGCTTCTTATTGATAAGTTAGTCAAGTGGTCCTTCAGACCTTAGAGGCATGGTCGTTGCTAATTTAACAATAAGAAAATACCAGTTACGAGTTAGGTTTTTCCATTGACCGGCAAATTTTTGATCTGCGATCCCCCTTCCCCCAAATTTTCTTAAATTATGGTTTTTTTGGATTGTTTCCACTCACTGTTCGCTGAAGAACCAGTCTGTTCTCTCCAAGTTTTTTTCCTTCCCAGAATATGCCTGTGCATCGTTATTACTCGTATTGAGGTATTGATTTACAGAACCGCCCGGTCGGAATTTGCATTGTAATACTATTTGAAATACGAGGTGGTCTACCTAAGGTTAGTGTGGTATCCCCTCTTTAGCGAAGGTTAAGGTGGTCTGGGGTTGGAGCCCTCTGGTCAGGGGGTAAATTTCTGACTCGGTAGTATTTAATTATTCCAAAGGGGTGAATTAGAACACTGAGCCATATGTAGACTCACAGGGCTAACCAAAAGAAAGGTGAAAATTTTAACATGGAGGATGGACAGCTAAGTAGAAATAAACCGAAGGAAACGGGAAAAAAAATGAAAGACATACAGTAAAGCAGTTGACGACCGAAGAGTCGCCAGAAAAAACCTCAAAGATTCCTGTCGACAGTGCGCCGGACAAGACAGTGCTTGTGGTTGCGTCTTCTCCCTTACGTAACATGGGTGAAGATTAAAAAGAATTGGGTCATAATTGCTAGTTTATCCGTCCATGGAGATATGATAGTTTTATTCCCACATGGAATGACATCTCTTGATTTTAGTATGTATCCTGTTTTAGTTATGCCTTCGACGAGTCAAGTTGATTTCACACTCATTCACGCTATTATTCTGTCATCTCAGATACGTCGTCGAATCATTATATTTCATACTTATAGAATCATGTTTCTTTAAGCGATTATTATCCTTCTACTTAAGATAATTTAAATGTGGTTTCTGATAGTAATTTAACACAAATTCATCTCATTTACTCTATTTGCCGTGACTGTCTTGTTACTTTCCTGTCATCCCTTTTACTGTCAGTTTTAATTTATTTTGATTTTTTAAGCAAAAGTTCTTTGTTTTGAATTTTTTTTCTGTTCGACGTCGGTGACTGTTGTTGCGATGCCAGCACATGTAATCGATTAGTCAGTCCGTAGCTGACTTGTACCCATCCGTTCTCACATGATCAGTGGGGTCGCAGTGATGCCCCAAAAATACACTGGAGGAAGCCATTAGAGCTAGAGGTTACAAGATATTCACCAAATTACTTGTCAACCCAATGCATATTTTGGGGGTTTTGTTTTTGTATCGAATTCATAAAATGTTTCCTGCCTTGGCAATAACTTCGTTTTAATGTCGAGCGAACCCTTCCAACCCCCCACCCCCCCGCCCCCGTTCTTCTCAGTATCTTCCGCAAGGAGTCCAGTCTTTGTTTGCCTGTTTAGTGCAGTCATATTTACCAATATACTTATTCATGTGGCTATATCCTGGCAACAGTTTCTTACTGTTAGAATAGACTTTTTTTTTTTTTATTTAATTGGCCCTCCTTTGCTCTACGCAGCAAGGTTTCCCCTCAAAGAAAAATGTGTTCTGCCTCTGCTGAGCTAAGGAGTGAATTAGGCACTTGGTTAGTCGACTGTTTGGGTGTCAGCCAGGGTAGAAAATAAACATGAACTAGCATCCTCTTTCCAAAAGCAGAATTGCTGATAAACGGAAGGTTCACACCCTCAGGAGACTCAAGGTCGATTCCGCCGTGTGGAAGGGGACGTTTTAGGCATCTGTGAAGAAAATCCATTGTGCCTCTCTTGATCAAGAGCTGTGATTGCTGGCTGACAGTGGTAAGTGGCAAGGAGGGTGGAGAAGGGCATAGGGCAAATCATTCTTCCCAAAGGACAAGCTGAGGAACCGGAAAGTGAACACCCTCTTGAACCACTCCCTCTGAAGGGGAAGTCATATACTTGAAAATATATCAAGCACATACTGCAGTGACCTCTCCTTCAACCGTCATATTTTTGATAATGTTAGAACTCCAGCCTTTCCAGTCATACATATATATCCTCATGTGTCGTTTCATGTGATGAACTGTCTGACTTCTATGACCCCCTTATTTAATAAAATATACAAGACGCTGTTATCTTTTTAAGTGTGTACCATTAACCAGGAAACAGCACGGGCAAGAGTTTATTTCACTTCTTGACCTTTAATATAGTTCTGTTGTACTGTAAACTAAAAAGTTGCAGTCTTTAACTATTAGCGTTCTTCTCTTAGTTTTTACACATATTTGCTTTTTTGCTTTATTTTATTTGTTTAGCCATTGGCTTGATTTATTTACAGATTAACCCTTAGAAATTTGTTTTATGACGTTGAAAGTAATGTAAACAAGTGGTATGAATGGAAGATTGTCATCTGGAATTGATGAAAATAGTGGCAGCAAACAGCAGCCGTTAATATTCCTTAAGTTTGTATTATTTAACTGAGTTAAATTAGTTGGGAGATCTCGTTCAACAGCTTTCAGATTGCGGCTTAAGAGAACCTTGATTGTTCTCCCCCACCATTTTTTTTTCTACCTTTCTCGAAGTTGCTGAGAATTAACGATTAAGCAGCATGAAGATAAATGGTTTCTAAAGTGGGGCTAATTTATAAAATGTCTACATCACGCCGGGCGTTGATAGGCGTAAATTCTTTGATAAAGTTTGAAAAAGTATTTTGAGGGGTAGACATATCCCCGTGAAATGAATCAAGTTGGCGGACACACACACACACACACACACACACACACAAAATTCGATCGTACTAAAAGAAAAATTTCAGGTAGGATTTTTTCTGTGATGAATGTTTTAACTTTGCTGTATTTGTAGTATATATATATATATATATATATATATATATTATATATATATATATATAATATATATATATATATATATGTTATTACGGGTACCGTGATATATCTTTTAACTTTGTTGCATTTGTAGCGTGTGTCGAGGTTCTTGGGATTACCATTAGAATTAGACACAAGTTATCTGTGACAACATCATTTTCTGATCGTTGAGGTATTACCCTTTGGAACAGTTTTTCCAGATGTTCGTACACCTTTTATGGTTGTGTTAGAAGCATTTATACTTCCTTTGGTGAATCAACGTTGTACTGTATTTCATAAAAGTCAGATTTAAAATAAGTTCTCCATAGGGTTTTTGGTCACGTGCAAGCATTATTTCTCTGATAAGTCTACCTTATATATATATATATATATATATATATATATATATATATATATATATATATATATATATATATATATAGTAGTTCCAAATATTTACTTATATAACAAGGACAGTGTGCTCCCTGTTGTTCAATCCTGAGACAGCCTCTCTTACCACTGGCCTCTGTATAAGTTCCTCATTGGACAAGTGGGTTATGTGCTCGCCTACCGATTTGGTAGCCTGAGTTCGCTCCCCGCTCTGCCAACGCGGAATCAGAGGAATTTATTTCTGGTGATTAGAAATTCATTTCTCGATAATAATGTGGTTAGGATCCCACAATAGGGTTGGTTCCTAGCCATGTAAAAATCTCTAATGCTTCCCGTCAGCCCTAGGAGAGATGTTAATCAGCCCAGTGGTCTGTATAAGTGTGTAAAGAATGAAGGTGTTTTGGCCCGAACTTCGGACGGCAGGTAACGTCCTAGTGGACATGCGTGAAACGACGTCTCGACTTTATTTATATTACTGTCATATATGACATGTGTGAATGTTTGTATATATGTAGAATAAATATAAATGATATAATATATATATATATATATATACGTAATATATATATATATATATATATATATATATTATATTATAATATATTATATATGTATAATAGTATGTTTAGGCATAGATGGTAGATAATCAGTTAGTAGAAATAAACAATAAAGCTTCCACTTACTGTCATAGGCGTGAAAAGAAATTAAATAGAAAACATGTTGCATATGAGTATATGTATGTTTATATGTAGAGGTGGAGGAAGAGGGTACTCCAGAATGTGTTAACAATGCGGCTCTGATTGAGTCTGTGGGCTTTTATGCATACTGTTCACGATCCACCGTAACTGGAACGGGCTTAAATCAAACCCGAAAACTTTCTGTAGTAGATGGCAGTATCTCAAAAAGACTTAGTCACTGCTTTCCTCGAGTAAAATGCAGTTGTACCCTGCACGTGAAGGAAGGGGAGTAATGTACCGCCGCCTCGTCAACTGCCTCATTGAGTCTGGCTTCTCTCAAGTCAAGTACGGATGTTATAAACGCGTCCGACTTCATTCCTTCAACTCTGGAAATCCTCATCTCCTCTTTGAGTTCTCAGTCTTGTCGATTTTCATTTTCTCAAAACTACATCCCACAAAAATGTTTTTATATGAAAATGTTTTTGTGGGAAAAACAAAGACTGACTGATTTATGTGAAGACGCGTGCAGAGTTTCTTTATTGTTTGTTATGTGAGGTTTTGTCTATATTACTTGCTTTTTTTTTATTCTACGAAGCTACGATTAACGTTATTGGTAGTTGCCGGTTCCTTTGTTGCAAATGTCATAAAAGAAGTGAATAAATACTTAATATATAACGAGGTAAATTTTGCAGTAATTACATATATTATTATTATTTTAGGCTGACCCTTTAACTTATGTTAAAACAGAACATTTCATGTGACCCAAACCTTTGTTAAAACACTTTTATTTTTTACTATTATGGATGTAGAATCCCAGAGAAATTCTCTCTCTCTCTCTCTCTCTCTCTCTCTCTCTCTCTCTCTCACACACACACACAAGCTCTAACACACTAGCCAGACCGAGAAATACCTGTCGAAAGCTATAACTGGAAATGGCGGAGACGAAGGGGAATAGCCTTGAAAACTGACGTTGAGAGAAAAGACATCCTTTACTGAAGCCATGATGTGTGGGTGCCATTTGGTGCCGGTCGCGTCTCTAGGAATTCTGTCATTCTCACCCCTTTGTCGCTCCTCCGGGGTCGTCGTGGCTTTGAGGGTCGTTCTTCGAAGTGGTCGTTGGGCCGGAAGGTTTATAGAGAGAAGGCAGTGACGCCGAGTGGCGGTTCGGCACACACACACTGAAATTTCCCCCGATTAATAAATTCTTCTCTGATGGCCGGCGTCTTCTCGCGTCGAGTGACTCCCCGACGGCCCGTTGTTATTTAATTCTTTTTTTTATCCGAAACCAGTGTTCTACATATTATGCTTATGTAGCCCAGTTTTAAAAGTACCGGGTGGTCCCTTTCTCTTTTTTTTTTAATTTTTTTTAACGACAGTTTTATTTTTGTTTAATTTTTCGACATAAGTCTTGTACCCTAGAAGGTGGCTCCAGACAGAATAAACAACTGGCACTACCAAATTCTTCTATATATATATATATATATATATATATATATATATATAATATATATATATATATATATATATATATCCCAAACATCGTGACATTCTTTATATTCACAAATATTAAGCCGCAAATATCGTTTAATATCCAATTCACTATACCTCAGAACGTATACCCACGATGAACTTGTATAATTGATAAGTGTTTCAAGAATGGGATTCGAACCGCTTCCTGGCTTAGAAACAAAGATGTACAATGACTTTGATCACTGAACCATGTGTGACGAAGCTCTTATCAATTGTAATTTCATTTGGCTGTAAGTTACTCTCGAGGTATAGTGAACTGGATATTAAAAGATATATGTGGCTTAATATTTATGAATATATATGGATTGAACATCCCAGAAACAAAGACTATATCCAGAAATAGGGTGTACTAATCCTTGCAGGAAGTGATAGCTGGAATGCAGCAATATTAAAAAAAATTAAAGCAAGATGAGTTTGGTAGTGGAGAGAGAGAAAAAAAAAAACTTTTTCTTGGCGTCTCATATCATGTAGGAATGGGTTCAGTGTGTAGATTAGTGCATAGGATTAAACTTTGCAGTTTTGTGTGTTCTTGCTTGGTTGTGTGGGGGGTATTTATGGTCCTGGATGTTTTAATCCTTACTCTGCCTTGATTTTAATATTTTAAAGCCAGGATATTAGTCTCCCAAAATGCACTTATAAGAGATGAAATGATAGCTCAAGACTTTGGGAGTTACACAAGGGCAGCCCTTATTGGTCTTCACTGAGTCCCCCAGGTTGATGGACATAATACAACTAATAGAGAGCACATTTTCTCAGCAATCATTTGCGGTTACTGAAAGTACTGCAATATCAGCATTTGTACATTTGCATTCGAGCCTGAGCAATAGTGATAGATGACTCCTATATGGAAATTAAAAGGATTTAAATACTCTGGTGACATATCAGTTTTAATGTTGCAACATTTTTTATGCTATGTTGATTAAAATCACAATGAATGAATAAAACATTTACCGTTCATTGGGAAATACATATATTTTCGCTAATGGCAAAATTAGACCGTCTGATTTAATTTTGAAATTAACTTTTGACTGTAATTTCTAATTAAGTTTTATTTAACGGCAAAGAGCTTGTTTTATGCGCACTATAAGTGCGCCCCAGATCCTCATGGGATATCAAAACCAGTACTGGCTACATTCAAGTTTTCTTTATTTTTGAAATTTTACCGAGCGTTTTTCATGTATATATATGGTAGTAAGTGGAGGAAAGGGCTGTAAAATTTGATTTATTTGTCATTGCGAAAGAATTAGCATTGTCGTAAATTAAATTTATCCACTTTGAAAACACCCATGAATTCACGTTCCAACATCATCACTCAAGGTGTATTGCACAGATTTTTTGCCACAGGAAACGTTCTCAGGCATATTTTGTGTACGTTTAGTTCCAGTTTACAGTATAACGCAAAGGTGTGTTTAGCTTCTACACATTACTCACTCCTGCCTCTCTTTTTGTAATTCTCATTCAAATACGTCTTGGTCTTCTAATTTTACAGCATCCTCACAAACCCAGCTGACTGCCGCGTGCTATTCTCTCAGGGATGGGGTGCAGGGCATGTCTAAGCTACTTTCATCACCCTTTAATTATTATCCCATCTACATAACAAACATCCGTAATTTCCCTTATTATATAATTTCTAAAGGCTATCCTGCCTATGACTCATAAATTCCACTTAATCATTATTCTCAAATCAACAAAATTTCTTATTGTTTCAGTGTTATACTACGTTTCATTATCATATAGTATCGTATAATATCACGGATTTTTGTACAATCGCCCTTCCGTATGCAATTTTAGTTCAGACGATTTCCGAAGCTTTTTCAGTCAATCCATTTGTCTGATTTGCCTTTTTGCAGTCTTAACTATTCGAAAAATTCAACCTCATTCATCCTTTCTCCAATTAATATTATTTCATCCTATTGTGCAAACTTTGTCCCTAAAAGTTACAGGATATATTTAGATGACGTTCTTTTACACTGGATTGTTTCCTCCTATATATTTCCATAACATATATTTGAACTATTAATTTTGGGAAAGTGAGGTGCGTATTCCATTAAGAAACTAGGGCAGCTGTGTAGAATTGTATTATTGTTAATTATCGCCTGTATTTTTAAGTATGATTTGAAGATTTAAGTTGCCAATATGAAATTTTCCCCTCTGGTCTTTATTTTTTTTTTTATTAGATTTACCTTGTGGCAGTTTGATAATTGAATGATATTTCCCGATAAAGGATAACACCCCCCAACGTTACGCTCTCGGTCGGAATATATAATGGAAATGGTGGGATTACAGCACTTGATAAATCGGGAGAATGATGGACGTCCTGATCAACCCGGAGACGGGACACGCGAGCTCTTTTCTGAAGCTTATGAAGTTTGTCTTGAAGGAAGGAAGAGCAAAGCCGCGTCCTGAGACTACAGGATGTTGTTAGTTTGGGAGTGAAATGCAACGGGTTCGGAGGAAGAGAAAATGAGTGAGAAATGCGCCGACATTTCTTCGACGCAATCGATTTTCTGTACG
Organism: Macrobrachium nipponense; assembly: GCF_015104395.2. NCBI lineage: Eukaryota > Metazoa > Arthropoda > Malacostraca > Decapoda > Palaemonidae > Macrobrachium > Macrobrachium nipponense. Next base: position 6,755,913 of record NC_061095.1, read on the forward strand.
GGGTATAATCAAGACAACCGAAAATAGATCTATCTTTCGGTGGTCTCGGTAAAATGCTGTATGAGCAGCGGCCCATGAAATTTTCAGCCAGCTGCGGTGGCCTGTGTTGTTGGAGACGCACGATCATGTGTAACTTCAACTTTGAATGAAATAAAAACTACTGAGGCTAGAGTGTTGCAATTTGGTGTGTTTGATGATTGGAGAGTGGATGATCGACATGGCAATTTACAGCCCTCTAGCCTCAGTAGTTATAAGATCTGAGGTGGACGGACAGACAAAAAGCCATCTCAATAGTTTTACAGAAAACTAAAAATTACATGTATTCGGACAGAAGTTGGCATTTTACACGAGAACAGGAGGCAAAGTTACCAATTCATGATAATAAGCATAGTTTCCTATATTTAAAATATGGTTCAAAGGCATAATTTTCCAGGAAAAGTTACTAGAAAAGATTGAAGCCGTTGTTTATTTATAATATAATTTGCTCTTTATTGCCGTTGCCGATTTTGCGTCTCTCTCTCTCTCTCTCTCTCTCTCTCTCTCTCTCTCTCTCTCTCTCTCTCTCTCTCTCTCTCTCTCTCTCTCAGCGCCATTGTTCGTTAAAAAATTTAAATGTGTTCACGCTAACGGTATATTATATGGTGGGTAGATTTGTATATAAATGGATTTGGCATATTACTTGAATATCCTCTGCTGTAAGAGTCGAGGGAACATTGGACGGAAGTGGGTGATTTCAATACCTACAATCACTGGCTAAATTTCAGGCCTCTGGGTATGATTTGACACTAATTATTAGAATATGGCACCTTTATTTCCATGTTGCAAAAGTCTTACTGTTGTTGTGGTGGGATCTTCACAGCCAACGCTCAAGGTTGCACAATTCCCCGCAGGAAATGTAAACACTCACTGTTGGTTATCTGTTCCTTTTACTTGTGAGGAGATGATATGCTTGATATCAGGTTAGACCTGTGGATTCTTGAAACAACAGGAGGTAAGGAAAGTAGCAAGTTCCGTTATCTAGTCAGACCTAATACATTTGATAGCCGGACCCTGTCATCTCACAGGCGGGTTCCATTCCCCGCTCTGCCATCAAGGAATCAGAGGAATTTATTTCTGGTGATATAAATTAGTTTCTCGATGTGGTTCGGATCCCGCAATAAGCTGTAGGTCCCGTTGTTAAGTAACCAACTGGCTCCTAGCCATGTAAAAAATATCAAATCCTTCTGGCCAGCCCTTGGAGAGCTGTTGATCAGCTCAGTGGTCTGGTTAAACCAAGATATACTTAAATTAATTTCCACTTCTCATGAATGACTTAAGTTAACACCAAAATGTCGATAGAGCTAGAGGCGCGTATATATTTTGGATCCGCCGATAAAATTCTTGGAAAATGAAAAGAGACAACACTGAAAGACTGACTACTCTATCCTCGGATTATCTGTTTTATTTCGTATATGGCTGGTCTTAACATACTCTCCTGTTGCCTGGATTTCCATGATCTTCGCCGTTTAAAAGGCGGACTTTTTCCCATCCAAATTGCTGGCCGTCGGCCTTGGCATATCATGATAAACTGCAGAAGTATTTTCCTCTCTGGGTGCCAAAGAAGTTTTGGAGCAACATTTAGAAAAGGTTATCCTGCTATTATTTTCATGATTTTCCCCCATTTTTAAATGTATATATATCCTTATTATATAGTCAGCATTTTTATTTTTTAATCCATTTCCATATCGTACGTATTTGCAGACTGTACTGTATCTAGGCACAAGTGTATTGTATGCTTTTGCTTACACTTACTGACACAAATGTACCGCGCTCATGCACACAATTATTATATATATTTTGTGTGTGTGTGTATATATATTATATATATATATATATATATATATATATATATATATATATATATATATATATATATATATATATAATATATCACAAATGTACCTCGCTCATGCACACAATTATTATATATATAGTATGTATATATATATATATATATATATATATATTATATATATGTATATATATATATATATATATATTATATATATTGTGTGTGTGTGTGTTTGTAAAAAGGTGGTTTGATGTTAATACATGTGTAAAAGATGTCATGCCTGCAGAAGAGTTATTCTCAGACGTTATTCCTGTTCAGGAACTATTTAGCCTAATATTTAAACATCTTAGGGAGACTCGCCCCTACCCGAGGGTCTTCCAGTAGACTGCATAAGCGACCCGCCGTGCCCCGCCCCTATTGTCGACCTGTGGGTTGCGCCCCCTGAAGGAGAGTTCCTCCCAGGTGTGTTGGGTAACGAGACACAGACAAAAGGCGGCCGTTTGTTACGATGATGACGGACGTCGGCGTCTGGATAATCCCTCTAATCACAGTGATGCGTTCCTCCTGCTCCTCCTCCTCCTCCCCCGGGTGGAATAATAGCCGTGAAACAAAGTCATCGTTCTCCGCCTTTATAAATACGGCGGGTTTTCCGCCATTTGCGGAACAATTAACTCGTATGATTAATCGCGTATGACTTCATTAGGCAGCTCAAATTTAGGAGTTGCAAACCCTCATTTGGCTGTGAAAAGATCCAGATAATGACGCGCTTTTGTGGACGGGCGGGGGCTGTTATTAGTGTCTGGTGTTTTAACGTAACCGGCGATTCACTGCTGAATCAAGACTGGATTGGCCGATCATCCGCTCACCCGATAAATGGTCGTCGGAGCGTGAATGGCGTCGTTCGCACCCCCTCTATCCTTAGGCCATAAATCTTGACCAGAAAAGATCTTTTGAAACCCGGCCGTCTTCTTCATCGTGGGTCTAAAATCACTGCTTGTTCTTTTTGATCATTTTCTCTCCTCCTTCCCCCTGGCAAATAAAGACCTGAATAATGCCTCCGGCGGACAGCTCTTTATCACCTGTGCATTCAGAGATGAAAAAAAAAAGGAGCGATTCATCGATTGGAGGGTATTCGAATCCAGCACGGTTTTTATTTCTTTCTTTTTTTTCGGGATAAGAGGGAGGAGCATCTGAAAGGATCGCCCCGTTGGCTAAATATATATTTATACGTTTCTCTTGGGGAACTTTCCCACCCCTTCCCTAATTCTTACCTCCCAATTTCGATGTTGATCTCCTCCTCATTTGCCTTCGTTGGCCCTACTGGTGTTGACCTCAGGAAAAAAAAATCATTATATTGATGTTTGGTTGTTCAGGCCCAACACCTGTATTGTTAGGACTCTCTCTCCCCCTCACATCCCAGCCTGGGATCACCCCTCCCCCCTTTTTCTTAGACCGGGTAGTGGTGGTAAGAAGAAGCTGTACCCCTTCACCCACCCTCCAATATCTGGGCGCGGTCCTTGGGTGCAGGTGAGGGCGGGGTGTGCGACTTTTGCGCCGGTCATCGGTTCGCGTATGTTTGTTATGGTACTGTTGGCAGTTAGGTGGGGTCAGGCGATCCTTGTCATTTGATTTCGGTGGCTTGCTTGTTCAGGTGTAATTTTCCCAAGTGACCTCTCTCTAACCCGGGTTTCCTCGAGTGACTTGGATTAGTGTAGTGTTTGTGCGCAGTGTTTCGAGTGATTAAGGCGTGAATCATGCAGGAAGTTAGGATTACAGGTAATGTTATCCTTATCAATGTTATTTTCACTGTCTGCAGCATCTTGATGAGAATCAACCATTTTCCTCCCAGGAAACGTTCTACAAGTTACTCTAATGACATTTACATTTCACAGTATTGCAGACTAGTGTACTCTTCAGCACGAACTCTTGTGGTTAAATTGGCCAGACAGAAATTTAAATACATGTGGGAAGTGTGATTGGTTGGAAGGATTTAACTGTTGTACTCTCAAAACCTGGGTTACAATGAATACTGTTTCTCCAAAGGTAGGAAGATGGAATTTATAATATATATATATATATATATATATATATATATGTATATAATATATATATATATATATATATATATATATATATATATATATATATATATATATATATATATATATATATATACATATTCATATTATATGTATACACATATATGTATATATGTGTGTGTGTATATATATATATATATATATATATATATATATATATATATATACTATATATATATATATATATATATATATATATATATATAATAAAACGTTTGTGTGTGTGTGTGTGTGAGAGAGAGGAGAGAGAGAGTTAAAGATTAGTGGATCATAGAGTAACATGCAAGTGGAGAGATTCTGTCTAAAGAGAGTTCTGTCTTGGTGAACCGGTTAATGTGAATTTAGGAATGCTTATCGAAGTAACTATTGGAGATATAAAGAAAGGGAGTAAAAGGCTGAAGAATGGAAAAACGCGAAGACGTGACGGGTTTACGAGAGAGACGTTGAGATATGGCGGCAACAGCGTGATCGAGTGGATGACCAGTATGTTTAGGGCAGATTAGCTGAAGGAAGGAAAGACTTTCAGTGAACGATTTAGATGATTTATTCCTTTGTGTAAAGAAGAAAGTGTTAAAGGCGATTTTTCATTTTTATGTGCATTCAGTATAGAGTGGTGACTAGCTGATTTTTTTTATAATGATCTTGACGCTGACAGATTAATGTTTAGTAAAGGCTGCTGCCTAAGGGATAGCCCCATTTTTTTTTAACCCGAAGGCTGTAACTTCGGAAAGGTATTTGATTAACAGGGAAATAATATGAACGCTTGTATGAAGATAAATCTACGAAATATATTGTGAAGCTGATGAAAATGACATTTTGTTTTCTTCTGAAAAGCTGAAAAGTGTTGACCTTTCCGAAATGCGTCGAAGATTTTCGCCATCTCTCGGGATATTGGATGTCTGTTATATAGGAAGGGTAGTCTGATAGGGTTTTTGGATAAAGGTCTGTGAAATGGGGTTTAAGTGTGGTCACACGTAACCTAACCTAAACATCTTGACGCCAGTGCCTAGCGCCCCACTGCAAGTCTTTGGTGCCACCGCTACCCCGGAGAAGCTGTCAACTCTGCCATCAGAGATCGCCAGTTTGATCGTAAAATGATAATAGTAAGACTTGGAGGTTTCTTTTCTAGTGTGGCCTTAAGAAAGGAAGTCGCTTCATAATGCTTACGCTGAGACTGGTTAAAAGAGGACTGATGAATCTTGGGTTTAGAGTCCTCACATTGTAAAACTTGAACCATAACTAAAGTTTGCACTGTGTATTGCAAACGTCCAGCATAAATTATTTACCAAACACGAAAAACAAAAAGGAAGGAATTTGTTTCACACACGGAATCTTTATAAATTAAAAATGTCTTGATTTATAACGAAGGGAGATTTTGACGAGATTTTTTTTTATTTTTTATCTAATTTATCAAATGGATTCTTTCAAACGATCTATTGTCTGTGTCAAAAAGCAACGAGCTAACGTTTTCTTATGTCGAGATTTTTTTTTTTTCGTGTTTGGTAAATATGTAATTATGCAGGCCGTTTTGCAATACACTGCGCATAAAAGCTGTCAGAGTTATAGTTGCTAGTCGTAATTTGGATCGACCCAAGAGCCCGCTCACACTTTATCTGCCTTGATGAATCTTACCGTCGCCCTTTACTGCTCCCACAACACTCCAAATGTCTGGCAAATACAGTAATGTGAGAGTATGTGCCAATGATATCTTAACGTCAATAGGTAGTGACCCATTCAGGTACCGACCTGAGTCATTGATGCCCATCTTCACCCTTACGAAATAATAACGTATCCACGACTACCGAGTCCTGATTTTCCTCATGGGATCGCTAGACAAATGTTTAAATTATTTCTCAGAATGTCACGATTTGTCCTGTTAGTTTGCTTTGCGCGTTTTAAGAACTGCTGATCACAAAAGGGATTTGCTCTATTCTTGCTTCTTCTAACACACAATTTGCTCTTTCCCTCGTCTAATATTTCAAACTTTGTTTTATTTAGCTTTACCTGCTTCATTCTGACCGGCAAAGGTAACAATTTTTAGCACTTTAGCCATTGGGACGGCATTCAAATGCTGTCCTTATAGCCCAGACCCGAGGAAAACCAGAAGGAAGAAGGAGAAATAAGGGGCCCGGCTTGACTTATTCCTTCCTTACAGAGTACAGCTTGCGATTCAACCCTCTAGTTGTAGTAGATCATTTCTGCTGAAGATAACAAGTTGCTTTTCAAACTTTAATACAAAGTTATCTTGACTTCATAGTTATTCCACAAAGTAATAAACTATTGACTGCTGGATCTCATTTGATGTCTTAGGCGGAAAAGAATCTTATATTTTTCTTTTCATAAGTTAGGAGAAAGAACAGCTCGTATGAAATATGAATGAATTTTCCTTTGGTGATTTATGGCGCAATTTCACGTCACAGAGGCTTAACGCTTTGTTATTATTGTTGTTGTGACTCGGCGCTGCGTCTTTGCGTTATTAAGAACAGATTTGTAATTCATAACCAAATCACGGAATTGACATTATTATTCAATGAAATGTATTATATGAAATTGAATGGAAATTTTACTTATAAAAAATGGAGTACTGCTTGATTATGATATAGATATTTCGTATTACCTCTCAAAAAAGTTCTTGTAAAAACAGACTACAAGTTTATTTTTGTGTGATTATCATCACCAAACAGAAGAAGAATAGGAAAGCGAAACGGGAGACTTAAGCATCGTGAAGAGTTCTTATTGTCTACGAATTTTTCTTCTGGCAAAAGTTGCTTTTGATTTTCTTTTCCTTTTTATCTTTCTGTTGGGCGTAAGATCTTCCGCCAAATATACGAGTTTCCTTGCGACTCCCGGAGGGCGATATTTTGGACTATTTTATGTCTTTCCCAATAGTTTATGTTGATTCTCACTTTTTTCTTTTTTTTTCCAAAAGTGGGAAGGGGGGGGGGGGGGGGTGTTGGGTGTCGGTCGGGGTGGCGGGATGCCTTCCATAAAGGAAGCTTCATGACCTTGTTTAGTCTCTGTCGCCTTGTGTGGCTTTAAGCAATGGGCGAATTAACTCCGATTATTTATATTTATCCATAATAATAAATCCGAGTGGATCTTGTTTGTCCTTCCCCGGGTGACATGCAGGGAGACATGACACAGCCACCCACCCCCTTCAAACCGGTTCTCTCTCTCTCTCTCTCTCGTCCGGGAGGGGACGGGGTAGATAGGGGAACTGAAGGGTAAGGGAAACATCTACTCTCGATCTTCAAACCTGTAAACCCGCGGTGTAGGTAAGGATCATGAGGGTAGGAGAGGAGGCAGCGCCGAGTTCCAGCGTGCGTAGCGCTCGCCAACATGCTTGTTTATTATATTCAACGTACGAAGTATTCGGGCTTTTATTATTATGTTGCCCTTTTGTTTTATTTGCCGCAGAATTCATGACAATGCTTAAAATGTTTTCCCCACTTTTGAATATTCAGGGAAAATAGTGAGCTGGAATTCTGCGTATAATAAAATATGATTCTTGGAACGTTCTATGTTATTTGTCATAATTTTTCGATGTAAATCTTGGCTTCTCTGCCGTCATTCTAACCCATTGTAGCTCACGTCAGAGTCCCACCCAAGGTCTTTTGCAAGTTCTTAAGCAGTGAGCTTTGGGAACAAGTTGCTAGTTCCATTGGAAGTGCCCATACAGGTTTGTCACAAAAGGCTATGTCCTTTTGAAAGGAAAATCATATGAAAGAACAGTACTCCAGTTGTGTATTGGAGATTTAAAAGGGTAGGTAAAAGTCCATTATTAGAGCATAGGTTAGTTTACAGAACAGAATTTACTATGAAAAATTTAAAGAATAATGTAAAATATAAAATTTGGGGAACAGGAAGATGGAACGGCTTAAGAAGAATATTCATGTAAAGATACGTGAAGTATAAGAAAGAATTGGAATGATCAGCAAATGGAGTAGTGGTGAGAGTGAGAAAGCATTCAAGCACAAAAGTCAAAGTTACGCAAAAGACTGAAGAGAAAGTGTGATATAATGTACCCCAGTTGAGCAGAAGACAGCCTTCTTTTCTTTTACTTTTATAATATATCTTTCCTGTTCTTTATCGGCCACGGCGTCTATAGACACGTCCCAGGAGTTTTTTCGCATATAATATTCACATTCAAATGGTAAATGCAGCTTTAATTTTTAACTCACAGGTTTGGGTTTCCACATTATTATGGTGTAAAAAACAGATTAAATACATGCCTCGTTTTGATGTCAGTGCCAAGTATGCCGATATGTTCTTTTTTATGTAAGGTTTGGGTCTACAGTTTCTGTCCTTGGAGATATAATGTCAGATTTTGTGTTGTAGATAATTAAACGATATATTTTTTGTAAATTATTTTTAAAACGTGTAAACTGTATGTTTTATTACTATTGGATTATTACGCTGTAGTGGGTAGACGTAGTTCCTCACTGAACGAATCGGTTGCGTACTCGCCTACCATTCCGGTAGTCCGAGTTCACTCACAGCTACCGCCAGCGCGGAATCAGAGGAATTTATTTCTGGTGATTAGAAATTCATTTCTGGATATAATGTGGTTTGGATCCCACTATAAGCTGTAGGTCCCGTTGCTAAGTAACCAATTGGTTCCTAGCCAAGTAAATAAAAATCTTATCCTCCGGGCAGCCGTAGAAGAGTTGTTAATCTGCTCAGTGGTCTGGTTAAACTGAGATGTACATAGTGGGTAGACGTAGTGAAAAGAAGGGGAATTTTCGTGCATCATTCATTTTTTGGGGGTGTTTTTTTGCACTAAATGGGTTCATACAGAATTTTTCCCACTTAAAGAGAAAAGAGAAACTATCTACTAAAAATTGATAATTTTTCATGGAAATCCGTCTGAAATCTTAAAGAGTTGTCTCTCTTAGCGGATCTATTTGCTGCGTTTGGATAAATTTTTTTTTCTTTGAGACTTGGCTAAACGTGAGCTGCATATCTGTACCTATGTCGCAGACTTCCGTATCAGTTTTGAGGGCAAACCTTTATCTTAAGTTTTTTCTTTCTTTTTTTGCATTTCCTTATTCGTCATCTCTGACGTTCTTGCACTATTGTTTTGCGATTTTTACATTGCCTTTATTTGAACGAATATTGAACTGTAATTAAGGTCAAGTAAAAAAAAATCGGTCTTTGAAACATTGAATTGACCAAGTTACAGGAGCCCCATTCAGATCTCACAAGGTCTAGTAAGAGAACTGTATGACTGGAAACACCAACGAGAGCTAATAGTTCATCATTCATATAGAAGGCCCGATCACAGTGGTTGATTTTCATACAGAATCATTGTTGAGAGAAGTCTGTGCTTAGTGATGCGTCCATTCAGCTAATACTATTGCATAACTGGCAAAGTTGAAATTCTCTGAGCCTAAACACTCAGGGACCGTTACGACTTAGGTTTTTTTTTTTCCCCGCAGGTAAGGAATATGCAACTTTTTTCAACAATCTCTCTATCCTCTCTCTCTCTCTCTCTCTCTCTCTCTCTCTCCTCTCTCTCTCTCTCTCTCTCTGTTGAAAGAGGAAAATCCAGCACAAGACCCGTTCATTTCAAGCGGGACACTGCTGACAAGGGGTCGCCAGATTTTTCCATCCTTTGTAAACACCAGGATGTCTTACATCATAGCCGTCAGTATAAGACGGAATAATTGATGTAAAGGCAGTACTTACAGGAGCGCTTTGTTATTTGTTTTATTCTTTTACCTTCTTGGTGGTGCAATGATAGCCTAACCTGCTCACAACCGAGGATGCACTGGTTCGATTCCCGGACGAGTAAGGGAACAGTATTGTTGCATTTTGTAATAAACTCGATTATCTTCTGTTGGCCTAAGTAGTATATGATGTACCTGGTTGCTACTTGATTGTTGTTGTTCGCAATTTGTTGTGGAAAACAAATGGCGGACGTGAGTGATCAGATCTCCGTCAAAATGAATATAATAAAGTCATCATTAAAACCAGCCTGTCCTTAGGAAAGGTAATCTGCACCCCACCCCCCACGGAGGGAGAAACCATTCATAAAAGGATATTCTGCAAGTTTTGCGAATTTGCCTCTTAATTAATTATGTCTATAAAGCTTTTTAATCGTATGGGAATTTAACGAAATTTATAGTTGAGTCGTTACATTCCCTGTGACTTTATTCAAGACACGTTAATACTGCCATAATATCTCCAGCTTACATCACATTAACAAAACATTGCTCTCTTTCAAATGACTATTCCGCAGACAAAGAATTTAATACTGACTAATTACGATTTATTCTACTCTTTGGAGATTAACATATTTTATCGTACGTAAAGACTGTTAATTAGGTCGTAACCTCAGTGCATAATATGGTTTGTCATGAGGTTTGAAATTGACTTATAACATTAAGACATTTTAGTCTACTTTGTTGAACATTTTCTGTGAAAAATTAATTTCTTTTAATACTAATTGTCAATGGTTAAAAATTTTCCTTTTAACAGGATATTTTCCGTGCAATTTGCGATAGATTTGATTTGATTATTGACGATGCAAAATACCTTCTCATTTATAATGGGGAAGCTTAAAATTTGTTTTTAAGGAAGGAATTGTTGCTCATTTTCCAGAGATGTATGAATGATTTACGGAAGATGTTGCACGAAGGGTTTCTGCAGCCACGGGGATTCAAGAGAGGCTGCGGGATTACCGTCTGATCTGTTTCTCGAGGAGTTCAAGCAGCACTTTTGTTGTGGTAACCTTTAAGACAAGGTCGAGCATAAGGCCGAGGCGCAATAGGTTTCCGAGAATTCGATGCTGGTTAGCAGCAGCAGCAGCAGCAGCGTTCGCCTCGTTTCTTGTCGTGTGTCGTCGAGTCTTCGTCCCTGTGCGTGGGTCAGGGTTCCCAGATGACAGCACTGCCAACCAGCAAAGTCTACCATAAAACCCGCCAAAATCCCGCCAAATGAAATCCAAAACCAGCCACCCAAATAACCGCCAAATATATGTGCATTATATTTACCTTTATAATGCTATTTTGATTACCATATATATGCTTGTATAGCAGCATCATAGTTTTAGTTACATAATATAAACTAATATAAGCATGAAAAATAATTTTTGTTTTGCTTTTGTATTGACAAATGAAGGGAGGTGACAGACAATCCTCTTAATCCCGTGACCCGTGGTCACTTCCATTAATCATCCATCCACAACGAAATGGCAGGCCGTTAAAAAAATAAATAAATAAATAAACATGCCAAATCTACCACCTTATTACTCTTTTTTCCTCAATAGTTTGAAACGGGTTTAAAAAGATGGCATCTGCGCTAATCCCCCTTTAATGGTCTCGACCTTTTGTGTTTTGTTGCGGTCGTCTGGTGTGTGTGATTTTTTTTTTTTATTCTATTTACATATTTTGCTTAAATGTTACCAAGTTTTCACTGAAAAATAATTCAAATTTCCCAGATTTTCCTGAAACCTTTAAAAATTCCCAATCTGGGGACAAATTCCCCAAAAGTGGGATCAGTGTTTAGCTCAAATAGCAAGTTTCTGAAAACCAGCCAAAAAACCACTAACCAGCCAAAGTGAATTTTTACCCACCAAATTAGAAAAAAACCAGCCAAATTTGGTGGGAAACCGCCAAATCTGGGAACCCTGGCGTGGGTGTTGCTCACTGAGAGGGGAAAGGGAGGGAAATGCGGCGTGATTGCCAGGTTCTATGATAATGCTTTGCGTGAGTGTTTTTGTCTGACTGGTAGTGTTTCGTTTCATCGGGTTCTTGACTCTCTCTCTCTCTCTCTCTCTCTCTCTCTCTCTCTCTCTCTCTCTCTCTCTCAGGAAATCATGTGACTTTTGTAGGGAAAATTAAACTAAATGATCGACTAATGTTTTCCTGTGTTCTAAATAAAAGAAATATGTTTGATTTTTCCCTTCAAATGTAACTCTACGCCGTTTTAACTTAGGTCAGATTGGCATATAGTTATACACATCTTTCTAGAAGGGGACTCAAGTTTACCAATTCCTATCCTAAGAAAGACAACTGCCACCAGTCTGCCAAAACCTAGCATTCCTTTGTTTGGCCACCTTTGTGTTCTTAAAAACATATTTATGTTTTCTCACTTTATGGTAAAAAAAAATAGTCGTAATATCATACATTATTTCATCGTACCGAAAGTCTGGAAACGTTACGGGTAGATCTATTGTTCTCTGAGAATTCAGATATTGACTCGGTGGGTTTGTATGATATTAGGAAGTAATCGTGAGGCTATCTAATATGGTATGAACCTACATTTTAGTATTTTCTTGTCTGCTTCGATATGAGCTTTGACATGCTAATATTTTCCTACCTGTCCTACTTCTCTTACTCCCATCTTGACGTTTTTTGCAAGGTGCCTCAGTGGCGTGGTTGGTATAGTCATTGCCTGCCACCTCGGTGGCCGCGAGTTCGATTCTCGGGCATTCCATTGAGGGGTCAGAGATGTGTATTTCTGGTGAGAGAAGTTCACTCTCGACGGTTCGGAAGTCACGTAAAGCCGTTGGTCCGTTGCTGAATAAACACTGGTTCCATGCAACGTCAAAACACCACACAAACAAACAAACAAACAATCATTTCTAAAATGTTGGGGTGCTTCTTTGGGTCCCTAAGTCGCATCAATTAGGTTGATCTATTGTTGTGAAGTCAAGGTGGCTGTGCTCTTGCACATGCTCTTGCTCTCACCCTCTGCTTGTAATATGTTGAAACAATGAGCGCATTATTACTCTAATCTTTGCTCAGTGTCACTTACGGAAATGAAAGGTAATGTGGATTTTGATAATACGAAATGCAATATCTCCTAAGTAAGATTGGCCGCTGGTTTGTCATGTGACAGCATTGTCTTCAAAGTATAATTACTTACAAAGAAAGAGTGATGTTATTGGACTTAACAAGTTCGACAGTATTGCCCTTTGTTTTAGGTTGTATTCCCTTTACTAACTGTGAGAGAGCCGCGGTCATGATTTTTGTGATAAATTCGTGAAGGGTCTACGTGGGTGTCCGCTTACCATGTTGCTAGTAGTGCTACATGTTAGCACATTGGCCTCGGGTGTGGCCCGCCGTCAGGAAGATATGACTAAGATGGTGGTTCTACTTGTAGATTTTTTCTACTCTAGAAACCAAGTTCTTACGAGATGCAACGCATATTGGATGAGGAAATCTAGTGACCCTTTTCAGTCCTCGATCGAAGAACACGGGGAAGGGATGGATAGTCCTATAGTCCTGCAATGGACTGTCAAAATCATATTAATTAACCTGATGTAGCCATTTCACGTATTTCACATATTTTACGAAACTACGAAGACTGCCTCATGCAACATTTATTTATTTATTTATTATTATTATTTTTTTTTTTTTGCGGAAGTTCTCAACGCGAGTACCAAGCAGCGTCTTGTGTTCAGGCCTTTAACCATTTATTTTCGGTATACGTCCAGTGGTCATCATCCGCTCCCACTGACTAAGGTGACTTTTACAGTGGTGAAGTTCAAAGGTCATCCTTTGTTGACGGTGCGATGTCTGTCGTTTGGCGTTGTTACTTGGCTAGATAACCCCCAGAAGTCTTCAGCCAGGAGGGGGCGTGGTCACTCGAGCCAGCTCGTCTTAAATTGAAACCCGTTGAAGAATTAAAGGATTAGAACTCTTTATATTTTTTGTATCGTTATTAAAGTATCTATTTCTTAAGGAAGCCGATTTGAATGCGATTCCCCCCCCCCCCCCCCCCCCCCCCAACATGAATGGGAACCTTATTAAATAGGCTTTCTTTCTGTTTTTGTATCAGTGGCCGAGAGCATCAAATGGCATCGTTAAATCGACATTTTAAAGTTTATCAGTAATTATGATAAAGAAATTACGGATCTAGTCGCCTAAGATTAATAGCTCTGATAGTTTTTTTGGTATGATTTTCTGTTTTGGAAAATGCGTTCAAGTTTAAAGTTAGCTCACAAGACTGAGCCGATATGGCGTGGGTGTGGTCAGTCGACCTCTGATACAAAGAGCAGTGCAGACATATTTCCCCTTTTTTTATCTCCATCATTTTAGGAATTCAAGAAGGAAACGCCGTCGGTCTCATAATTCGAGTACAGTAGATTCGCTGACTGAAAACAGTGACGACAATTCTCTCTATCTCTCTCTCTCTCTCTCTCTCGAACCGAAAGGCCCCTTCCAGTAATTTGGCTCAACCGATTACATAGACCTATTTCACTTGCATTCATTAGCGGACGTAATAACGCCATTACATTTAATGACTTCCCTCTTTGGGGGAAAGTGCGTGGATGGATGGATGTAGGCAGAGCACGTGCTTTGGCAACACCGCTGTAGAGGATGGCGACATTGGGAGAGTTCCAAGGGCAAGGTTCCTCTGCAGGGAGGGTGTGGTTCTTCTTGCACCCGTGCCCTCGGGCCATACGGCCAGGGGACAGGGCATGACCACGGATGGGGGCGCGGGGAAAAGGGGTACGAGTCGCCACATGGTAGGAAGGAGTACGTAGAGGAAGAGGAATAGACAGAAGCGAGGGTGGAGTCGAACCCTCGATTAAAGGAGGGCGTCGAGAGGGCTCGGGTAGGAGAAAGGAGGACTCAGGAAGGGGACAGGAGACAGATGCCTGCCAGGCCGTTCGAGGGTGATCTTGAGGCCCCGGTCGAATTGGTGCAACGACACTCATTGCCCGACGTGCTTGGGAGCACATGTGCACCGTGCACGTGTCATCACGCCTGTTGGATGCATTAGGTCTGGTCGCACATGCCTCGAACGTTTCTCGTGTCATTCACCTGTCTGGAAGTTTTGCGGTGAAAACGATAATGTGGCTTATTTCGCCAAGAATATTGTTCCTTTCTGTGTTTTGATATCTCTAAATAGAGTCCTCAGGTTTTTTTAATATGATCCTTTACAGACTAAAAGTAACAAAAGTACACAGTACAATCATTTTTATTGGTAATACTCGAGATTTGTGGCCGAAAAGCAGCCACACCCACCTACACTGTATACATGCAAATTATATATATATATATATATATATATATATATATATATATATATATATATATATATATATATATATATATATATATGTGTGTGGTATAGTATATAATATTATTTTTTTATATATGCATGTGTATATCATATTATTTTTTATCAAAGTTCTTGTATATATAGATATATTATATATATATATATATAATATATATATCTATATATATTTTTTTATAATATATATATAATTTATAATATTATATAATATAATATATTATATATATATATATATATATATTCTAATGTTGCCTCTGTGTGTGTGTTTGTTGATTAATTGGAATATGATCGATTATGTTTAATTCGAAAGTCCGAAAAGAAGTGGAAACCATTCAGTTTAATAATATTTTTTGCGGAGTATATGTCGAGTAATGATGTTGAAAGGGTGAGAAATGTATAGATGTCCGACAAAGGGAGGGGCTTTGAGGTGGTTCGGTCCTCTGTAGCGAAACGTTTATGGAATTCGTGGTCTCGAAGGTTTTCCATTACTTCCGTGCTGTTGTTCTGAAAGTTCTCTAGATTTTCCTCTCATCTGTCCAAAGTTAGGGGAAAGTATCCCACATGATGTTAAAAAAAAAGATAGATAAATAAATTGCCCCGAGAAAGTAATCAGGATTGATTGATTGGTGTAAATAGGCGTTTCAACAACTATGGTCATCCAAATCCAGGGAAAAATCTGTTGCAGTGACTGATGCGTTTTGCTCTGAACTGAGCATGACGTAGCAGTTTTGGGATCATTTGCCAAATGTTACAAAAAAGAGGATGAGGGAGGAACTGGCTTGTGAAGTAAATTGAATCAGTTGCTTAGGATGATGTATTCTTGAAGTTGAGAAAAATTGTAATTGAAAAGGAAGGGTAAAAGAATGAAATATGAGAGAGGACAGGATTGGTTGAAAATAACATTAGATTTATACAGTTATCAATACATAATCATAGGCGTAAACCGACACATTTACAAAGGAAGTTCATGCAGCGGGTCAGGGGGAGTCTGAACCTCCCGAGTGGGGTCAGATGATATGAGAGATCGCGTTGTGAGGCAAACATTCATAAATGGAAAGAAGACATATGTAGAAGAGATGGATATAAAAAGATAAAAGGCAAGAATGGAAGCGAGGAACTGGGTCTGCTTTGGTGAGGTAGGTGGGGCAAGGAGGGCTTGGACTGACCACGCCCCTCGCATATTCCTGACGTCAAGGGCAAGGTCATGGTAGAGACCCCATCCCTTAACTCCACCCATTTCACCCTCTGCCTCACCTCGAACGCCCACACCCTTTGCCCCCATCTTTACCCCCACCGTCCTCCCTGATGCCCCTCATCAGTCTCCAGCATAACCGGCTACTACCTTACGCATCCTGGGGAGGCGGTGGAGGGTGAGGGGAGGGGGTTTGGGGGGGAGGGAGAAGGCTCCCGAGTGCGTAAGCCGGTAGCTGCTCGGGAAAGCTTTCATAGGTGAATTTGACGACATGCTCAAATTGGGGTCGTTTTTATTCTTCGCTTGTAGAACGTCTTCTCTTCAGGAGGCTGTGATTACTGACTTTGTTTGGATGCCCTTCTTTTAAAGGAAATTGGGATAGGCCTATGAATTTCCGGCGTCCATATGATGAAACTGTAATACTCTCTTTCATGTTTTTTTTTGATAGAGTTTTGGGATGCTGAAAGGTACGAAAGTTTAGTAACAAACAGAGTATGTTACTTTGTTTTCTTTTGTAAGGAAGAAATTTCTGACGGCTCAAGAGAGGTCAGTGAATGATGTTAACAAGCGACCTTTTCGAAACCGCGCCGCCCCACCCACATGAAGAGATATTTACATATCCCAACATGGTCCTGATGCCACAAGGGATCCTGTATGACTCGTTTCAAGCGCAGACTGCCAGTGACAGGACAGTGCTTTCGGAGTCACTTGGAGAGGAGTCCTATTTCCGTGTAAATGTTGTTCAGGCAAATGGGTAATAAGTTTAAGGCTGTTATTATAGGAAAAGACTGCATCGACAACTTCTTGCTATTGCATCATCGATTAGAAGCAAACCAGTAAGCCATATGGAAGACGCAAGACTGATCGTTTAATGTCGTTGCCTAACTAAGGATTTTTGAGATAAGAGCTTGGTGGGGTTGGGGTTCGGGGGAGATGGGTTTAGGAAGTAAGTAACTTGAACTTCTGTTTCCAAAGGGAATGTTTGACTGCCCCCTACAAAGAGGAAGCCTAATATGATCATCTTCATGGAGTAAATTCCTCATACCTTCATCAGTAAAACTGGAAAGGAGGTCAATGTTTTCTCTAATACCTGTCTGCCTTTATGAAAGGATGAACGGGTTTGATGAACTTGAGCGAAAATATCCAGATTAAGTTTAGGTAGGTGTAGATGCAGATTTGAATATTTCTCACCACGAAACAATTTCCCCCATTATTTATTCACACGCATATATTATATATATATATATATATATATATATATATATATAATTATATATATATATATTATATATATATTATATATATACACATACATACCTACATATATATATATATATATATATATATATATTATATATGTATTCATGTGTGTGTGTGTATATGTATATGTATATATATATATATATATATATATATATATATATATATATATATATATATATATATATATATATATATATAAACCAAAAAGAAAACGGAAAATTATTATAGAAAACGGTGGTGGTGTATTAGTAGAACTTGTATAATTCAGCAGGTCAGTCATGCGTCATGATGCTGGCGGAGAGAGGCTTGCTGCAGAGTGCATCTGTTCATAAATATTTCGACACTGAACAGAATTTTTTTTAAACTTGACGGAGTTTTGAGAGCTGCGAGAGTGTAACATTTAGGAGACCAAACCTGTGAATTTGCTTGGTAAAGAATTTTGCTTGCTTTTGTGCGCATGAAATATCTTTTTTCTTTGTCGCATTCATTATAGCAAGCAATGAAACTTCTACTAGTTTTATTTTCTCGGTAATGACTGATTGTATTTCTGTAAAAATAACATTCTCGAAAGTTGCTCAGCTTTTATGGAAGATGGTATTCATGCATCAAATTCACTTGACTACAGCTTTAACAGGTAAATCATTGTGTTGCTTTGTATTACTACCTGTCTCCTTTGCTGCTCTGGGAAGCCTCTCGTGACAAAATGCGACTCAGTCCTAAAATGATGTATGTAATGTTACCCTTATTTCACTGTAATTACTATCATGACAGCCTTTATGTATCCTGTGTAAACGGGAACCTACTGTGAATTACTAAGGATGGTCATCTGATGGCGCTCATTCTCCTTGATTGTAATCAAGTAATGGGAATCTGACGTATGATAATAAAAGGCTAAGGCATTGTTTGCTCTCTTCGTTTGACCGGGACGATTTTCCGGAATTCGCCAAAATCGATTGGCTTGTGGACTATTGTACACAAGGTCCAGTTTTACTCATACTGATGTATGGTTAATTTGACTTGAAAAAAAAAAAACCTTACGATTTGACTTATTTAATCGAGAAAATTTCGACCTATGATTTTTAAATGAATGAAGATGGAATGTAAAAAATAATCCAACAATGCATTTTGCAATCAGTAATATAGAGGAATGATAGAATTTCGAACCAGTTGAAAAGAGAAGTGTCAAATATGTTGCAGCTCTATTTTGATATGCCACTTGCATCTGACTGTAAAGAGTTCTTGCAAGTATTGTAATCCTGACCTCAGACCTCTTTTATCTGGGGATGGAAACGAGAGTTATATTATCTCTTATTTAAGTAATAATGAAAGTTTTAGAGACTGCATTCATATCTTTACTATAAATTCTGTCATAAAACAGCCGGGTAGAAGGTTTGATATTCGTTTTTTTATTATGTCGTTAGTTAATCACAGATAATTAAAAAGATCAAAGTCATGGTGGGCTAAGGATAAACATAATTCAGTTTACCATTTCATCACAGACGTACCTAAAATCACCTCTCTTCTCTCTCACTCTCTCTCTCTCTCTCTCTCTCCTCTCTCTCTCTCTCTCTCTCTCTCTCTCTCTCTCTCTCTCTCTCTCTCTCTCTCTCTCTCTCTCTCTCTCTCTCTCTGTGATTGATTGAACTGCTTGTTCTCATCACGACTCGAGTAGTCATGATATATATATTATATATATATATAATATATAGTATAGATATATATATAATATTATATATATATATATATATAGAGATATAATATAATTAAATATAATTATAAGTATATTACGACATTATACTAATATATATATATATATATTATATAATAGATATATATATTATATATATATATATATATATTATTAAGTATATACGTATATATATATATATCTATATATATATACATATTATTAGAATATATATATATAATATATATTATATTACCGTATATACTTATATATATATATATGTATATAATATATATTATATATATAGTATATAGATATACTATATAATATGAAGTCTTTTTTCCCATCCATATGTCATACCTTATCAGCTCAATCGCTGACGAATTCTCAAATTTATATAGTTCTGTCTTGATGCGTCAAGGTCTTCTGTTGTAGTTGATTTTTTTTTTACTGTAATTTACTGCTTATATTTCTTCGGTCTCAGTTTATCAGCTTTTAAGTTAACTCCTCTTCAGCTTTGTAGCTTTTCACGCCAGGGCATTTATATTGTGAGGGATTGCTAGTGGAGGCCCTTTGGCTTGTCCCTCGAGGATGCGCGTGAATTATGAATGATGATGATGGTATCGTCTTTTGACCCAGTTAATTTTCCGTTTTCTGTGAAGTTAATGGATATTTGTGGAAGAAAATGATCGATGTTTTTGAATGACTTTTTTTATGGTATTTCGCCGGATATATAAATAATGCAAAACGTTTCTTTGTTTGGATGTTAATGAAAATATTATTCTGTTCAATCATGATTTAACGGTAAGGTTAGATGAAGTTGTGTATTTAAATTCTCTCTCTCTCTCTCTCTCTCTCTCTCTCTCTCTCTCTCTCTCTCTTCTCCTTCTTCTCTCTCCTCTCTCTCTCTCTCCTCTCTGCTCTCCTCTCTCTCCACATGCGAACATTATATTCTGTTTTATTCCATTCACTTATATAGACTTTTTATATACTACTGCTAATATTGCTTCTACTTTAGCAAACACATCGGGATGTTGTCTTGAGTTGGAAAATGATATCTGGAGATGGTTCTTTTGTTAGATTTAAAAGGATAGGAATAATCATTACTTCACATTACTGTCTTCATTTAAGAGGAATTCATATTCATGTTTTATTTTTCAAATTTTTGAAATGGTTGATGGGATTTGTATATACTAGTTTGAATCACAATTTTATTATTCTTGTCTTGGCGCCACCTTTTATCATCATGTCGAAATTTTTCCTTTGTCCTTTCGTCCCTCGTGGGAATGATTGTGCGTTTGCTTGGCTTCTCGTTTTTTCTTATTTCGTAATCTTCTTTCAGTTATGGCAATCTCTCTCTCTCTCTCTCTCTCTCTCTCTCTCTCTCTCCTGTATATGTACTTTCCCCGCAACCTTTTCTCCCGGTCTCCTCCCACTAATGTCTGTCTGTATCTTGTCTGTTGGGTGTGTCTAATACATCCCTACGGCGATGTGTGGAGCAAAGGCTGAGTCTCCTTATTTCCCCAGGGACACGCCCCAGCTGCCTACTTAGATCTACTTTGTCAGTGAAAAGTCTGTCTTAGCAAAGAAAATATACCTTTAGAACCAAAGCCGATAAGTCCCCTTACCCTCTTCTTTGAGCGAAATGGTTTCATTTCTTTGTTGTCGGCTCTAATTTTTTCCCCTCATGTTTGGCCAGCTGCACGTTTAGTGTTTCTTATTCGGGAATTTCTCATCAGTTTGAAATCATACTCACGTACACACTTTCCTGCGTATATAGTGTAAGTACATAAATTTGTCACTGTCTGGGATATCTGTGTAGGTGGGATGTGGCTGCCGTATGATAATATCTACGCGTTTATACTGCCACGTTTCATTACCCGTGCCTTGGCAATTGTCGCCAGAGCAGAATCCTGTCTGTATGTCGAGAGCCCTTTTCTGCTTCAAAATTCTTATGACTGGCGTATAGTTACTAATGCTGTTATTTTCGCACCTCACACTAATTATGGGACGCCAGTATTTTACTTCTGAAAATGTCTCTTTCTTAGGTAAATGTCTACATGAGAACATGAGAGGCAACTTGATTACCTTATTGTTATTATTATTATTATTATTATTATTATTATTATTATTATTATTATTATTATTATTATTATTATTAAGTAACTAGACCTCTGAATCACTTTTATAGACTCGCACAGCGCATCTTCAGAAGGATTTATTCCTAAATTGGGTGTGACAATTGGAGGAAGCTGCAGTTAAGGAAATTGGACTGGTATGGGAGAAGAGACCAAAAGGGGGAAAAATGAAAGAAAGGCTGAAAACGGCGCAGTAGACACAGAAAGACTATATAGTCTGCTGAATCATGCTCTCAGTAATCAGCTTCCCCTTCAGTAGCATTGACCTGAAGGAGAAGCAAAGAAGTTGGACGAAGGAAATGAGATACTGTCGGAGGAATCAGTAGACCCGAATTGTAAAGTTTAGAAAGGTTATAGAAATTAGAAAACGGAACATGTAGAATACCAGACTAAGTAGGGGGAACCGAAGTAGTGAAAATATCGCAAAATTACTTTTATTTTATTTTGGAAAAACTACCATAGGTTTTCATTATTCCTGAGAAGTTTGTAATTTGACACATATTGTATAGTCTTCGTGGTTCGATAACGTGCGTACGAATAAAAAGAGCTTTGAAATATATTCTTATTCCGAGGCTGTTTATTTTTAGAGTGTTTAGGTAAGCGTGGGAGCCTTTGAAGAAGAGAACAGTAATCAGGGGCTGCAGTGGAACAGGAAAGTATAAAGGAAAATGAGAATAATGGCGTCTTCTAGACATATCATGACATTTTCCCAGGTGAGACGCTTTCTTAATGACAGCGTTAGTCCACAAAGACCACCATTGCAAGTTACTCAATACTTCTCCTCCTCTCTTCTTCTCCTCTCATCTCTCTCTCGTCTCTCTCTCTCCATCTCTCTCGCTCTCGTCTCTCTGTCCATTCATCTCTCTCCCTCTCTCGCTTCCTCTCTCTCTCTCTCCTCCTCTCTCTCCTCTCAGTGCGAATGAATGTAATGAATTCTTTGATGTCTTAACTAAAATGTATGTTTGCGAAAACTAGTTCTACAAAGATTTATTTTTAAACCAAGCAAGTATGTACTGATTTTAAACATCAATGATTAGAGAAGATAATTTTTTTCGTCCATCCCTTGAACGTGCTCTTCCTCGCCTTATCTGTAGCTCAAAACGTTTAGAGAGAGTTTCTCCTTCTTGAGTTACATAAAAGGATTGAGATGAAGTCCTTTGATCGTCCAGCTGAGCGTTTTTCCTCGGGAGGTTGTTTACCTTAAGAGACTCCATTTTCATTTCGCACATCCCCATTGGTAAAAGTTTCATTTTTTCTGTGAATAACGGATCGTTCAGACGGACATCTGGTGTTGTTAGAAGATCTCTGTGTAAATGAGTGGCATTGGCATCTCTCTCTCTCTCTCTCTCTCTCTCTCTCTCTCTCTCTCTCTCTCTCTCTCTCTCCCTCCCCGTATGTGATGTCCGTTAGTTATTTTGAAAGACATTTTGAGCTCTCTCTCTCTCTCTCTCTCTCTCTCTCTCTCTCTCTCTCTCTCCTACTGAGCAAATTGCCAAGAAAATTGGCTCCATGTTTTTCAGCCTGCAACATGAAGTGAATTGACATATTTTTCCGAATCATGTGTTTATTAGGATTTTACTTCAGTTCATCGACCTCCCAACTTCATACTCGACTTTATCCAGACTGAGAACACTTCTTAAAGGGTTTTCTACGGTTACTTGCTTTTCCATATGCCTAATATATATATATTATATATATATATATATATATATATATATATATTATAATATATATATATATATATATATATATATATATATATATATATATATACTATATATATTTATCTATGTATATATTTAGAAATATAATTTCTTGAAAAGGCTTTGGTTCCGTTTTTGGTATCACTTATGAGTGATTTTTAATGATAAACAGCAAGGAATTCTTTAAATTCCTCTACGTACATATTTTTTTCTAAAGACTAATTTTATTGGTGTTCCTGTGATGTTTTCAGAGTCTGCACCACCCAGTGACATTTGGGTATTGTATTTTGGTAAATTAATTCCAGATAAGCTTCCAGTCTCTTCCCACTATTTCAGTTATGGATTATATTTTGACTATGAAATTGCTCTTGAAGATTCTGTTTATTACCTCGAAATAAAGTTTCTACAAAAAATTCCAGTTTGGTTGGCTGACTTTAAAAACCGAAAAAAAATTCCAGTTTGATTGGCTGACTTTAAAAAAAAATGAAAAAAAATTCCAGTTTGGTTGGCTGACTTTAAAAAAACGAAAAAAAAAATTCCAGTTTGGTTGGCTGACTTTAAAACAGCAGTTTAAAAAACCGAAAAAAATTCCATTTTGGTTGGCTACTTTAAAAAAAAAACAAAAAAAAATTCCGTTTGGTTGGCTGACTTTAAAAAACCGTTTCCAGTTTGGTTGGCTGACAAAAAAAAAAAGAAAAAAAAAATTCCAGTTTGGTTGGCTGACTTTAAAAAAACCGAAAAAAAATTCCAGTTTGGTTGCTGACTTTAAAAAAGCCGAAAAAATTCAGTGGTTTGGCCTTGACTTTAAAAAGAAAAAATTCCAGTTTGGTTGGCTGACTTTAAAAAGAAAAAAATTCAGTTTGGTTGGCTGACTTTAAAAAAAACAAAAAAAAAATTCCGTTTGTTGGCTTGACTTAAAAAAGCAGAAAAACAAAAAAAATTCCCAGTTTTGGGTTGGCTACTTTAAAAAAGCGAAAAAAAAAAAATTCCAGTTTTGGTTGGCTGACTTTAAAAAAACCGAAAAAATTCCAGTTTGTTGGCTTGACTTTAAAAAAAAAAACGAAAAAAATTCCAGTTTGGTTGGCTGACTTTAAAAAAACGAAAAAAATTCCAGTTTGGTTGGCTGACTTTAAAAAAACGAAAAAAATTCCAGTTTGGTTTGCTGACTTTAAAAAAAACTCTCAAAATGTCATTTTATAGAAAGAAGTTATTTATGACACTTTCAGTCCAGTTTTGACCTTCAGTTCCCCCTTGAGGCATCAAACAATTCTTTGCTCGAAAGGATTTTGTATTTGATATTTTAGCCTCTTAAATCTTTAGATTAAATTTCCCTGATTTGTTTTTCTTCGGGCCTGGGGTAGGAATAGGGAATTTGCCCGTCTCATTGGCTTCACAGGAAAACACTATTATTATTATTATTATTATTATTATTATTATTATTATTATTATTATTATTATTATTATGGGGAAGGTGGTAAGAGGGCAGTTCTCTCAATACGACCGTTGCTTTATTCATTCGCCCATCCTTATCTGCCCTTATAGATGTTAAGTCTTGACGGTGCCGTTTCACATGATCTCTAGTGTAGCGTAGATTTTTCCTTTTAATGAATGTGATGCATTACCAAACTCGGTCTTCTGGATAACATCCGTAAAGGATGGTGAAGGTAATTTTAGTGTGCAAAATGAAGGTTTGTTCCACTGATGCTGCAGATGAGGTCCACCAATTTTTGTTAATGTGTAGCTAGTAACTTGAAAACGACCACCTTCTAGAAGTAGAGACTGAAGTCGATGCTATTATAGTAGATTCACATCAACCGTGCACTTGATGTCTAGGCCAGTCCCATACGACGTTCCTGATTGGCTGTTGATAAGCCAATCACAGGGCTGGAAACTTTCAGTCTCTCTCGAGAGTTCACATAGGCAGGATGTATGTTCCACCTCTCCTGAGGGATACTTTTGAAAGACGTATCCTCAGGAGTGGTGGAACATAGATCCTACCCATGTGTACTCTCCAGAGAGACTGAGAGTTTCCAGCCCTGTGACTGGCTTATCAATAGTCAATCAGGAGCGTCGTAAGGGACTGGCCTAGACATGAAATGCACGGTTGATGTGAATCAACTATACCACTCGTTTAGTAAATGAAGGAATACAGTTTACGAAATTGCCGATTGACACCTGTACTAAGACATCTACATTTTAAAACTTAGTAGGGAAATTTAACGCATCCTTATCCCTAAGTTAATTGTTACAAATGTTATGGCACTTTTGCTCGTATAGAATAGGGTTCACAGTATGCCATATTGGTTAAGTATGCGGGACGAAGCTCATTGCACGGGAATCAAATCTGTGGGGAGAATATAATCTGAGAGACTGAGGATATAATCTGAGGGAGTGAGGGCCTTTGGGTTTTAACATAGTAATACTTAGGCTGCACTCCAAGATCAAAAGAATATAATTTGGATTTGATTTGCCCATTTCAGAACAGGTTTTAAAATGAAGCTTTTGTTATTCCTCGGAAAATTCATACCTCAAGGTCGGGTGTCTTTAAATACGAACGAATTGAATGCAGCCCTTAGGAGCCTAATTTTATAGATTTTAGAAATTATATTGCTAGCTTGGTTGCTTTTAAGTTTGTTTTTTCTCTTTTGAATCAAATGAAGAGCTGTATTTCGTTTTTTTTGTATATCTGGTGTTCTTTAGTCATAGAGGTTTAGCTTATAGTTTTGCATTTGATAATTAAACAGGTAAATCTAATTTGTCTTTGTTATGTGAAATCCGAGTATATCACCCCTCGGTAAGGTAAATCGGAGGTTATTTGTACCTTGCAGGAGTTTCCAACCTTAGATCCTTTTTTTTTTTTTTTTTTATAAATTCCTCTCCTGATAAAGACAAGTGTATGTTAAGTATTGTTTAAACTTCGCTTTTCCTTTGTAATTCACGCCAGTCTTCATATTCTTGATTCCATCAAATAAAGAAAGGGGATAACTAATAATCTGGAAATTATTTTATGCAGATTATCAAAATAGTTCCTTGTTAACCATAGACCTTTAAAAAAAATTATACTATTTTATGAGAAAAAAAATTTCTTGTCATTTTGTTTCTGTAGTATGTTTGTTACATCAGAATGATTAAAACTCACGCTTAAAATTGTTTGACCTTGATTGGTGCATGAGAACTTTATCCGCTTAATGGTTTTTTATATTGGAGCGGGGGGTCTTACTTAGACTCTCGTGACAAACGTGCTCCTCACTGAGCATTGTGAACCATAAGCAGACCAACAAAGTCCCAAGCAGAGAAAAAGGAAGCAAGCAAGCAAACCTGGAACATCCCTTGCCCTTGTAAAATAATACATGATGACTGCTTCGGAGGGATTTATAATAGTTACTCTGGGGGGGGATGGTGCCGGGGATGCAGGTAGCAACCGTAATTCCCCTTGGGTGTCGGCTTTGGGCTCACCACACTCCATTTAACACGCTCTCTCTCTCTCTCTCTCTCTCTCTCTCTCTCTCTCTCACACAACACAGCTCAACCTATTGATGGAGCCTTGCCAGTTGGAATTAGCACCGCAGAGGGGACGAGCAGAAAGGGCGGTTCTGGTTGTCCTTCGTGATGATGCTTTTAGTGGGTGGTGCAAGGAAGGATTCGGCGCATAGTCTCTTGCCTCTCGGGCCTCATTGCGACCCATCACTGCTTGCACCTGAGATTCCGAGTTTTGTGTCACATTTCAGAATCTTCCCTTCTTTTTCCAGGGAGTTCATACTGCGCTCGACCCTTTTCTTTTAAACGGCATTTATTAGGCATCGTAAATGTAGGAATTCACATTCCGGAGCTGCAGGTCACTCCTAGATCTTTAAACTAGGAATTTCGGTCTTGGAAGCTGCTAGGACTCATTAGAGAGAGAGAGTAGTAAGCATTGGATGCTTAGTAGAAGCTGTTAGGACTCAGTAGAGAGAGAGAGAGACAGAGTAAGTATTAGATGCTTAGTAGAAGCTGCTAGGACTCAGTAGAGAGAGAGAGAGAGAGAGAGAGAGAGAGAGAGAGAGAGAGTAAGCATCAGATGCTTAGTAGAAGCTGCTAGGACTCATTAGAGAGGTAGAGAGCATTGGTTGGTTGAAGCTAGCTGTTATTTTGGCTGTTTTACTCCTGTAGCTGTAGGTCATTTCCAATGCCTGTAACTGATTTTGCAATATTATCCTTTAACAAACGCGTTGAAATATTGTGGACTCGCAATTTGAATTGGATTCTTGATGCACTACATGGCTGAAGATTTATTTATTTATTTATTTTTTAGTGGTGTGTTATGTTAAAGGGAAGATAGTTGTCTGCTCCTGATTGATTAATAGAATGAGAGGGCGTCGCAGAGAGGATCCGAAGATATAAAAATACTAGTTGGCCCTGAGGCGTCTATCAGTTTTAAGTCATTATTTCGTACTAGAGATGCAGTGTATTGTTGATTATATATGCCTGGGACGTTATCCAGAAAATATCGATGCTATGAAAATTTATCATACCGGAGTATTTTGCTTAAATGAGTGTGGTTGAAAAGTGGAGAACAGATGCAGAATTCTTCATTTAAGTCTGTCGGAACGAAACGACAAAGTTATGGTTATGTTTTCCTCGCATGCAATAAAAGTATATAACAGCCTTGTAAACTACATCAAAACGGATCAACTTCGGCAAGTCTGTCAATAGGTAATTTGGAGTAAGGCACTTATTGCGTTACTGGGGTTTTAGGCGTTCAATTTGTAATCAGACATTCTCAAAGGCTGTACTGAGGTCTACATTGGTTATGTACGGAATCCCTCAAGGGCATCATAGAGATATCAAAGGTCGCCTCTGAGAGCTGTCTGCAAATAATGTCAGGGGCGAAACAGAGATAGGTAGGGCGATCAGTTGTAAAGAGACACTTCTAGGCAATGAGAGGTATATGAGTGAACGCAAGGAAAATGGAATAGGGAGTCAACATATATTGCATTTTGCAAAGATGAAACTCACAATTGCTAATATGGAGTTTATTCGGAAAATTTCAGAACTCCGTCATGTGGTTGTGGTGAGAGAGAGAGAGAGAGAGAGAGATAGAGAGAGAGAGAGAGAGAGAGAGAGAGAGAGAGGGGGGGGGGTGTTTGTAGGGGGAGAACTTTCAACTTTTCTGAAAACTGTTAGGCAAAAGGGAATTGCTCTGCTGTGTGATTGAAAAGTATTGGGAGGGAGGAGAATAAATATGGTCTGTGAATAGAGAACTTCCATTGTGAAATACGAAAAATTATGCTGCATTTGAGAATCTTGAACTGAATGAGAATGTGGGGTATATATAAGTGTAAATGAGAAACGGGCACCGCATGCTGTAATTGGGAGCTATAAAGAAGGAAGAGTTGTTTGTTAAGACCTGTGAAAGAGTGAGGGAGGCAACAGCAGCCTGTGAGGGGCTGGTAAGAGGCCATTGGACGTGATTGGAAGTCAAGGAATGAAGTTGAAGACCAAAACGCGAGATCTTTAAAAACGACTTACAAGGACAGGCAAGGGAAAATGTTCCATTTGTTACGTGGAACGGACGACATGACGCAGGATAATCCCAGCTTTAAAAAGAAGAAAAAAATAAACGGAAGATCATGCTGTCAAATAAACGGAATTTGAGAACAGAAATAAGTTCTAGAGTGAGTCAGCCCTGTGAGGGATGAACTGTACCCTGTTATTAGAACGTGTATGAAATCATTTATTCTTTTACATTTATATCTGAATTGAAAGGTGTCCTTGAAGAACAGAAGGTTTGTATCAATCTTTTATTTTTGACGACCAGAGGGATAGCAAAAACATTGTAACCGAATTGTGTAGAGCAAAGCATTAAAACCAATGTAGGTATGTGGAACAATATAACCACAATGGAGAGACTACTATTATTGAGGCCTATGTAGAACAAAAGGAAACCTGCTACAGCGATCCCGAAGAGACACTGGTTGAGAAATCCATTCTATTGTAAAAAGTGATGATTTCTAGGCTATTGGTGAATAGAACTCTGACTTAAAAGGGGAGAAAGTCGAGCTGTTCCAGAGCACGGCAAGGAAGAAATAGAAAATTATACTTCACTATTGTTCCCCGTTAGCTTTATTAGTCTTTGTACATCATGGGAAACGAAACGCTACTTGCAGTTGAAAGGAAAATCATGGTTATATTTGCTTTAAGCTTAGAAATTTGTAGAATAAAAAATGCAAACCGTTTATTTGGAATTTTTCTTTTTACTCACAAACTAAGTGTTAAGTTAATAATCATATGTTCATTTTATTTGCTAATATTTTATAAAACTCTACCTAGATTATTATTTTTATCTATTTCTAAATCAGAGTGATTATACTATATTTTTTATATACTGCCAGTATGCATGTAATTAATTTTTAAAATGCCGATGGAGAAAGAAACCACACCATCGGGAAAGTTGTGAAGCATTTGGGTAGGAAAGAAGGTCCATTACATCTTATTGGAAACGGATAAACTCCTGTAATCCAATCTGTGCAGTTTGTAACAGAAACAAAATGGTAATTTACTTAGCATTCTTAACTTGCTTTTAGTAATGCATAGAGCCTTAAAAATGTTCGTTGTGATGTACATGTTTGTGCTTTATACTCATACACACACACACACACACCACACACACACATATATATATATATATATATATATATATATATATATATATATATAGCTGTGTATATGTATGTTTTTAAACATACACACATGATATATATATATGTGTGTGTTGTGAACTTTTGTTGGTTATGCAGGGTGACTTTTAGATTCTTAGTTTTTAAGCCAAAAATGTCATTAGTATCGAATTCACTTTATCTTGAGGATGCCTTTGCACCCTAGGGGAATTCTAATTGAAAACTTCATCAGCCTCATCCAGGGTACGAACCAAGGCCCTCGAATCCTGGCCGGGTCTGATGCATTTATCATTTATTATTCCCCTTGGGTGTCAGCTGCTTCGAAGGTAAAGTATTTCAGATAGTAAATGTATATATATATATATATATATATATATATATATATATATATATACACACGTGTGTGTGATTGTGTGTATATATATATTATATATATAGTATATATATAAGGATATATATGTACACACACATATATATACATATATAAGCATATTTGTTTTTATATACTTATTATTTATGTATAGGTATGTATGTATGTTTTTTGTGTGTGTGTGTGGTTATCTGAAATTCTTTATTGTCCTCAATTTTTTAATATCTTCCCCAACCAGAGGATAGTTATTTCTGAATTTGCCTCCTAGTGGGGATGGGGTGGGATGGGATGGGTAGGAAGGAAGGTAGTGGCCTGGGAGGTTTGGCTTTGATGCCGGAGTCATTACTGTGGTTTTGGATTTGCCGTTGGCAACAGTGAGTGTTCCGAGGGAGGTTTTGATTTTTGATTTTTCCTTCTAGCTTTAAAGATGTGTTGCTCCGTGTTTAAGATTGGGTCGCTTTTCGAAATACGATGTTGGTGGAAGAGGGTTCGAGACGGCGGGATGCAATGCCTAGGTTTGCCTAAAGTCTGATTTCGGAATAAATTTTGAATAGTGTTTTTTCGCATTTATATTCTGCTATATTTTAGGGCATGGTATTGGAACAGGGACTGGGAGGAAGTGCTGTGTGATTTATGTATAAAACTTGTTCATGTTACTTTTTTGAGCTTTTAAAATGTCTTTGTATTCGGTTGTCAAACATGTATGAATACATCGTCAAATGAAGTGTGCAAGGGACATTTTAATTTAAGTTGTCTTAAAGTTGTCGTATGTGATAATGTCTTTTATATTCATTTGTCATCTGCCATCAGTGACTTCAGCTGCTGTCAAGCCTGTCATATTAATCAATCAGTCATATTGTTTATATTGAATAATTTTTATTAGTTAATTTATGTCGGTATAATATATTGCCTCTGGTATATTTTTTTCTTTATTTTAGATTTTTATCCTTTGGAGGTCTGCCTAGCAAATTGATGGTCTTTTTGGCTTGTTTTATACGAGTATGTGCTCACAATCAATATCACGATAATAATATCTGCATTCGCGGTTTATTTCTCTTTTTGTCAGTTCCTCTAACGGAAAGTTCACCGAGTTTGCAGCATCCGAAGGTTTGAAGGGATTGTGTGTGTGTGTGTGTGTTGTGAGAGAGAGAGAGAGAGAGAGAGAGAGAGAGAACGAGAGAACGAGGAAGAAGACGAGAGAGAGAGAGAGAGAGAGAGAGAGAGAGTCCCCTGTATTGATCCATATGCTGCTAATGGAGTCAATATGTTACCAAGAATTTATGTACTTCCTCCATGTTTATTTACATTTCATTTCTCCAAGTTCTCTTAGGTTTGCTTTCTTTTGCATATATTTTTTGTTTAGTTTCTTCAAAGTAATTAAGTTTTAGTTCCATTTTCTTTCCAGTTTATTTCGTCTTCGTTTCCCATTTTTTGTTAAGATCTGGTGATTTTATTCTTGTCCAAATTTTAGGTCCCATTTCAAATGTTTAAGACTTGATTTCTATCCATTTTATTGAGGTTTTACTTCGTTTATTTCATTTGAGGAATATTTCTTTCAAGCTAATTCATGGTTAATTTATTTTAGTTTAATTATATCTAAGTTTTAATTTTAAAGTTTATTTTGAAGACATTAGGAGGACACGCCAGGGTGATTAATATTGGTGTGTGTTTTTTTTATAGTTTCGGTATGTTTACTTTTATTGTTCATTCGGGTTTAATTTCCCCGAGTCTACATAATTCGCCAAGACACGATTTCTTTGTTGTGGTTATCATTGCACTCAAGTGTGAATTGAGTTCCTTTCAGCTTTATCTCCTTTGGGAGGTCAGGAGAAACGACGGTTTTATGTTCTGCGCGAAAATAGATGGAGGGGTTTGCCTTGTTTATGTGAGTAGGGTGACGGATTGGCTGTCATCGCCTACTAAATAGATTGACGCATTGATTTGTTTTCCTCGCGAAGTAGATTGGCGGATTGGAGTTCTTCACAGGCGTATGTTGA
This sequence comes from Macrobrachium nipponense, assembly GCF_015104395.2. Classification (NCBI taxonomy): domain Eukaryota; kingdom Metazoa; phylum Arthropoda; class Malacostraca; order Decapoda; family Palaemonidae; genus Macrobrachium; species Macrobrachium nipponense. Next base: position 6,787,883 of record NC_061095.1, read on the forward strand.
CGTACTTGCGTTCTCGTGAAAGTAGAATATTCGATTTGAGTTCGTTGTAAAAATAGGTGGTAGTATTTGCATTCTCCGCGATATTCTTTTGTAGAAACAGGTTGACGGATACACGTTCTTCGAAAAAAGCAATTTCTTCATTTGCGTCCATCACGAGGATAAATTGATGGACACGCGTTCTTCGCGGAAACAGACTGACGGATTCGCGTTCTCCGCCAAAGTAAATCTGCAGCCGGGCTTTATGTCGGAAAATAGATTACCGAATTTGCGTTCTCCCCAAAGATCGATTGAGATGGAGATAAATTGCAGCTTTGCGGAGCCGCCCGACAACTTCCCCGAAATCTTCTTCTTCTTCTTCTTCTTCTTCGTCCTCCTCTGCTTCTTCTGTTAGCGGGGATCATCGGAGCTAAACTTTTATGTACCGTTTGGTGGGAAGTTTATGTAAAGTATCAGCGGAGTCACCGATTGAAATATGTATTTTGTGTTCGACGGAGCGGCCGCGGGATTTGCGCAGCAATTTCCAAAACTTTTCGATCTAATTTGGTTAAGTTTTCTCGTTGTGTTTTCTGCTTTCCTTTGACTGGGAGGAAATTCTTACGGGGTCTGGTTTTGTTTAGTTTGGGCAGATTTTGGGATGGTTGGGAAAGTAAAATATTTGCATATGAATGTTCAAATTAATAATATATATATATATATATATATATATATATATATATCTATATATATTATTATTAATCTTGTATAAATTGTATATTGTATATTGCAATAGCCCTAGGAAAGGCAGCCCTTAGCAGCTCTTAACAAAGTGATCATAATTTTTATAGGTTCTATTGAAGAGAACACGCCGACAAAGAATGGGATTTGTGCTAAGGAAAAAGTAATTTGTTGAGGATTACATTGATTGGCGACGGGAAAAGTAATATCGGAACATGGGTGGAATCCGAAGTTGAAGGAAGAGGGGGAAATGAGGGAAAGTTTGGGAGAGAGAGAGAGAGAGAGAGAGAGAGAGAGAGGAGAGAGAGAGAGAGAGAGAGAGAGAATTTTATATTGAAAAGTGTTTCGCATTTAGTTATTTCTTCAAAAAAGTTTGTGTCAATTAGGGTAATACTATTTGTTAACTTGAGAGAGAGAGAGAGAGAGAGAGAGAGAGAGAGAGAGAGAGAGAGAGAGAGAGAGAGCTTAAAAGCTTAATAGAGTGGCGAAGTAATTTTCCGGTATATGAATAAGTGAGGTAAGTGCTCTTTTGAATCATTCTAAGCCTTATTAGATTAATAGAATTGTATTTGAGAGAAAAATATGGATTAGCAACACGGTTAGACGCTTATTATGACGGATGAGTAATCTTGTTAGTATGGATAAATGAGGCGACCAACTTTTCCATCAACCATTCATGGCCCTGATTGGCGAATTTAGATGGTATCTCATTAATTATTCAGACTGGTTAGTTTTTTTGTAGAAAAGTTATCTCATAGTACATGAATAAAGACGTAGGCTCGCTTGTTGATCATCAACCATTGAGAGAGAGAGAGAGAGAGAGAGAGAGAGAGAGAGAGAGAGAGAGAGATGCTAATAACGCCTCACTGATAAAAAAATGAAAACGAGCCATACATAATGAAGGTTTATTTGAATCCGTAAAAAGCAGTGTTGGTTACCTCAGTCACTGCGATGCTACTTTGCGCGATTTGTTAAAACGAGAGAGAGAGAAGAGAGGAGAGAGAGAGAGAGAGAGAGAGAGAGAGAGAGAGAGAGAGAGAGGCGGAGGACTGTGATCAAAGGCATAGTCCGAATAATCGAGAAAGGATACTCCCTTTTGGCGCTGAAAGTTACGTGCCTCGACTGAAAAGGAATCTGACTGGGAGATGGCTGCAATGCGCGTGAATATCAAAAAAGAAAATGATTAGTTTCGTTTTATACGTTATATATTCTTTCTCCTTTCTGCAGAGCCTCTCATCTTGGCCAAGCAACACCGACAACGATTTTTTTTTTTCGGATCGAGGAATATTTTCGTGTGCTTGGGGAAAATTATTTTTATAATATTTTAGTTTTTCATCCAGTTCTCCATCACTGATAATATGGTCTGTTGCCTCATTAGAACACTACTTTTATTGTAAATTTGTATATAACTGCAAATGTTTGTGTTATATATATATATATATATATATATATATATATATATATATATATATATATATTTAATATATATATATATAAAACAAGAATTCCATCTAATAAATGCCAAAATGGTAGAATCAGCTTTGATTAAACAAAAAACAATGAATCTTTCAAAAGAAAAGTAGGACTCAGACATTATAGATAAAATCTTCTCCCAACCAGCACTTGAGAACATTAAAGAGAAATTGTCAACCGGGGTGACTTCACGGCAGACCTGTGGACCTCTTGGTATAAATACAGCTTTTTCTGTAATTTTCGTCATTCATTACCTGCTTGAAGAGAGAGACAGCTGGTTTATGAAATATATTATTTACTTTCTACATTTTGGCGTTTTTATGGGCTCCTTTTATTATTTCTCTCTCTCTCTCTCTCTCTCTATGTAATTATATATATATATATATCTATATATATATATATATATATATATATATATATATATATATATATAATATATATATATATATATATACACGTATATATATATAATTACAGCAATACCACTCTCTTTAACAGCATTATTTACCTGTTTTTATGGTATTCTCTTGTGTATTTACTGCAAGCACGTTTTTCTTTTGTCTTTTTTGTATTCCAGGTCTCATCTGATATCAGGGTTTACGTACTTGTATCTTACAACCCGTTACTTCTCCAGCAGATTGCTATACATTCTTGATGTTGATTCTGTCCTTGTTCTATTTTCTGCATCTCCTCATATATTGTGCCTAGAATTGCAGTACTGCTTCCCATTCAGTGGCGAAAGCTATTGGATTTTTATCTTCAAGAAGCCTTATTGTGTTAAACCTAGATCTCTGTTAGTTTTTTTTAGTGCTTTTAATTTCCGCTTTTCAAGGGCAGTGATAAACTTGGGAACACTGCTGACGTATACTCCTGAGCTCCTAACATTCGTTATCTTTTATTTTTCCCTCTGTTAAAGGCTATGTGATCATGTGATGTCCTTCCTAGTTTATCCACGGATACCCTTTGTGTTGGAAGACAATACATCCAACTACGAGTTTATTTGTAGCCCATAAACAAATAAACTGTACCCCATGTTCGTTTTCAGTCTCTCCGTGGCCTTCTTTCCCCTTTTCATACTCCAAAACGTCATTATTCCTTCTAACCTTTTCATTAATATCACCCATCTGTCATATATCTCTGGTATTTTCTTTATAAAATTCAGAGGGTTTTTTGGTGCTGCATAGCACGCTATGTTACTCGTCTTTTACTATCTTGATTTAAGTTTTGCCAGCAGTTGTCTACTGCTCACTGATCTCCAGTCAGACTGCATCGTTTCTACGTACTCTTGATGCATAAATATGTAAATTAATCATATCCAATGATTATTTTCTAATTCCTTTGAACAGTGATTCACAAACAGCTAAGATATCCCTTGAATTCCTTTTCTACATGTTCCTTGTATCCAATATGATTACAGACATATATATGTGTGTTTGTTCAAAATTTTACTTATATAATATATATATATATATATATATATATATATATATATATATATATATATATATATATATATATATAATATATTCGAGCTACAATGTCCTTTAATATCTAATTCGCTCTACCTTGGAATTAATATATTTTCATATATGCTTAACCGAAGGGGAATTTTTTCTCGATAATATATTGACTTACCTGGACCAGGGCGCGAACACATGGATCCTTTCAAATCCAGGAACGTCAGTGAAGCTTTTACCTACTACACCATCGCGAGAGGCTAAAAGTTCATGTCGCCTCTCACCCTCATATATCTTTAGCGCGCAGGTAATTAGTTGGCTTGGAGACAACATCAACCCACCTCGACTCGGGTAGTGTTTGTAGTGCTTTTGACAGCACGTAGCCAATCTATAAGTCATATCACATTTCCGTGATTCATATACATATATGTATATGAATCACGGATATATGTATATGAATCACGGAAATGTGATATGACACATATATATATATATTATAATTTATATATATATATATAAGTATATAATATATATATATATATATATATGTAGATTTAGTTATTATATCTTCGATACGCTATTATTTTCATGTACAATGATGTGATACAAGAGAAAAACATTTATTAAATGGGCTACTGGCTTCTTTAAGGATTCATTTTCCTTAGTCCAACGTCATTGTTTACCTCTTAACTGTTCCTTAATTCTCTTACAATTCTTCTGACCTCGGAGGCAATTAGTAGAAGAAGGATAACCTTTTGGAAGGCTCAGAAGTCAAGAGGGCAAAGGCTAGGAGCCAAGATAGGGAAGGATTTTAATGTCTGGGTGAACTATGATTCGCTGGAGTATCACTCACTCGATCAGGCGGGTCTCGACCTCAGCATGAGTCGCTGTCGTCGTTCTTATTATGCCTATATAAGGTATGTTTCAAGTATCCTTTACGATGGTGTTTTTCTCGCCGAGTTCGGTCCGGGAAACCTTCGGTACTTCTCTTTTATCCGGTCTGGGACCGGCGTTAAGTATGAAAACTCCTTTTGCAGAGTCTTGCTGAACTTCATCTTTCCATCTGTACACCCGCCCGTTTCCTTTCTGCATCATCTCGTGTGTGCTTTTCTCACCAACTTCAGCTAGGAAAAACTTGTAGGGGCTAAGCAGATGGTTATGATACGTAGTTGTACTCTTTATCAAAAGTTGGATCAGCTCTCATCCACGACTCTTTCCCGACCCCCTGCGGTGGGCAGATATTTTAAAAGCTGAGTATAATGATCTTGGGAAATAGAAGTTTGTTTGTCATGAAGATGAATAATGCCGTATTTTGGTTTTTGGGTATACTGCTCGCAGACATGAGGAATCTCCGCTTAGTTCAGTTCACTCGACCACAGCTGTTAAAAGCTGGGAGACCTCCGAGCGTGGTGTGCGGTAGCCTAGACGGCAAAAGTTGCATAATGTATTCGAATATGACGTCACTTTACGGAGCAGGAATTTCCCCGGCACGGAAAAGAACTGTTAGCCGTTCTAAGTCATTAAAACTTGTTATAAATAAAGACGTGCCTTTATCCAAACTTCTTAATGAAAATCAGCGCTAAACTTTTTGATAGATTTTATTTTCCTCGGTTAATTCATCTGAGGTTTTTATTCAACATTTTTATCGAGAAAGTTTTTGGTTTGGCTGACAGTAGTAGAGCAGACGGGATAATTGAGGGTATTCTTAAAGAGTAGCTTATTTTAATGGTAGCCCCCCCCCTCTCTCTCTCTCTCTCTCTCTCTCTCTTAGTATGTGTTTATGTATAAACATGTACGTGTGCGTGCTTTGCTGGTATGTGGGGTTTTTTTTTACACTTCGATGGTACGTGTTTAATTAATATCCTGATTATAAAACAGCGGTTGCTGGCATGTGGGTTTAGGTGTAGGTAACAAAGTTACTTTTTTTAACAGTTTAGTATCTTTAAAAAGGAAGAAATTTCGCTTAATTTGCGCGTTGCTTTTCAGGTTACATTATTTCTTGTGTTTCGCTACTGAAATATAAATATAAATTATAGGTAATATATTTGTAGGATATATATATATATGTTATATATATATATATATATATATCTATATATTGAATTTTTATCTCATATCACCGGTGTTTTCATGTACATGCATTAAGCTACAAATGTCCTTTAATAGCCAATTCGCACTACCTCGGAATTGATATACTTTTAGTTCATAATAATTGCGTCCTCTCGCCGATTCGAACCAGAGCACAGAGGAGAGAGAGAGAGAAGAGGTAACGGGTGGTTGTGACCAATTTTAAAAGGCCTTTAGAATTTTCCGTGTCAGAGGGGTGACTAGAATTTAATGCCGAATTAAAGCTTTTTATAATTAGGTAAAGAATTGTTGTCCAAACATTAAAGTGGTTCTGGCGGAATTCGGAAAATGTAAAAAAATGATTAATCAAAACGAGTTAACATTCGTACAGCTTTAAAACCGTTAAATTGAAGAGCAAGGTTTTCCAGTACTGAATCCCCGAAAAAAAAAGTCAACGATTTGGTAAGTACATGCATTCATAAGCATCTACATATTTTAATAAACCTGGTTTTAATAATTAGGTTGGTGCTAGTGTGAAAGAAATATTATTTGTCACTGATTAATGTGAAGCTAACGAAACGAGGCGGGTGTGCAAACTTGCAAAAAAAGAGAAAAAAAAAATGTCCTTCAGTGGTGGGTAGCCTCGTTAGGCGGATCGATTTCCGTTCGATATGTGCGTTCTCTCGAGGCATGTAAATTAGCTGATCAGGGCTCGCTATTATTAGGTCTTATTGTGCGTGGGTGTTGGGAAGTCATTAGCTGACTGTTAAGACAAAGAAAAAAAACTTGCCGTTATCTGATATTGGTGAAGCAGTTACGGTCTTGAAATATTGTGCATTGCTTGGGATTTGTTACTCGAACCCCGAGTGGTTTATATATAGATCAGGCATCGCGTGTAAATTTATGTATCACTTCGCCTGTTTCTTATAGTGTATAAATTTTGAATGGCGGGATTAATAAGAAAACGCGAATGTACAGTAAGACTGCTTATTGCATTCCATGTCACCAGAATTTAATTGTGAATTTATTATTATGTATTTAGTACCAGCTAAGCTGCATGATGGATGATTTCATTTTGTTTGCATGTAGCGCCACCCCCCAAACCTTATCTGATAACCTCTGCGAAGAACTCCATAATTTTTTCCGCTGCTGATCAGTTGGTGCTCTGTTTTAGAGAAGGAAAAATCGATTAAAGTAAGGAAGGCTTTACCCACTGAGTAGTACAACGAAAGATCTTCGGGACAATGAAGATCTCCTGAATGACTGTCTGTATCATAAACTTGATGGTTTGTATGAACTTCATGAACTGTGTTTATATTTTAAAAGCTTGTATAAACTCATTAAAGCGGTATTGTATGCATTTTTTAACCCTCCATTCATGATTATGCTTAAATGAGAAAGTTTTCCATATCAGTGAGTAAAGTTGTAAGATTCTTTAATTGAGTTTGTTGGAGATGTTCACTTTAAAATTCATATGGTGTACTCATTTCGAGGATGTTTTGAAAACGGTTATACTGGCATTCAGAAATTTCTTATTCAGTCTTATTTTGATACTGAGGAATAGTAAAGTGCTTAGTAGTGCTGTAAGATTTTTAAAATCAATAAATAATGTAATAATGTTTTAGAACTTGTTTCAGATATCGTCTTTGTTCAAAATTCTCAGAGCAAACTTACATTCATTTTTGTTAGTAAATAATTTTGTAAGAATTTGCTCAACGGAAATCTCATACACCGTCTTTATGGAGGATTCTCATGATGTTTTATTCATTCCTAACAGCCTTTTTCTTCAGCCAAAGGCCTTATCATAATTAGCGCCTTGTTAAGCGTAATACATCCCCGTCACTACACCTCCGAGCAAGGTGTCATACACCGAGGAAATTGGCGAAGCGAGAGCATAATCCCAAAATTGAGTCCGTTTTTGAAAAAGGTGATTAATCTTGACCCGGGAGGATAGCAATCAGTATTATGAGGACTGAACCTCCAGCGTGCGACACGAGAACTGGAATTCTGGATTCTGCGGCTGTGCTTTCCATGACCTCGCTTGACTTGTTTGGTGACCTTTCCGTGAACTCTTGTGTTATATCCGTGGCAAGTGTAGGTCATGCGAGATGAAGTGGCTATTGTTGGTTATTTCCTCCTCTCTCTCTCTCTCTCTCTCTCTCTCTCTCTCTCTCTCTCTCTCAATTTAACTATATATATATATATATATATATATATATATATATATATATATAACTATATAGTATTATATGTATGTGTATGTGTGTGTGCGTGTGTGTGTTCTTGATCAATATAAAATATCTCTCTCTCTATCTCTCTCGCTGTGCTTATTTGCATGAGGTATTCCATCCTCCCCTTGTTATGGTCAGGGGAGCCATGACCGTGTTTGGTAAGTAAACGAACATTAATGTTTTATCGCGCTCATGATCTCTGACGGAGGGATAAGAAAAAGAGACTGTGCTTGTCTTCCTTTCGGGGACTTGGTTGGAAACAAAGCTTGGTTTTTCCAAAAGTAGGCTCATCTTATCTTGAAGTTTTGAAAAGTTGCGAATTCAGGGCGAGTACTCTTCTCTTGATTTACGTTTTAATACTCTGTGAAAATGAAGGAAAAAAAAATACACCGTTGAATTTCACTGTGTTAACAGATATTTCCTTACGAAAATTGCAGGATCTGGTGCGTATATATTTTCGTTGAATTTTTTATTTATTCATTTATCCTTTACGGTGGGCTTTTTTTCTTTGGAATTTTCTAAAGCAAGTCAGCAGTCGGTGAGCCTTGTTATGTGAATGTTTGCTACTTTTGAATTTTAATAATAATAATAATAACGAAATTTTATCTCTCTTTATGCGTAGATATTAAGAAAATCTGAGAGTTTTTCGAGAAATTCTGATTGATACGTCATGCACCAACGTTTTTGGTTCTTTGACTTGTAATGCTGTCTATGTATGTTCAGCAAATATCGTTTGTTACAAAGTATTTTTATATAATTTTTATTCCCGTCGATGTTTCTTTTTCCACATTCCGACTTTCTGTTACGGGGAAGCCGGAATTGGAAGATAATGGTTTCTTAGAATTACTTTTTGGTATAAAAAGGAGTAAGATCCTGTTTAAAATGTCTCATAAGCTAAGGGGTTAAAGTAATGTCAACAAAAGCTATGTTTCCTTGTTATTCAACGATTTAAATTTTTAAGTAAAAAAACTTTTATTTTCCAGAAAACCTGCCCCTTTTTCAACTTTCTATCTTTTCCCCTGTCTCTCGCTTAACTCATTGAATATATCAAGAGTTGTGCATATGTGCATGTGTTGATGGCCCCTGTTTGTTGGCTACTGTTGCAATGAATGAAATATTGCTTGGTACACAAATACTCCAGATAAGAGAATAATTGCCTTTCTGAATGTGTATCTCTTCTCAAGGGATGTTGTTGTGTGGGTGTGTGCGTTTGCCTGCATTGACGGTTTAAGAAAACGAAATTTGGGAAGATATCGTGAGTTTATCTCTTTTGATTTGAAGATTTGGAGATGCGATATTTTTATAATTGTGAATATCTCTTTTTTTTTTTTAAGTACCAACATTATTTTTCAACCATAAAGAAATTAGTCTTTAAATTAAGTCAAGTGATGATATGGTCGCACATGAGTGCTAAAAAGCATCGCCCCCGATAGTATTTGAACCTAAAATTTCAAGCGTTGCTCTATTGTGAAACTAGAATTTAAGTTAACAGTGCTTATGTGACACAGTCTTGTCAAGTATGTCACTTTAATAAACACCACTGTACGAAAATATGTCGGAGTAGAGATGACCGAGGGTTGCTTGTATAACATTGCCGTAAGATTCTTCATGGGATGTGGAAATCCATACTGTCTCCTTGCACTCTGGTCTATAACCTTCACTATTCGAAGAGGCTGCTATTTGACTTTCATTGAGGTTTGTCCCCATTTTCGTCATCTCTTTCCAGTATTGTTAAATGACTGCATCAATTCATTCCTGCAGTAAATTAATGAATAAACGTGCATATTGAAATCATACGTTATCTGTAACGTGCAAGGAACTGCTTGCGCGAACGCTGATAAGCAGTAATTAGGAAATTAATAAAGGTGATGTCACACTTGTGTAATATATATATATGGTTGTTGTTGTTTATATATATATATATATATATATATATATATATATATATTATATATATATATATGTATATTCATCTTTTATATTTAACAGCAATCATGTTAAAGAATTTGACTGTGGATGAAGAAATGGAAAATTGATAGGAAAGGTACAGACTTCGTTTTAAGACAAGTCGCGTCTGTTCGTGCATATATATATATATATATATATATATATATATATATATATATATATATACACACTTGACAGTTTCATAGCTCATTAGCAACCTCTTCAATGAGTAGCAAATGAAGCTGATTCGTTTATCACTGGATAGGGAGCAACAAAACTGTTGACGAGACATATTTTCTTGTTGATATGTGCTCCTAGTGTCTCACACACACACACACACACACCACACACACACACACACACACACACACACACAATATATATATATATATATATATATATATATATATATATATGTGTGTGTGTATGTGTGTGTGTGATATGTGTGTGTGTGTGTGTGTGTGTGTTCTCAAGAGTCTAGAGATGAGGTTGATGCCCCATTCACCTTTGCTTGACTTGTATAGGTGTGGCACTTGATGGAGAGGGTGTATAGTTATGTATTTTAATATGCAGCTTAGCTGTTAGTTTATTAACTGAGACTGGTATGTAAATGGTCATTGGTTTGGAAAGACACTGACGAGCCTGCGATCCTACTGAGGCAACCAAGTGACACCCACCACTAGCAGTAATAGTCCTGGAACATTTCATTCATTGACAAATCTGTATCGTCATGTTTATCCCGAGTGCTCCTGGCTTTTTCAACATGGTTCGCTTACTAACTGATCTTCACTGAAAGATCAGCGAATGATTTTATTTATTTCATCAGTAAAATTGCTTTAAATGAGTATGGGATATTAATCACTAATTTCTCGTTGTAAGTCGCATTGTGTCTTACCTGGTTTCTATTTAACCTTTCTTCCTCCGTTGCCTTGACCCTCTTGCCGGGAAATTGTATGATTAGAATCTGTGCAGTAGTTTTGGGGGTTCCAAACTTGAAGCATCTAATTACATACGTCATTATCTGCTGGGTTCTGAGTGGCAGATGCAGGTCCCGGCAGTTAGCCAAAGTTACTGACGTCCATTCCCCAAGTTTATGAACTTGAGTGAACACAGTGCCCTTGATGGGGGACATCGAGACGGCTCTGATGAAGCCGTACACGAATGAATCACGGATGCTCCGCTTGGTTCAAGTTTATAGCTCTTTTTCTGTCTTTTATTTATTTATTTTTGTAATCGCCTTTGCTCACTGTCAAAATTATGTATTGTATTTGAATAAATTAGGATGCTCCGGTTGGTTGCTGTTCATAATTCATTCATAAGTATTCACTTTAAAAGTGTCGAAATTCTATGAGGCTGTGAAATGCTGTCTTTGAATACAAATTCCAATTTTGAACTGTATATTTTTATTCCGATTAGCAAATAAATGTAGCTACCAATCCTGGCCTGTATTTTAGACGAGGAGGCCGAAGGGGCTGGGAGTCAGTTTTCACAATTCAGCCTATTAAAAAGAGCCCGATGTCACAAAGTGAATCCTAATGTGCATTAATCTGTCTTAACAAAAGCTGATTGAAATTATTTCAAGGATTCTTTTGGATTGCAGTGCTCCTGCTTCTCTCTTTACTGATAATCATAGTCTTCCCTCTCGTTCAATATCTTCAGAACTTAGGATATCCATTCTTTGTTGTTTTCTCTTACTACGAACTTTTTTTAACAAAAAAGTTACTGATTCTGATTATAAGTGACACTAGTCCGTTGCACAGCAACTTGCCTTACCAACAGACCTACCACATGTGAGATGTGCCCTACAATTTCTCGTAATAGTCGTGATTTGATACTGTTATTTGCGTGATTACATTGCGTTATGGGTCGCCTAAATGGCCGGCTTTCCTTTCCCTAGGGGCTGATTGCTGGTATTTAAGTGAGTGTGATAGGTTGGAGAGGGTTGCAATTAGGTTTGAGGGGAGAGAGAACAGGGAGAGAGTGAGTGCAAGGGAGCACTGGGACGAGATGCTGGGAAGTATTTGCTGCAAGTGACTGACTGGCAAGTAGTCTAGTAAGGGGTTTAGTAAATGTGAATGTTTGGTTATTTTGAATAATAATAATAATAATAATTGTAAATTGAAGTTTAATGGTTATTCAAGAGTATCTTTTTTTGGAAGACTTACTGAAGTAGGACCAGCAGATGTGTAGCTAAAAGTGATAATGGTGAACATAGCATTAGGGTCCTGTCTGCTTTTTATAGGGTTCTTAATTCTATTCTATCTTTTTAGTCCTTCCTTTTGTCAGCTATGCAGGCCGCATGCCCTTTCAGCGGTAGGCCTTACCCCTTCTCCTCTTCCATCATCACATCGAGCAATAAGAAGAAAATAGAGCAGAAAAAAAAAGAAATACGCTGAGGAAAGCGTATTCGGATAGGGGTTTTATATGGACCCCGGGAGGGTGAAGTACAGCGGACTAAGTTATCGATTTCCATCATATCGATCCCCAGGGCCCTCCTTCTCTCTCTCTCTCTCACTCTCTCTCCCTCTCCCTCTGTCTTTCTCCTTCCTTCCTATAGCCCGTGGGCACTCCACCTGTTGTTCCCCAACAGAAGGGAGGAGCATGAGGAGGAAGTATTGTTCTCGGAGCCTCCTCCAGGGTTGGGGACAAGTGCTTCTTAACTCTCGGTAGGTAGATCGGTAGGAGTTTATGTCTGGTCCTCATACCCCCACGAAATGCTTTCCTTTTCTCGTATTTCGGTGTGAGGCAAGTTTTTTCTCATCGGCTTACAAGAAAGACGAATATGTGCGAAGGGGATTAGTTAGATACTGAAAATTGTAAGTTGTGGTCTAATTTAGTAATGGTATAGAGATCTTTACCGTCTACCTAAATCGCGAAATATTGAAGTTTGACAGAGTACAATTATAGGAAGGTTCGAAAGTTCGTAAGAAATCATATTATGTAATGTCTGCAGAGAGTTCTTGTCGGAGGGTCGTGGAAGGGTTAATTGATTGATGGCAAACTAGGCCTTGACTTTGTGATGTAGCTGGGAATCCATTTCTTTGCATCTGATATTCCTCAAGACGAGTTCATCAACCAGTAACGGATTTATGTAATGTCTTGCAAGTAACTGGAAACTCTTCTTGCATAAAGCACCCAACCTCTGTTTCAGAGTGCAATATATGTACAAAGGGCGTGCTTCGAGGCTTGGCATTTTACATGAGGCATTATTTAATACAGTTTTACTGTTATTGCATCTCACGGTTACCTAGGCTGTTCGTCTTCTCTTCTTTGTCCTCTGCAAATACTATGTGTTGTATATATATATATATACACATATATATATATATATATATATATATATATATATATATATATATATATATATATATATATATATTAGTTAGTATATATGTACACATACATTCATATTTGTTTGTGTCCGTGTACATTTAGTGTGATTTAGTGTGTTTTATTGCTTGATGGTAAATTCTGTCAGTTGTAGGACATGAATTTTCATGACCAGCACCAGTAGTGTTAACTGCTGCAGAGCTTTTGGTGGGTTCGACCAACCCTAGTTAAAAGTAATCCCTTGAGAGAGAGAGAGAGAGAGAAGAGAGAGAGAGAGAGAGAGAGAGAGAGAGAGAGAAATGCATTTCCACTGTCAACATTTTCCCCCATTTTGTCCCCTCAATGAAACTTAAAATAGGGTTGAAGGATTAAGTGGCTTTTCACAATTCTCCCTCTGAGCCAATATTGCAAGTGATGCAAACTGATTGCGGATTAGTCGACCCCGCCATCTATCCTGTTCATTCGTCGGAGATCAAGACTTTCTTTTCTCTGTCTGTCTGTCTGTCTGTCTCTCCCTCTCATTCATCTTTTTTCTCAACCCCGTAGGCGGAATAGCCCTTTTAGTAATGTTGGAATGAATTCGGCACAGTTGTTTGTCCGTTCGTCCGTCCGCTTCTCAAATCTCGGGGCTGGCATGAGAAAGGATGTTTACTTTCATGGCAGTCTGACAGTTTTTTTTTTCATTATATATAAATGAGTGTGGTTTCGAATACATAAAAGAAATAATTAAGGTTGTTCTTTCTATATCCAAGTAGGCTGTTACTATTTATGTAGGAATTAAGACAGATTGAGAACTCCAGTATCTATAGGCTAATAATGTCAAAACGAAGAAAAATCAATATGTTCGATTGTCATATTGAAATTAAAATGGGAGATGGTAAGACATGGATGTGACTTCGAATGAAGCTTTAAACCTGCATTTCAAAAATGGAAAGATTATAGATACTCCAGATAATTATTTTAGTTTATTACATTGCGTATTTCATTTCTATAGCAGCATTGAGATTGTTATCACAGCTTGATCAGCCTTGAGAAAGTTCCAATGTCATGAACCAAGTTAGAGTGGAACTAATTCTGTAAAGACTAATGCATTGTTTTTAATCGTATTCTCGATTTTGAAACCTGTTTTGAATAGAAGTGTTTTGTTTTAAGTGTCAGTGAATTGAGGTGAACGTAAGCATAAAATGCTATTGTGTATATTTTGCACATTTTTAGGATGATCTCTTATGGATGACAATTTTGAAAATGGAGTAGCTTGTGGGATTATTTAACCATATAGTCGTAATGTTTGAAGAAACGAAACTTGGAATTTTTAGTAACCACGTCTGTAATTCAATTTAGAGCTGGTCTTGGCGTTTAGAACTGTCTTTCTAACTGATATTTATATAAATATATGTAATAACATCTTACATGGCAAAGTAAATTAAGAATGTATGACTGGAATAGAGTTTTTTTTCTCGAACTGTCTCGTGTTGGAACGTGCACACTTTGGTTTTTCTCTTTTGATTGCTAGAGGTATTGATATGGTTTTTCAAGTTTGTTTTTCTTTGTCATCTTTCTCTCAAATCTTTCTTTTTTCTCATAAGATAATTCTGCTCTGTAGAAGCATCCTTGTAAGTTAATCGCCTTTTAGGCTTGTTTCTTGAATATCTGCTTGAATAATTCAGCTTTGAGTTAAGAATGAGTATTTTTAGCATTTTTTTCAAGAGCAGAGTGCGAGCTTTGCTAAAAAGGTCTTTCATCTTGAAGGTTTCTTCAGGTTAAGTGTACGAAGTGAACCTTTACACGACTCTTTAAAAGTAGTTAGTGGCTAGCTTTTCTCTGTGGTCTTTTCCATTTATCAAGAAATATAACAACTTTATTGTGGTGAAAGCCTTGCAGAGAATGTCATAACAGTCTGTATGCTCAAGGGCACGTGTTTGTGAACTAATGAAAGACTTATCCCAGCAAATGTGTATCCGTTCATTCCCCCATCTCGCCAACATTTTTGAATGCGCTCCTTCCGTCCACTTCTCAATTACTTGCTTTTGGCTCTCTGTCTCTCTCTCTCTCCCTTCTCTAAAGCTCTATTGCGACACTGGGTTGCACAGTGACTGGGATGCATGTGGGTTGCAGTAACATCTCTTCTGCGAATCTGTGTGGAAATTTTCGTTTTCTCGGTTACAAACTAAAGATGGTTGTTCATTTGGATCAGGGCATTGTGTTTCGACTGCATCAGTTTTGTCTTCTATTGTTTGGTTGCTTTGGGATTTTTACTCTTAGTATGAACTAAAACTTTGGAGAAAGGCGGTTATTATCCTTCTCAAGTTTCCACCCTCTTCCCTTTCCCTCATCTCTTTTTTTTTTTTCTCTCTCTCCTTCTCCATTCCTTGTTCTTTCCTTCCCTCTATTCCTTCATCAGCCGCATCCCTTTTCCATCCCCGTTCCAAATAGCAATCCTATCATCATCCTCTTCCCCCTCTTGTTTTTTGGCTTTTTACTCATTTCACGCCAACCCTTTTTCGCTCTCCTCTTTTTGTTTCCCTGTTCTTAATCCCTCTACGGTCAATCAGAGGTTTTTATCGCCAGGTTTTGCCAATAATTGCAGGGCTTCCGAGAGACAGCGTTGGTGGGGGACCTTTTCCGTCGACGCGACGGGTGTGGTGGGCGAGCGACGTATGGTGCCAGTCGGCGGGGCTGGATACGTGGGGCTGTGATTAAAACTCTACGACGTAGCCTCATACCATTTTGATTCCCGCCACTGCTGTTGTAGTAGGTTTAGTCTGTTGTGTGTCAGCACGGGATCCTCATCCCTGTCTCTTTGTCTAAATGCCACATAGGACAGATAATAATAATAATAATAGTAATAATAATAATAATATATTGTTATTATTATTATTATTATTATTAGTTTTCATTGTTACAACTGTAGTTAATATAATAATCACTGCTTTTAGTGTTGATAGGTAGTGGTCGAATTAGAGAACCATTGATTGTAAAGAATGTCGCTGAAGTTTTAGAGAATATGGATTCGACCTAAATTAGATTTTTTTCCTTTACCCAGAAGACCCTTTTCATTTTGCATAATACCTGTGGATTTTCCTTTCGTCAAGGGTATTAATTGCCATCGAATCTCTCCCCAATTCATCAGGATTTTTCAAGAGGGTTCCAATTCAGTTTTTATTAGTCTACTGTAAAAGAGAACTATTGAGATGGCTATGTCTGTCCGCCCTCAGATCTGAAAAAAAAGAAACTACTAAGGCTAGAGGGCTGCACGTTGGTATGTTAATCATCCACCCTCCAATCATCAAACATTCCAAATTGCTGCCCTCTGGCCTTAGTAGTTTTGATGTTATTTAGGGTTAAAGCGCATCTGTCACCGCTATAAGTGCCAACAACACAGGCCAGCACCGGCTCGTGGCTGAAAGTTTAATGGGCCGCGGCTGAGAGTTTCATACAGCATAAATACGTTGTACAGAAAACTCGATTGCGCCGAAGTTACTTGTTCTCAGTTCTTTCATTCGGAATTTGATCAGTCTAAATTGATTATACTATATATGCGTTTGGCTATACCTTGAATCAAGCTTCCTTGTTTTGTTATCTATTGAATGCCCGATCAATCCAGGTTAGTCATTGTGTAAAGATTTCAGTGTTTTTCAGGGTAGACTTGATTTGAATAGCTCTCTTCAGAACTCGTGCTTTAGTTAACATTTTGAGAATTTGTTTCACTTTTATTTTACTAAGCACAACATAAGAAATCTTCTTCTTTCGCACCGCTATACCTACATTAAGGGGTCGGTTGCCTGATGCGCCTTCCCCTCCACTGCCTCCTATCAAAGGCATCATCCTCCACCAAACCTCTTCTCTCCATATCTTCTCAACTAGTCTCCCTCTCGATCTTCCTCAAACAGGTTCCTCACAAGCCCTCTTCACAAGATAAGAAATAGCAGGCATTGAACACATCACTTCTTGATGTAATTCGTCCTTTATGCTAATATAGAGCAAATGCATCCCATTCTAAAGTAACGGCTCTTGTACTTGTGCAAGAAATTCACTTGAGTATTTCAGTCTTAATCGTTAAACGTAATCATTATATTGTTAGCGTGTAAAGGTCGCCCGTAACGCTCAGTTATACCTGCGCTGTTATGCCTGTGCAGGCAAAACTGATCATTAGTGGGTTTAGTTTTGCCGACTGTGCAGGCATAACTCGATGCTTGTTGTAAGTTCAGCCTAAGGCTCTTTATTGCTCTGAAAGTTCTCAAACACTTCGGTTATTACGGTGATACGCTCTACAATGAATGCATATGCAATATATCTTGGCATCTTATAAGATCTACTACATAATTGCATTGCAAAGCCGTAGAGACGAACCAGCTATACCACTAAAAGAAAAAGGAAGTTTAGGTAAAACAAAAACAAAACAAAAAATCTACCTTGTGACCTGCACTATGTGTAGCTTTCAGTGAAAATTCTACCTTGCGACTTGCGCTATGAGTAACTTTTAGTTAAGTAATTAAAAGGGCTTTACACTACTGCTCACTAAATGGTTATGTTCCCGATACTGGTTCGTTGAAAGCTTATATTTCAGCGAGGTAACATACGTTGGTTGTACGAAAAACAGCTGAGAATAACGTCCGAAATGGAATAACAAGAGAACCCTTTCATGTTGTATGCTTGGCTGAATTTTGTTGACAGAGCTTTTTATCTCAACGGGTCGTAGAATCGCGCCCTTGTACTGTTCCCAGGTACGTTAAAGATTCGTTGATCCAGAGAAAGAGTGATGTTGCGTCAGTGTTCGGAAATAGAGAAAAAAAGAAACTTCATGAGAGTGATGGCGCTTCATTTTATAGAATAGAATATTCAATTTAGGCCGAAGGCCAAGCGTTGGCACCTGTGAGTTCATTCAGCGCTAAAAGGAAAATGAGAGTAAAAGGTTATAAAGGTGTAACAGGAGGAAAACTTCGCAGTTTGCACTATGAAAATATTGTTAGAGAGGTTGGAAAACAAGATGGAGGAAAAAATATGAAAGGAAGTACAGTAAAAGGAATGGAAGGGGTTTCAGGTAGGGACCGAAGGGATGCTGCAAAGAAGCGTATTAATGCGAGGTGCAACTGACTCTACGGGACGTCATTTTGTATTAGATATTCTTGTTATTGCGAAGAACATACTGAGTCCACACCAATTTGGTGTCCGTTTAGTGAGCCTTTCACCTCGTACAGGATCATCGGCTTTGCAATCAAAACGTCTTTCTTTTATTTTATTAACAACTATGATATACAATTAACCTTCGCATGAATAAAGGCTGAAGAGTTTCCATTGCTTTGGAAAATTACTGGGCTGCTATCAGAACTCATTTGGTCCTTGTGAAAATCACCAGTAGGTTTTATCATCTTTTAATGACCAGTTTTATCTGTTTTCTTGATCTATTTTATATGCAGTTTTTTTTACTTGTGTATTAGAGAGCACTTTCTGCGATTAAACGTCTCTTGACATTATAAGAGAGTAAGTAGAATTAATTATTATAATTTCCAAAATGACAGTATCTCTTGGCGTGTCAAGCAGTTGGTGATTTCTCATCTGTACTCCATTACTGGCCTATATGTCATGGTAAATTTTAAAACAATATCGAGCTTGCAGGCAAAATCCATAACATTAATCATGTAGGCGTGATAGCTTTTATTGCAAAGGAAATGGTCTATTCCGGCCGTTAGAGACACACACGATGGAACCATTTTTTTGTTTTGTTTTATATTATGCATGACTCGTTTTTCAATGAGGGTCCGTTTACACTACTCTACAGTACATCTAGACTATCAAGTAAAGGTTATTTGCTCTTCATAATTATCGTTGCCCATATGTTGATAACGCATGTTAATTCGTTTGCGCATAAATATATATATATATATATATATATATATATATATATATATAGTATATATATATATATGTGTGGTGGTGTGTGTGTGTGTATGTGTATGTATAACGATCTCCAAAGAAAGTTCGAAACTCAATGACAGTCAGAAGTTGTAAGATTCCCCGAATGCAGAAAGTTCATTTTCCCGATAACTCCGACGTCAGAGGAATAAAGCGAACTTGGGAATTTTGTTTCCTTGTTCAATGGAGGCATTATGTCTTTGCGTTATTTGTTTGATGTCAAGAAAAAGGAGAGGAAAGCGACAAGCCCTTTGAAGATGCTGTCTTGTTGACGGCTTTTCTCGCTGCCTCTTCCTTTTGATCATAATGAGTCGCCGTTTGCATCTGGGTAATTATGATTCGTCGGGAATTCGCTCGCTGATCACTCGCAAGAGGAGCCACTTTGAAGATGCGTTATTAAAAATGTTTTCAAAGTACGTGACAGTTTGAAAACTTCTCGGAGTGATTGCGGCTGGTTGTTGTTTTAATAGAGCCGTCTTGGAGTTTTCGGATTTCGCTTGTGAATGTTTTTATGAGAATGCATTTTATTGCAGTGGCTGACCTTAAATACTCTGGTTTGAAGATGGTTATTACTCGCCACGTGCATTTCGGTGGGATGCACATACCGTTTTTATTTTGAATTCTCCTTAAGAATATATAATTCTTATGAAAGTTCATGATGATAATAATAATAATTGCTTATGAATTCACTTGCATTAACTTATATTTCTTTATTTCGGTGTGAAAATAAAGTAAGAATTATGTGAAAGTTAGTCACTTCAGAAAACGGGTCGTTATATTAACATAAATCAAGGATTATGGGAACTAAATTATACTGTCTCCGGCATTATTATATGATTATTTAGATATATCGCATTAACCGGATTTTTAAAAATCATCTTGAAAAATTAGAATTTGCATTCTTTGTCTAAATGTTCATTTGATTTTATAATCATATTCATAAACGTTTGTATTATCTCCTCCAGTACTTTTGATATGCGGTAAAACACTTCAGGTACGCGAACGTCTAGCCGGTAGGAAAAGTGTTAATACGCAGTATCTTATAGTCTTGTTTACGTGAATTTTATTAGACGAGTTTGTTGACTTACCTTTATGGGACTGCTATTTATTTGTACTACTAGTTTTATATACGTTTATGTTTTACTTATGAACGCTGTATTTTGGAAGCTTAGCTTTCGAGTCATTGACCTTTTGGTCTTGGTTCATATTATATGTTTATACGTTATTATTATTATTATTATTATTATTATTATTATTATTATTATTATTATCATTATTATTATTATTATTATTATTATTATTATTATTATTATTATTATTATTATTAAGTAATTTCCATTTCTCCCCTCTCCTTTGTCACTCCAGTGAATTAAACATCTAAAGGATACTATGTGGAATATTAGAAATATTATTGAAGACACATCTCAGCAAATATAGATTATTCTCAAGCCCAAAAAATCTAATGTCAAGCTTTCCTTTCGACCTGAGAACTGTTGGTTTGCTAGCGTTCCTTTGTGGCTGTGCGGATGGGAGGAGAGATGGGGGGTGGGGAATGGGGAGTAACCCCATATTCTTTGTCAGTATAAACCCATAATCTTTACGGATTGACTGGTATCCCTTTTCCCCTTGTATCCAGCTTTGATTCTGCATTGATTTTCTTTGTCTCATATCAATCATGGTGTCCCTTTCACCCCACCTTGAACTGAGGCACCGCGTTATATGTTTTCTTTATTTGCCTTTCTAGTTGACTTCCGTCTTTTGAATAACACTGTTTTTTCCTGTTGAATTGTTTATTTAAATGTAATCAGAAAGAGATGGCGTTTGGGTTCCTATTTGTTACTTAAGCAAGGAATACTGAATCAACACCTAAAAGAACATTGTATCTACCCATAGGTAAAACGGGATACCAACCTGTAATATGAAAAGATATGTACTGTTATGTAAAAGAAAAAAAGATGGCAATATGAGAAAAAAATTTTATACATAAAACACGGTGTTCATGTACAATAAATTGTATATTCGTATATGGATGTAAAACTTGAATGTCACGTACAAGGCAAAAGGCTTTGATCGCCAGATCAATTAAAAATTTCTATGAACAATTAATAGTACCAGGGCCAGCAGCCTTTTATGTCCCTATTAATAACATTAGTTTAGCCTGGCCAAACTTACCCGGTCTCTTGTAAGACTGTTTAAAAACTGCTGCCTCCTTTGATGAGGAAATCAATTACTCCCACTGAGTGTCATTATCGTCGAGAGAGAGAGAGAGAGAGAGAGAGAGAGAGAGAGAGATGACTGAAATTACTTCTT
Source organism: Macrobrachium nipponense (assembly GCF_015104395.2). Lineage (NCBI taxonomy): Eukaryota > Metazoa > Arthropoda > Malacostraca > Decapoda > Palaemonidae > Macrobrachium > Macrobrachium nipponense. The sequence goes on from NC_061095.1 coordinate 6,809,325, forward strand.
CATCCTTGATGGGTTCAAGTTCCTTTCTTCTCTCATTCTTACTCTATAGTATATATATTCATTTACTGTTTTATCAAAGAAGTGTTGGCTGTAGAGAATAACAACAGAAAGGTCACCGCCACATACGTGCTGCTGAATCGTGGATGAAATCTCAAGCGTAGAAAACATTTTCATGCATCTATAAGGAAGACACGTCACCGCTTGTCGAACCTCCTGTTCACATACTAGACCTTGCATTTCTACTCTTTGTCTTCCTGGATGTTAAGCCTCTTCCTTTCCCACACCTCGTTCACTATGTCTCCAGCACTTCACAGGTCTTCCTCTCCTCTTCCCTCATAATGCCATTGTATCTTACACTCTTTTCACCAGACTATTGGACTTCAGTATTCCCACATGAGCTAACGTTAAGTCACAAAACTCACTAATCCATATTTTCATGACTTAAGGTTCTTTGCAGCGTCCTTTCGGCCCCTAGCTGGAACCCCTCACATTCATTTTCATGTACCATTTTCATATTCTCTTTCTTCCATCTTACTTTCCACCCTCTGCTAACAATTGTTTCATAGTTTAACTGCGTGGTTATCTTCATATTGCACCTTTCAAGCTTTTTAACTGTCAATTTTCATTTTAGCGCGGAATGACTTTGATGCTGAACAGACGTAGGGACATTACGCAACTTTATGCCAGGCCCAGTTTTACCTCCAAGCCAGTTGCATTCTTCTACATGTCCATAACACCCTTTACTCTGTCTTGAAAATTTTGATTGTTCTTAAATAATTATCTTCTAGACCATACATCGTCAACACCACCCACACTGCATCCTTGTCATTTCTGTCATAAACTTTGTCAATGTCCTGTATTCGACATACATCGTTTTCCAAGATATACATCTTTTTCCAATTTTCTCACTAACTTCTCGCAAAACTTTGGTAATGAACGCTGGCTACATATATCCTCGTCCTTATCAATACTTTTGTCATCAGTCATGCTCTCTCAGTCATCCTAACATAGAGCTTCCCTGGTATACTAAATAACATTGGGCCTCTGTAAATGTTACATTCTCCTTTATCACCTTTATCTTAACAGTGAAACAAACACTTTTCTCACATATTTCTTCCCAGCTTTTTCCTTGTCCAGACATACTTCATAAATTGATCACCCACTCAGACTTTCACTTGTACCACAGCATCTAACTTATAATCCCACCTACTCCAATTGTTGTTTGGTTTTTTCAACATCTTAATTTGCCTCCTTACTTCCTTAACTGTCACTTCCATGAGAACCCTAACTCTTACACTACCCGTTTCCATTTATTCATTGTTAAGTTTTGCGGATTTTTTTTATTTTATTATCCTCTGTGATCTTCAAATTTTAAGAATGCAAATGCATTCGCGTAAAACAAAACCTTTAATTCTGAGATCCGTTTATTCATTTACGATTCTCTCTGTAATTACTAACTTACATCTCAGAATTTCTACTCTGATTTTTTTCTACTTTATTTTCTACCTGACTGCTCTTTCCATCCTCTTGTTTACCTGCAAATGGTATCTTGTCATGCAGTCGCATCCTAGATGATATTTATATTTTAACTTAAACTTACTTCAAATCCCTGTCTCACTACGTATCATTTTTATTCCATCCAACGATCAATGCCCCAATATGGAATTTTACAAACCCTTGACTTGATTAAATTTTTGCCCATTTTTGAACCATTGCTTCCGTATATGCTGTTGCCACTTCATTCTCATCGAACTCAGTTACATTTACAGCCAGTTTTTTTTCCACTCCTTTTTCTCCTCTCGGAACACTAGCCTCATATTTTGTAGGTCTGTATGTTGGTACTGTGATCTGCTTTGGTCATGAAAAACGTAAAGGTCTGTCAAACTCAATCCCAATGCCTTGCTGAGAAACTAGAAGGCCATTCCCTCCTAATGTGGAAAATTTGTACTATGTATATATATATATATATATATATATATATATAGATATTATATATTATTATATATATATATATATTATATAGGTTTGTGTGATTAAAGTTACAATGACACGTGATTTTTATATCCACAGTGTACCTCAGGATGAAGTAAAATTGGGTGTAAATACCGACTAGTTTCGAATTTATATCTGAAAAATGTAGATAGGGCGAAACTAGTCAAGGACGAAACTTGTCAGGAAGAAACTTGTCAGGGTTTTTATACCCAGTCTTTTAGTTTTCAATGTGTTACAAGTATATATATATATATATATATATATATATATATATCTATATCTATATCTATATCTATCTATCTATCTATCTATCTATCTATCTATCTATCTATCTATCTATTCTATCTATTCTATCTATATATATATATATATATATATATATATATATATATATATATATATATATATATATATATATTCACAGTGCACTAATTATCTATACAAGAAAACAAAAAGAATGCACAGCTCTACCTGACAAAGGTTACTGGAGAACAAAGACAGAAAAAGAGCGAAAGAAATCATCATTTCTGTTCTCATTTTTTTCACCATATCAAAGCGGGTTCTCATTCCTTGATTTACTCCCTTATTCTCTTTCACATCTAATTCATCCTCAATCTATTCGTCCCCTCTCTATCTGCCGTGGGTCTCCCTTCATCTTTCTTTGCATTGACTACTCTCTCTCTCTCTCTCTCTCTCTCTCTCTCTCTCTCTCTCTCTCTCTCTCTCTCTCAAAACCACCCGCTCCAATTTGCAACCACCAATCCCCATTCTATGGTCGACTGCTGAGGCAAATCCAAAGGTTGAGCACCCACCCGCACCCATCTCCTCCGATGAAGAGTGCTACCTGGTTCCACCCCCACGCCCCCCCGCCCCCCCAATCCCTATCCTCATGGGAAGCGCCGGGATTAAGGATTCAATGACCGACTTGTGAAATGGCCCGGGAGGTGATGGGGGAGAGCGATATGAGACTAGAGGGGAGGCGCCGACCAACAGGAGAAGAAAGGGGAGAAGAAGAAAGGGAGAGGGGAAGTAGAGATGAAAAGGGGACGACAGTGGTAGTTACGACGGAAACTCGGTGATAAGAAAGAAGAGATGGAGAGGAAATTGACTTTGGGGATAAACAGTTTGAAAAAAATGGAGGCTATCTCACTAAGTACACAATCTACGAAACTTTCCCACAAACATCGCTCATGATAAAATCATAGGTACCAGGACACAATGCACATATGCGAACGCTATATGTATATATTATATAATGTGTGTATGTGTATATATAGTATATTACACCATTCATATGTTTCCACAATCGGAGTTCCCCCAGAGAAAATCAAGATAACATTCTCCACCAAGTCAGCCTTTCAGCTGCTGAATCAAGATGAATCTTGTGTGCAGAAAATAGCCACAATATCCACTGCTTCATATCACCAGCATTTCATCAACCAACCCGACATCACACAAACTGCGCCACTCGCCCTTTATTTTGAGCGCACTCATCTGTTTTGTGGTGATTACAGCTCTTCTGGTTCAGTATTTCTTATAGCCCATTTAGCCAACACACTTTGTCCCCATTGCCTGACCTCCCACCTTCAAAACTACTCAAGCTCTTCATACTTACAACAACTTAGTATTGTTCACCATCTCTATGTTATTATCTTTTAACACGGACTGAAATATTAGCCATCTCCGTATCTACATTTTTCCACCCATTCAGCAGCTTCTACTGTACATTTAGTTTAGAACAGTTCACCTCATCAGTTTTTCTTTTTTTACTACATTCACTTTCAGCATTCACACTGCTCTTCAATCAATTAGTGTTGGTCCAGTACACCCTTCACGCATCTAAAATTGTTACACTCACCCTTTCTCTTCCATATTTCTATCAATTATCCTGTTAATTTCCTTACTCCTGCCTCCATTTTCCCACGAGCCATACTAACGCCCATTGCCTAATCTTCCTAGCTTTTATTTACCATCATAACCTTTTCAAAGTTATCGTTCACACGGAACGTAACGCCTGCAAGCATTTTTTAAATTCTTTCACCTGTCTCACGCTTTTCTTTACCTTCACCCACTCCCATACGTCCCTTCTCTTTTCACACAAATAAGGTTCACCTATAGTCCTTTACTTGTGTGAACTAATCATTCCATCCACAAGGACATTGAACTGCCATGAGACATGACCCTCCTTTGTCTGATAATCCACTTTTACAAATGGTGACACAAGCTTTGCTTTCTTCACTATAGCTTCTTGTCGCTGTCGCAACGGCAGCCAATCGTACATTCTCAGCACGATTCACTTAGCAGCTATATTAACTTTGTCATAAGCTCTGTCTGGGTCTGTGTGTCACACATTTTTCTTTTCACAGTCTTCTTACGGGTTGTTTCATAAAGTTCGTTTGATCCTTACCCAAACTCGCACTGCTCTTCTATCTGTACTTATGTTCTCTTTCTTTCTCAGTTAAAACATACAAAGTAATGTAATAGCCCGTTTTTCTCAGTCATCTCCATTAGCTTTCTTTCATCAAGAAATATGTCACACAATCTTTTGTTTGCCACCAAGTTATTCTGCCACAATGCAGCGTCACACTTCTAATCCCATTACCGTTTGGCGCGTTTTCATTTTTCAACCTTTTAATTGTCTTCCTTACAATCATCCTCAAAAGCTCCTCCACCAGATTTCTCAAATGTACATTAGTCACTTTCACTCTTGTACTAAATAGTCTTGATCTCTTATACTCTCCAGTTTCAACAAATCTTAAAATTACTCGTTGCAGCAACACAGGACTGTATATTGTTGTGACGTCAACTTCCATTTTTATCTTGAATTCCAAGATTAATTTGCCATTAAAAACTCTTTCCACATATACTTATGTCCAGTGCTTTTTAAGAGTAACCCCATAGATCTGAAATGCATCCCACATTTTAGACCTTAGTCCTTGACAACCTCATCCTCCTGTCTACAGATACTTGATCGTCACTTTTGTCCTGCATCGGCACTTAAGCAACCTCATTTTTCCTTATCTAAACTCCTCATCACACCTTACGCTGCTTTTTTCTCTCGTCTTACTAACCTTTGGTCTCAAGAGCGCTCCCGTTGAGTTAGAGACCCCATCTAAATTTTGCTTACTTATAAATTCCTTCTACTTCGGTGCTATAGACACTAGTTTACTTTTCATCCATCCATAATCCTATAGCCACATTTTAAATCATTCTTCTGCAAAAGCTGCATTTTATTTTGACTTTCGCTATAACTTTTATTAGTGACTAACGCACTATATATATATATATATGCGCGGAAGGCAGTTGGTAATTTCTTATCCACTTATAGAAGGTGCATTCAACCAGTGTGGGGGCCGTGGCTAAATGCTACAGCGCTCTGCTCAGATTTGCTAGTTCAGAGAATCGCTAGTCTCACCGAGCACTAAATCCACCCACCTATAATTACCTACCGATTGGTGCAGGGGTCAAGAAAAAAAAAAAGTTGATCTAACAACCGCATCCCCGAAAGCCTTGCTGTGTAACTATGCTTTATCACTCTTCCACCAACACCTTGAACAGAGAAAAAGGATATATTATATATGAATAGATATTATATATTATTAATAGTATTTATTATATAGTATATATAATATAATATATATATATATAGATTATATATCGTGTCCTTTAACGCCGCGTGACGCAAGGAACCTTATGTCTTCGCGTGATTTATTTTCCATAAATCTCCCCTCGTCTCCTGCCCCCCCCCCCCCTCTCTCTCTCTCTCTCATCTCTCTCTCTCTCTCTCTCTTCTCTCTCTCTCTGATTAAACAATATACTTTACTTATTTTAGTGGATAAACTAACTTCTGATTAATACTAATCATAGCAAACTCAGCGCTTTTATCTTTTTCATAATTTTAGTACAGGCTCTGGATGCCCTAAAAGCCTTTTCATTAACAATATTGTGTGAAGCAACGTCCATTTCATTACCCGAAATAGACGTTCGTTACTAATAAATCATTTTTCATTTCAGCTGAGAGCTTCATTTTTAAAATTCCATTCATTTTCCAATGAATAATGAACGTATTCATGCATTTTGATATCGCTCCTCAGCTTTTGGTCAATGTGAGTCTGTCTAGTTCAAGTCAGAGACAGATGAAAATCTGTCTGTCCACAATTAGCTTTAGAAGTCTTTTGCGAATGCAGTTGTAAAAGAATTGTGCGACATGATGAATATAGACGTATGAACCCCCCGGCACACTAAATTATTTCGGATTTTCGTTGTAAATTTTACATGGAATTCGGCATAAGTGGTAGGACGTATTTTCGTTTAATAATTGCTCCATGTCCCTTCCTCTCTCGGAAGTGTAATTCCAACATTTTGCTAAAACATATCTAAATTTCTGACGTTTATTTTACTTGAAAAGCTGCAACGCTTCTAACTATTCGAAGTTACTTTTGTGAATGCACGATATTCTAAAATGTAAAGGCCGAGTATTAAAGGGTAGTACTTTTGTATGAAGAAAGACTAGATTCTGAATGAAATGTTTTCATGATGTCTTCTGTCGTTGGGAATATTTTCGTTTGGTCAAGCTGAATGAATAATGCAATGAAAAACTGGTTTGAGATGTATGTTACTCTTCGATTATAGCTGTTTATTACGTAATGAATAAAAGAATTAAACTCTTCTGTCTAAAGTGGTAGGAAAGTTATTTAAATAATTGTATAATTATAAGTAGTAGTTTTTAGATTTGGGTTTTGAAATGTAAGACAGGTTTCGGTAATCATTATTGATTGATTAATTCATTACGCAATTTACAAATCTCATTTAAAATGTAAGAAAGGTACGTAAATAATTATTTATTACTTGATGATTAAACCCTGGAAATCAGTGTCGCGCGGTATAATTAAGCTAATTAAAGGACTGCCAACAGCGTTAATGACTCTTCCTTTGATTCTCATTATAACGTCCTCTCTCCGTCTCGAGTTTTTTTTTTTTTTTTTTTTTTTTTTTTTTCTTTTTTCCCTAGAGAATAAATGTTACTGTGTCTGGTGCTTTGTTTTCATGGTATCTGTATTAAAGATATGTAGAACAGTCGGTTGAAGAGTCTTTGTTTATTAAATTGAAATATGGAAATCATATTCCTTTTACTTCTAAGCTTTGGAATTCTTTGACCGAGTCGGTATCTCCTGAATATTACGTCCATTCTACCTTTAAGAAGCAGCTCTGTCACTACCTTTGTGGTTAAATCCAACCCTTGGTCTTTGCTTTCTTCTTGCTTTCTTCTGCCCTGGTCTGGAAAAGTCCCATGACTCCTTGCTCTTAAGAAAGCGTGATACGTAATATTATATCTTCACTGGAGTCACTCTTGTATTTCTTGATTTTATTTTAATTGTATGTGCACGGTTGAAGCTTCATCCCAAAATATTGAGTACATAGAAACTTACAGTGGATTGAGGCTTCGGGCGTGAATGGGAGCGGGTCACAAAGTGCTTTTGTAAATCACTTTAAAAGATGCATACGCTACTTTACTTATGAGCAAAATCAGCAGTCGCCTCAAGCTGCTTGCTCTATTTTTATTCCTAACAAAAAACAAACCGGCTAGAGCCTCTGGCGCTGTTTTCTCGACAACAACTAAAACCGAAACAAAGAACCACACACTCGTGTACCCACTCGTCCTTCTTGCTTGAGCGCTAAAACAGCCTAAAACGAGGCAGCCAGGCTTGATTTTGTGAGCTATTGCGAGCCATGCAATCTACCGTCTCCCTGCTCCGACCGGCACCCATCTGGGATGGCGCTCTCACAATATTTCCTCCGCTGCGTATGGTAATCCACCAATTAATTAAGGTAATCGATTCCCCGCGATGTTGCCAGCCCTCCCGAGGAAGGAAGGACCGAGAGAGCTGCCTTGGCAAGAGGGCGTGTGTGTATGTGTGTGTACCTAAAGCCCCTCCTTCCCTCTCCTCCTCTCTCTCTCTCTCCTTCTCTCTCACTCTCTCTCTCTCTCTCTCTCTCTTCTCTCTCTCTCTCTCTCATGATGCAGATATATGTGGTTATTAATTTGGCTCTATCATGCTGCTGGATGAAAGTATACGCATATAAAAGTAAACAAAAGAACAGCTGATTTTATGCAGAAGAGAGAACGAGTATTGTATTTGCGTTGCATTCACAGGTCGAGTAACAGAAAAAGAGATGTAGCTACAGATACTAACTTAGTCTACGGTGAAAACACGTATAATTTCACTTACTCCGTACTCTATGATTGTATAAGCGTAAACTAAAATATTGAGATTGTTTTTCTGACGGAGTCCTCGTTGGAGAAAAAGTAGAAACGTATGGGTTAGCGTGTAGTGGAATTCAGTGTAAGTAATAAATACACAGCATTTGATGCAACGGGAATGGATTATGATTATTTGGAGTGTAATTGCGTAATATTTGGAGCACAATTTTATGGTTTTCAAGTTACCGGCACATTTAAAAAAAAGTTATTGTGGAACTAGTTGCTGCAGTTCAATGCTATTAGTCAGGAATTGGTTTAATAAATGAATGAGAGGTTTATATGATCTTGTGTATCATAGGAATGAGGGGAATCATAATGAACGATTTTATTTTCGTTTGCTTTCAGTTAGGAATGTCATCTCTGAAAAAGCTTCACTATTATTATTGTACTGTTACAGACTACCTGTATTGAGTTTTCTTTTAAAATGTAAAACTCATCATTGCTTTAGACGCGTACTTTATCCTAAGGAAGTAAAGTGCATCTATTCTATGTAATTTAGTAGTTGTTTAAAAAGAAAATATAGCATTTATATGTGTATGTAATCCGTCAACATTTGTCATTGAATAAATCAAAGGGATATTTACAGGTGATGCGTAGTTTTTATATTTTACTAGTTGACAGTTTCATAGTTAACTATTTTCAATTTACGTTCATTGCAATTTGCAACGATTGCATATTTTTACTGACATGAAATGGTTCATGATTAAGAAACCTATGCACGTTTTCACTTGGAGTCTTGGACTCATTGTGTTGTACATTTCACTTATATGTGTGATGATAAGTTATGAAAATGTTAATATTTGTATTTTATATTTAGCGTCCAAAGAAAAGTTTTATATATCACAGGTAATGCATAACGCAGATGAAGCAATTTGAACTGGAAACGTTTGCCTCTTCATTTACAGTCACTTGCACGCACACATGCAGGAATCTGTAAAATAAATACTTTTTATTAAAATTAAACGTATCTTAACTCATAAAGAGCCTGTATTACGATTTTGAAAGTAAAAGATTTTTGGACGTTATAGCGCATGTCTCGTGACACTTTATGCAACGGGTATCTCGCAGTCAGTAGCCAAACGAGCTTCGAGCAGGTATGAAAAGGCTCGATTTCTCCGCCTTGTCTTTTGTGTGGAAGACGCAACCCGGAAGCATTCTCCCGAGATGTGACCGAGTTCCGCAACCTTTCTCTGAAAAAAGCTGGACACCTTATCTTAAAAACTAACCTTAGAATTTTCTTGAAAATAATGTTTCCCACACCCAAATTATTATTGAGGTACTAATCTTACCCAACCTAACCTAACCTAACCTAGGGACGTGGCAAAAAAGCCGGGCCGAGTGCAATACTATAGTAGATTCACATCAACCGTACATTTGATGTCTAGGCCAGTCCCTTACGACGCTCCTGATTGGCTCTGATAAGCCAATCACAGGGATGGAAACTCTCAGTCTCTTTCGAGAGTTCACATGGACTGGATGTGTGTTCCACCTCTCCTGAGGTATACGTTTGAAAGACGTATCCCTCAGGAGAAGTGGAACACACATCCTGCTTATGTGAACTCTCGAGAGAGACAGTTTCCAGCCCTGGGACTGGCTTATCAACAGCCAATCAGGAGTGTCGTAAGGGACGGGCCTAGACATCAAATGCACGGTTGATGTGAATCTACTATAGCATATACCAGGAACTGACAGCGAACGACACCAGAAGGAAGGCAATGTAGATCCATGAGTAATGGTGAGGTACGAAATGTGATTTGCTTTTATAGCGGGATCTCAAGTCCAGGCTTCATGTATGATCTTTTCTCTCCTTTGGAAAATTGCAGACGTTTAGTAAGCTTTGTTTTGGTGTAAATCTTTCATTGCTGCGTCGACTTTATTCACTTGATAGATGACGCGTTATTCATGGGATATATTTTCAGTCCATGCATGTTTAAATATATCATATCTTGAGAAAAAATTTTTTTGAACTTTTGTTATGGAGGCCAGAACTTGGTAGTAACTCCCGTCGCTTTTATCTGAGTGCTTGTCGACCTGGAATGGCCATCTTGGCCCAAGAGATTGCGTTTTTCCCTAAATACCATCTGTCCATGCATGTCATTTTGTTAAAATGTCATCAGCAAGAGACATGGGGTTTAGAACGTGGATGGAATTGGTTCCAGACAAATGTGTCGGAAATTGATGTGAGGAAATTCATCAGTTTCTTGCACTTGTTTCTGTGTTACTCTGCATATTTTTTTTTTCCGCGGGAGGGGGGGATTCCTCACCTTTACAGTTTAATTTCTACTCTTGGAAAGCATTACAGGATATGTAGATTTATCCATAAATCTGTTCTGTATTTTCATAATAAGGATAAATAAACTTTATTTTATTTCATTTCACCTGTCCACTCCCAACGCAGGTTTTAGTTGGATGTGGCAATACTCACAGCTAGCTCCTGTTTAGCAAAAGTCAATGTTTCCCATATTGTAGGTTTGCTGTGCTAAAGATGCAAACATAGAAAGAACCCTCAAACCTTATAGATCTTAAATATGCCGAGTTATATGAATACTATAACAAAACAGGCACACTAAGTACGTTCTCTTACTTAGCCATTATACACGCAGTGAAATGGTTCCCTAAACAAGTAGCCATCAGTCTGCCGAGGAATAACATCCTAGGTAGGGAACTTAACTTGACAAGCTTGGTTTAGCAGTACAGCATATGATAAGTCTTAAAAGTTTTCAGGTATTGCGAGATAAACTTTACAGCAAGTAAGCATGATTCTTTCCAGTTTTTACATTTGTTTATTTATTTCTAGTTTTGTATAACTTTATATTTTTTACTTTGAATTTAATTGTCCAAGAAGAAAATATAAGAATAGTAAAATATGATATTATATATATATATATATATATATATATATATAAATATATATATTATATATATATATATATATATATATATATATATATATTGTGACGAAGTGCCAAGTATCTGGTTACTACACTTACCAATCATTAATTGTTACCTCACAACAGCCAGACACCTGAACCTTCATCACAAGTAAAGTACGACTGAATACTCGAAAGGCAACAGTGATCCTTAAACAACTTACCAGTATTGCAGAAAATCAGACTAAGTTCATTAAAACAGGTGTGAGGTAATCTTGTATGTAACTAAATTAATCAAAAGGCATCACTACGTCAACAACTTTAAAAGTCTAAGTGTTTCCCTGATTTCAGAAGTCGAAGTACTTCCCTGGTTCTAACTCACTTCAAGTAAATTGAAGGAAACAGCTCAATTACCAATCTATGTTCTACCTAACATAAATATAATCC
>NC_061095.1:6823395-7025895 GCF_015104395.2 Macrobrachium nipponense
TATATATATACTATATACATATATATATATATATATATATATATATATATATATATATATATATATATTCAGATTTACCTCTTTAGCTCAAGTTCTTATTTTTTTTTTTGCTTAGCCCTGTTTATCACTCCATCTACGTTGGTAAGCGCCCAAGGTAAATTTTCATAGGAAAAATAAGATTGTTCATTTTCATTTACATGGGAACGATGAGCAATTCTTGCAGTTAACTTGTGTTTGCTGATTTAGGATTCTTCGTCATGAAGTCCTGTACTTAAATGGTTTTGTAGGCCTCTAATTTGTTGAGTATATGAATCAGTCTTAATGTTCCTTGAAAGATTCTACTCATCAAACAGGGCTTAGCCGATTAGCTCTGTTTGGATGCCACATAGCACACTAGATGACTAGATAGGAGCGAGAACACCTTGGTTTTTCGTAAGCTTGCCGTCAGGTATGGTCATTGATCCTCTAGCTCAGGAGTTCAGGTATTAAGCGACAAATTTGGAGCAAGATTTTCCCGACAAAAGGTCTATTTTAGTGGCAGCAAGCGCGCACACACCTATAATATATATATATATATATATATATATATATATATATATATATATATATATATATATATATATGCTTAAAAAATCTTTGTAGATGCATGTGACTTCATAAATAAGCGAATACCACAGGAAAATAATAGTCAGAAATCCAAGCGCTTTCGCCTTCACTCAGACATCGTCAAGGAGTTAATGAAGTACAATTGGAGATAAAGGTCTCAGGTACAAAACAAGATCAAGAATACCAGATGGTTAATTGTCATAAGGGTAAAAATTAAAAGGGATAATCCAGGATTACCGGATATCACACGGTCACAAACCTAACCGAAACTACAAAGTATCTTTTACAGTCCAAAACATGTAAAAACTGAATATATTAATTTTGTTGCTTAATATTTATCTACAACTTTTTTCATAATGAAAGCATCAAGTTTAAATAAACCAAGACTTACAAATTTAGAACATTTCTATTATTTTTGACTTGATGAAACAAGATTCAATGATATTCCTTATAATCTTGTTTTCCTGGGGTTATTCGTTACTTATATATAATATATAATATATACTATATATATTATATATATATATATATATATATTATATATATATATATATATAGATATATATTATATGTAGATATTATTATATTATATTATATATAAAAATTAAAAGAGATAATCCAGGATTATCGGATATCAATGATATTCCTTTTAATCTTGTTTCATCAAGTCAAATAATAGAAATGTTCTAAATTTAAAATCTTGATTTATTTAAACTTGATGCTTTCATTATGAAAAAAGTTGTAGATAAATATAAGCAACAAAATTAATATATTCAGTTTTTACATGTTTTGGACTGTAAAAGATACTTTGTAGTTTCGGTTAGGTTTATGACCGTGTGATATCCGATAATCCTGGATTATCTCTTTTAATTTTTACCTTTTTTACAATTAACCATCTGATATTCTTGATCTTGTTTTGTACCTGAGACCTTTATCTCCAATTGTACTTCATTAACTCCTTGACGATGTCTAAGTAAAGAACGAAAGCGCTTGGATTTCTGACATTATTTTCCTGTGGTATTCGCTTACTTTTATATATCTATATATATATAATATATATATATAGTATATATATATATATATATATATTATATTATATATAATATACATATATACATAGAGAGAGAGAGAGAGATCTTGGGAGTGTTTGCATTCTTCTTTAATATATATTATGCATTCTCGGAAGTTTATATAATTAATCTTATTCGTGTTGACATATATGAAAAGTGAAAAAACTATAGCCGTTATTACCTTTAAGCAAACTGCTTCGAAAAAATTACATGAGATATTTCGTAAAAGAAAGAAGGTGCACATGTCCTTCGGAAAGAGGAAATATCTCTATGAAAAAATTGGATAGCGAGGAATAAGGACATCACGAATGACTCATCATAGAGCGTAATTTCGCACGGAGATTTCCCTAGGGGTGAAAAAGTGAAGACCGCCTTAGAGAGCGAAAAAAAAAAAAGACATATCTATCTTCATCTTATCGAGGGACGGAGCATCCTTTAGGGTGAGCCCTTGGGGCCCCCGATGATCTGGCAGGCATTAGGGCCCACCTTTTGATCCTTTAACGCGGCCCTGAGCCAGATTATTAGTGCGATCTGACGTGTAGCGTTCTCAATATGGGCGTTCTATCAGCCGCCGTTTCAGCAGACAGATTAGTTTATGGCTCTTTCCATATGTAAGATTTCGTCCGTTAGAACGATGCAAGATTTCGTCCGTTGGAACGGTTATAGACCATTACATTCTCCCACATATGACAGACAGTTTGGCTTTGTCAAACTTGTATTTACTCAGTCAGGTGTGATATTACTGATTGTGCATTATATGATTAAATTATACATTGTTAAAAAATATAAAAACGGCAATATGCAATGGTGATTCTCCTGTAAGCAGTTGTAGAAAATCTTTTTTTCTTAATGTAATTCTTTCAGAAATGAATTACCCTTTTCTCCAGTCTGTAATTTTCTTTATACTTAGGGATTTTGCGCATTACTCTGCGTTCATCGTTTTACTAAGTCGATATATTGCATCTGCATAATATTGTTATCTGGGCAAGTCATTTCTTGAAAGCAAAGTTATTGCACTTCCTGTGAAATATGCAAAGCCCACTTTGCATAGTTTCGCTTGATAGCCTGGGACAGAACTGAAGCATAATATCAATACAATGCACACGCGGTGTCTTAAAAATCCTTCATTATAATGGTCATTTACATAGGATAATTGAACGAGATGCAGAAACCCAAGCAAACTTTCTAAGGAAGATTCATGATAGTCTCTACTTGATATAGCTAAAGACTAATGCAGTGATGGAACGTATCAACTGAGACGTTTATTAATTTACTTCCATTTAGTTTATTTATATCTTATTCCGATTTTACATTTTCGTAATTTTTTATTGTATGTTTTTGGAAGCTTGCTTTACAAGCAGCTGACCTTATAGGCATGTACCTTAAAACGTTCACATACTGGAGATGATAATATTAATGTTGATAATCCAAGGGGAGCGCGAAACTCAACAGCAATCTCAAAGACTGGAATATTTTTCAATTAGACAGCTGCTTTGATACTAGGGCCTTTGAAAACGTAATGTTGAAGTAAATGCGCCTTGGGATGCTGCAGATTTCAATTACACCATTTCATTCATGTGCTTTCTATGCACAGTATGAAATATTATAATTATTTCTGTCGTTTTGGCGTCTGGTAATATTTCACACTGATTTGTCTGATCAGGTCTAGCAAACTAAATGACGACAATTTTTGCAGGAATGATCCTTGCAAGGTCATTTGCTAATTTGGATGTTACTTTGGTGCTTCTTGGACTCCTGCAAGTGTTTATTGTCATCGACTGTGAGGAGGAAGTTGGATGTAGCCAGTAGATGTTATGTGCAGTTTTAATTCTTTTGGAAGTTTTAAAACTGTCCGAGTGACGCGTCTGTCTCTTGACAGTCGTCTGTGTTGTGTATGTTAGCCTGGTAAAATATCTTTCCTAATTTTAATTTTCTCTCCAATGGGCGTCATGTTGTTATATATTTTGGAAGAGGTTACCATTATTTTGGAATAAAGGCACTTTTTTTATTTACATGCTTCCACTGTTTCTATCAACTGAGATATGAGTATTTTACTTAGATATCATTGTTAGAATATTTTACCATGAGTAAAAGAACTTTTAACGAATTTCTTTCATGTTTTTTTTTCATTTATATGTGTTATGTAGTTGCCATATTTTATCAGTGATGTTCTTATCTTTTCAGGTAAGGATTAAGCCGTGAAGATGTACTTATTTGGGTGAGTTTTTACGTTGGTGTCTAGAAAAAGTTTAACTCCTGTAATATGCATTGCAATACAGTCGTCAATACCCACCCAAAATACTATATTATCCGCATTTTCAAGGAAAAGAATTTCAGATATATTTAACTATCCCTGAATGGTTATCCTTCACGTTTCTAGATTTTGGAAGAACTTCAAATAGATGTAAATATCGTTGAATCCTGATCTTCTGCGCTTCCTTTTCCACATCATGTATTTACGCGGATAATATTACCTAAGACGCGAGGAAACGTACCGGCCACAGATTTTCCTTTCATCCGTCTTATACCTGGACAACCACTCAATCATTTTCATGCTGTGCTGGATCTTTGCCCTTCATTTCCAGCAAGTATTACGAGGAAATTTATTGTTAACATTAAAGTCTGTTACCACTTTATTTACTTTATGCATTTATTTATGCAATACTGCACGTCTCTGATGGCCCGTAAGATTACTTTTTTGCGAGGGTGATTCCATGACCTTTGTGTGCCTTAGTTTCACCCAAAATGAGATCGTTAAATTATGAAGACCTTTCAAACGGAATTATACCTTTATTATGAAAAAAACAACACAGCATCATATATCGATACAGTACATACATACAATACATACATATATATAATTATATATATATATATATATATATATATATCTATATATAGTATATATATTCTATATATATAATATATATATATATATATATATATATATATATACATACATATACATACATATACACGTTTAGAGTGTCCGTATTGAAAAGGGGTTAAATTGTGAAAAATACAAATTCAAAGGTGCAGCAAAACGATTAGTATAAATATAAAGGTGGATCATTGCCCTGTATAAGGTGCTTTCTTCATGAAGAAAATAAAGGACGATAGAATGGTGGCGAATGCAGATATTGGGAGGAAAAAGGGAAGTAAGAACAGAAACGTGTGTTCTGGCTCGTGATTGAAAGTCTTATGTACAAGAAATGCGAGAATCCTTGGAAGATAGACGTGTGGGGCGCAGTTTGTGTCTTGGGGACTGGAACACTGCTAATGAGCTACTAACGAAGTTAGAGGGATTGGCTGATGTTTTGGTATTTTTTTCCCTTGTCATTCATTTTTGATACAGCACTCGAGGGTTGAATGCAGAAGTGATTATTGGGGTGAGTATTTAGAAGATTTGTCGAATAAGAAGATAGAAGGAAAATGGAGCCGAATGATAAGAGTGCATAGTACGTGTTACGTTAAACGTGAAAATGCTTGTGGAAGTTGCTGTGGATGTAAGTAAGGAGGGCAGTTGAAACGGATAATTGAAAGACGCCGAAAGGTTTGGAGATTAAGATAAAGGCCTCGGTACGTTGGTGAAAATGTAGTTGAGAGGGTGACTATGGTGGGTAAGTCATGGTGAAAGAAATTGGAGCGCTTTTAAGAATTATGCCATTAAAGGTATGTTATAGGATTTTGGTTGATAAGGAAATAAACACATGTCTGTAAGTATGGAAGAGGGTATATAGACCAGTGCTTATCATGAAACAGTTATGTGAGAAATATGAAAGAAGATCTAGAGAAAGCTTATGATAGAATTTCTAGAGTCAATGTGGATGGTGTTGAGTATGAATGGTGTAGAGGCTAAATTGCAGATAGCGTTAAAAAGCATTAATATTGGAACAGTAAATTGTTAAAGCAGGTGGGAGAATGACTGGTTTGGTGTAAAAGTGAGTCTGAAGCAAGGGTGTGTTCTGTATCCATGGCTGATTAACACCTTTTATGAATGGAGTGTTGTGAGAAGACAGAGTAAGGGCAGTAGATGTAGGTGCTAAGTTTTGGGATAAGAACGTGAGTTGTAAATGGTACGTAGGGTGGCTGATGTTTGCCGATAATATATTGATGGGTTTTGATTATGAAACTAAATTTCAGAGATTAGTTTGAAAATGTTTGCAAGAAGAAAACGTTGAGAGAATATATATGAACACGAGAAAGGTTATAAGGTTGAATGGGAACAAGAATGATGGAGCAGTGATTGGTATTATAGACGGTGAGAGATTTTGTATGATGAGTAAGTGAAGCAAGAAAAGGTAGCAAGATTTTTTAATAAGATTGGGAGGAATTCAAGGTGGTAATGTAGGAGCGAAATTTTGAACCAACTCTCCTCTATGGAATTGAAGTGGGGTTATTGAATGCAAATAAATAAAGCTGGAAGCTGTAGTGATAACTGTTTATTATTAGTATATGAAAAATGAGAAGGAAGTGAAATGTAACGATATACATAGTAGGATTGGTAAAAAGGTAAGAGTAGGTGACTGGATAGGTCAGTGTTTTGAGATGGTTCAGTCATCTGGAAAGAAGGAATGATGATAGGTTGGTGAAAATGATACACAATTCGGAAATGCTTGGAGGTAGTAAGAGAGAGGGATCTAGAAGTCTAGAAGGGGATGGATATATGGCTTGTAAGAGGTTTTGAAAAGAAGAGGTGGCACCAAACCTCCAGAAAGGGAAGGAGTGCTTGTAAAATAAAGGTGAGCCTTCTGTGTAAGAGCAAGAACCGGTTAGTGTTTGTTAGCTTTCGACATAATGGTTTCATTCCACAATTTAGCACTTGAAGTGTGCATGAGACAGTTGATACTGTCCTTACTTTTATTGTGAGCCGTGTCCCGTTAGGCCAAACAGCTTAATGTTGACACAGATATTTGTACAAATGTATAATGTGTGCGCTTTTGTGTATGTTTGTAAATATATTAATTGTAAAGATTGTATCAAAGTGCACGAACAGATTTTCTATAATTCTCACATTCTCAAGAGGTCTAATTTTCTGAAAATTAAATTACCACAAAGTCAAGAACAATAAGAAAATAATTCAGTGATTGTCAACAGCTGGAGATGGATGACTGACCCAAAACCGAAAGGAGAAATAATTCCACGGGTCTTTTCGTGCCGTCTTATCGAATTTTCTCGGTTACCTTTTCCCCTCAAAATGTCGTACTTATCTATTATACCATTTCATTTAGTCGAGGAAGGCATTTGCTGATAATTTTCTCCTCCTCGATGTAATTTCAATATTTATTTTCATCGTAAAATATATATTTATGTTCTTGTACAATAACATTTCGCCCTTGTCTATTTTATCCTGTGCGGGAGGATTTCTATCACTCATTCTTACTTTCTCAGTTTGGATAACTTCGCGTTACTTCCCTCATAACTGATAATTTTTTCGTTTTCCCCCTGAAGTTTCCAAAGTATTTTCTTTTGGTGGTGCCTTGCATTTGGCAGCAGAGAGTCCAGTTGACCAGGCTGTCACTGAGGTGACGGTCGAGGAAAAGAAATATCCTATTCCTTTGTTGGGGATTATCCGGAACTTGTGCGGATTTCTGCAATTGCTCCGTTGAAAAAGTCGCAGTATTTTGTCCGCCTGGCAGTCAAGTGGTAGTTCCCGTGTTCTCATGTCTGCTTTTCTTATTGAAAATTTAGTGAGAGTAGGGCTGTGTATGTGTAGAGAGAGAGAGAGAGAGAGAGAGAGAGAGAGAGAGAGAGAGAGAGAGAGATGTATGTCTCTGGTTTTGTGTTTATATTTAAAGTGAATTTATGAAGATGCGGATGCGTAAATCTAGGATCTACAAGCATATGTATTTTGTAGTATATTTTAAAATGTATTTATCAGGCAATATATTTGAAATGAAGATCAAAGGAAATAGTTTAGCCGAACGATTGGAATTCTCATTAAAAATTAGTTGGTTAAATGGCCCCACTTTGTTCCAAGAAGCTCTTCTATTTAGACAAATTGTAACGTGATATATACAGGTGTTTGATGTAGTTATATAGCAAACGAATATTTTATTTTGTCTTCTGTTAATGATAGACTATAGAATCAGGAAGTAGACTTTTTGAAAATTACCGTTACTTCCCATCCTCTTCAATGGCCGTTACTTCCAATCCTCTACAATGGCCGTTATTTCTTCCCATCCTCTACAATGGCCGTTACTTCCCATCCTCTACAATGGCTGTTACTGCCCATCCTCTATGCAGCATATCAGAAAAGGGAAGGAAAGTGAGAGAGATATAAAACCAAAAAGAGAGAAAGAGCAGCATCAGCAACCACCACCCGATATCCCTCACATACTAATATTAGCAGAAAGCCAACTGAAGGTAGGAGACCTGACTGCCAGTTCTTGAAGGGCGTTGGAGCGACGCTACTGGGGGCGTAGGGAGTTGTAGGGAGAAGGGTGAAACAAGTAGGATATTAAATTAACCAAGGACGGTTTAGATCTCCTAGGTGATGCTAACGCGCCATTACTATTGGTTGATGAGAGTGAAGGGAGTCGAGGCAGGGGGATAGAGAGAGAGAGAGGGTGATACGGGGATATTATAGGGCTTAGGTTCTTATTAATGTTTTACATAGCGGCTGGGTGTTCGGTTTGGGTTCACGTGTAGGAAGATGCGGTATTTATTTGATTTTGTACGGTTTATATGCATACATATCTGTGTGTGTGTATGTGTGAATGAATAAAACAAACACAATTGAATACATACTGCATCACCCTAAACTCAGACACCTGACAAACACGCGGCAATTCATATACATACATATACGTATATGTAACACGAGTATATGTGTGTGTATGTATATATATACACACAAACACATGCATTTGTGTCTTTGTATCTTTGCAGCTCCTCAGTTTTTAACAGTTCCTTATATTACTTTCTGCTCGAGACTTTCGAGAAATTTATCATTTTATTTGTTTGATAAATTACCGAATAGTCGCCTACTTCATTTAACTAACTTTTGAAGATCTGTGAATGGTTCAAACACCAACAAATCGTTACCTTATGTCTTTGTACTGTGGATTACTGTATGTTTTAGAAATAGACGCTGACAAGATGATTGGTTGAAGAATACAAATGAAATTTTTGCTATAAAGGTCAATATTAATATGTCATTATTTATTAATCTTTTATGAAGGACACTATGTATATATAGATACTACTCTAGACATTATTACTTTTTTACTCATTATTCTGAATGTTCTGTTATCTGTGTAATCATGTTAATCTCATGTCCTTCAGTGTGTAGGTTAGGTCAGCTAGACTCCCTTAAAAAACCATTTTCTCCGGAAAGAGAAAAAGAAAGAAAGAAATAAAAAAGGAAAAAAGGAGAAAGGTACCGTTGGGAATGTAAGACTCGAAGGGTTATTCTTTAACAGCTGAAATCGGGGCGAGTGAAAATTGTGAGGGAGTCGAATTGCGGAATAAAAAAAGTTCCGAGAAAAGTCGAAACCTCAAAAGAAAGTCGTCAACTTCTCCCAGAAGAAAAGTGCTGTCATTTGAAGGCCCTTGGCCCCTTCGAGGGCACATTAGAATGAATCACGTTCTTTATTGTTCTCCGGCTAAAGGGACGAGCCACTCGATGGCTTTCTCTAGTCCCGCCTTTTACTGAATTTCGAGGCAATGCTCTCTAGGAAACTGAGGGATGTGCTTTTCCGGCGTATGACCGCTAAACCTCTTATTTCAGTTGAGGCTTCACTGAATTTGGATGCGGTGTTCGTTTGGACGTTGAAGGAAGTTTGTTTTATGTTATGAAATATTTGTTCGCATTTTCATTTTTTCGCTTTGGTGAACTTGGTGATGTTCACCTCAACAATGAAGGAAACGGTTATTTTCTATTTATTTATCAACGTTATATGTATGTGTATATATATATAGTATAACATTATAATTATATCTATATATATATATATATATATATATATATATATATATATATATATATATATATATTAGAAAATACCCTTACCTTATCTTGAATTGCTTACTCTGGGACGGTAAGGGTAGTTCTATTATTTTTCTAAGTCATATTAATGTGGATAGTAACGTTATTCGCTTTTTTCCTTTTGATATATTCCATTGTTCCTCTCTGTCCATCTTATCTTTCTATTAATTTTTTTTACATTTTCTACGTTTCTAAAAGCTACTTGACCAACTCCAGTGATGCATAATCTGAAAATCCATGGATGAAAGAGATTCAAAGTTGCCGGGATTAAGCTCTTAGCGCTTAAAAATAAGCTTCTAGGATCCATAATTCATTACGAGCTCAAAAGGCGTAACCTACTAACATATTTCACCAGGTTTTGAGCAGTTTCATTTAGCGATGACATTTTCCAATTTAACTGTGTGAATTCTTATGCGGATATTTCAACTTTAGGTACTCGTGTTAAGGTGCAAAAATTTTTTTTTAATTCTTTCGGTCTTATTCAGAATTTTTGCTTTTTCATTTTTCTGGTATCTCTTTCACCTTTATTTCATTCCCGTGTTTTCCTCTTGATTTTCTTTTAAGTTCAGCTTAGGGTAAGAAAGGCAAGCTGCAAAATTGTTTTAATTCTTTCAATCTTATTCAGATTTTTCCCCCTTTTCCTGGTATCTTGTTCATCTTTATGTCATACCTTTTTCTCCTCTTGATTTTCTTTTAATTTCTACCCTGCCGTTTGTTCCTGTCTTCCTTCTCCCGTGTATTTTGCGATTCCTACTTCTACATTACACATTGGCCTTCTTTTCTCGCATATTTGCGTCGGCTCAAAAGAAAACAGAACTATCCGACTGACTCTTTAAACCGTGAGGTGATTCCACGAGTGTTTATTTGTGTTGTCATAGCAACCAGGATTTCGTTTCCGAAAATTTCCGTGATGCATCGTCGGAACGACGAAGTAGACATGAAAGGATGCCAGACATTAAAGGTACTCCGGTTCTTTGAAGTGGTCACTCTTGAAAGTTTCCGTTTTTGTACCTACCCATCTTTTCAGTTAATCGCGTGTTTGTGTGTGCTTATGAGAGTGTGCTTATGAGAGAGAGAGAGAGAGAGAGAGAGAGAGAGAGAGAGAGAGAGAGAGAGAGAGAGAGAATTTATAGAATAATTAAATTTTTCTGGTTGTTTTTAGTAACGTTGGATTTTGAAGAGAATTGCTTTGAAAGAGACGAGGACATGTGAAGTGATTTAAGATGATAAAGATGATAAAGAACGGGATTGAGAGGATTGGGCAGCCGTACGATTGTGTTATCACTTCTTATGAATCGAAGAAGACAATTCTGAAGTACAAAGTCTGTTCTTTAACTCTAGGCATGATTTTTAAACTAGGCATCCAGGTTGTATTTGAAGGTTAGGTTGTTACTTTTTTTCGAATGGGCACCATATTCTTCGGACGTTTGAATTCCGAGTCAGTGGCCCCTGTGGGCTTGTTCCATATGAATAGGGTTCTTCTTCTGAATATAAAAATAATAATAATCAAATGGAAAGGGAATAAATGATTACGTTTGTGGGTGTGTTTGCGGTCTTTTAAGTTCAGTTCTTGGTATAGCTCCAACTATGGCTGTCACCTTACGGGGCGAGATCCCTGGTAAGAGACAAATTGAAAATCGGCGGAAGAAGAGAGAAGAAATGTGACATAGCCATTTGCACCTGCCATTTTTGACCATTGAGCCCATGTCATACGTTCGGCTCCGACGTGGAATGACGGTTCTTACTTGAGAGTCGAGGGTGATAACATCTGGTTGGGCTGAGTTATGTAGAATCGCTTAAGTGAATGTTGACGTTTTCCGATGGGGTCGATTCGTTAATCCTGGTCGAGGAAGTTTTCACGGCAATGCTCTTTTAGTAGTTTAGTGATGGTTTTCACCAGTGTTGGTTTCTGTTTATTCGGCATAGAGCAAATTCATATTCAGATTGCTGATAGTGGGGTAATGAAATGACAGGGGACAGAAGAGAGAGAGAGAGAGAGAGAGAGAGAGAGAGAGAGAGAGAGAGAGAGAGAGAGAGAGAGAGTTATCAGTGCAGAAATCAATTCCATTAACCTTGGTTTTCATTTCAGTTTTTAGAGGTCGACCTTAATTACCATCATACTGGATGATACCCATCAATGTTTGTTTTTCAAATAATAAATAGCCTTCCATTAACAATTTGCAGTTCAGTTCAAAAATGGAATGAATCTAGAGACCGAGAGCCAGACACTTTTAAGTGTGTGTATGTGCATAAGATTTTGTATGTTTACCCACATAAAAACTTACTTCATACTCTTGGTAATGTTCCCTGTCCTTAGATGATTTGGCTCACCGCAACCATCTATTGTAACTGACTCAGGTCCAGAAAAGTTTTCGCCAAACTTTGAGATAAATTAGAGTGGGTTCAATGATGAATCTGATAGATTCTGCTGCGGATCTAGTTGTGGCTGTGGAGTCGATGGGAGTAATCGGCGAGGGAGGGTGGTGGGAAAAGTTAAGCTTTGGATTTTGTCGTTGGTCATTAAATGTGATTATGGATATGCTGGAAGTCTGTCTATAAACTGCTTATAGCGACATCGAAATCATGCCAAAAGAAAAACTCTTCATGGTGATAGCAATATCAAAGGACCATCAAAATTTTAAATATAATATTTTTTAGGACGATCGTAATTTGGATATAGATATAGTGGAAGGAAGCTGTTTGGTGTAGCAGTCCAAAATTGGGACATCATTTCATTAATCATTTTGGGGAAGATTAAGTCTCGGAGACATTCATCAAGTTTATGGACGATGGGATCCACTTCAGTTCTTCTTACATATGTTTCACAAACCTCAATGAAAGGTTATAATATAATGGAGTGGGTCGCGCCTTATATTTTCATTTGACATTCCTTGAAATATGTTTTCATATATTGATTGTCAATAATAGTGTTTTCTTGTAGACTGAGAAAACTAAACATTCGTCTTGGTTTCTTGTATTCTAAGAAAACTTAAAACTCGTCTTGGTTTCTTGTTTACGGAGAAAACTTAAAATTCGCTTGTTGGGTTCTTGTATTCTAAGAAAACTTAAAACTCGTCTTGGTTTCTTGTTTACGGAGAAAACTTAAAGCTCGTTTTGGTTTCTTGTTTATGGAGAAAACTTAAAGCTCGTTTTGGTTTCTTGTTTATGGAGAAAACTTAAAACTCGTTTTGGTTTCTTTTTATGTATACTTAGAAAAAAACTTAAAACTCGTCATGGTTTCTTGGTTTATGGAGAAAACTTAAAAAAACTCGTTTTTGGTTTCTTGTTACGGAGAAAACTTTAAAAAACTCGTTTTTTTGTTTCTTGTTTACGGAGAAAACGTAAAACTCGTCATGGTTTCTTGTTTACGAGAAAATTGGAAACTCGTCTTGGTTTTTGTATACTACAAAAAAACTTAAAACTCGTCATGGTTTCTGTATACTAAGAAAACTTAAAACTTCGTTTTGGTTTTCTTTCTTGTTTACGGAGAAAACTTAAAAACTCGTTTTTTGGTTTCGTTGTTTATGGAGAAAACTTAAAACTCGTTTTGGTTTTGTTTTTTCTTGTATACTAAGAAAACTTAAATCTAGTCTTGGTTTCTTGTTTCAATGGAGAAAAACTAAAACTCGCTTTGTTTTCTTGTTTACGGTTCCTATAAAACTTAAAAACTCGTTTTGGTTTCTTGTATACTAAGAAAAACTTAAAACTCGTCTTGGTTTCTTGTTTACGGAGAAAACTTAAAACTCGTTTTGGTTTTTTCTTGTTTACAAGGAAAATTATAAAAACTTAAAACTCGTCATGGTTTCTTGTTTACGAGAAAACTTAAAACTCGTTTTGTTTCTTGTTTATGGAGAAAACTTAAAACTCGTCTTGGTTTCTTGTATACTAAGAAAACTTAAAACTCGTTTTGGTTTCTTGTTTACGGAGAAAACTTAAAACTCGTTTTGGTTTCTTGTTTATGGAGAAAACTTAAAACTCGTTTTGGTTTCTTGTTTACGGAGAAAACTTAAAACTCGTTTTTTGGTTTTTGTTTACGGAGGAAAAACTTAAAACTCGTTTGGTTTCTTGTATACTAAGAAAACTTAAAACTCGTCTGGTTTCTTGTTTACGGAGAAAACTTAAAACTCGCTTTGGTTTCTTGTTTACGGAGAAAACTTAAAACTCGTCATGGTTTCTTGTTTACGGAGAAAACTTAAAACTCGTTTTGGTTTCTTGTATACTAAGAAACTTAAAACTCGTTTTGGTTTCTTGTTTACGGAGAAAACTTAAAACTCGTTTTGGTTTCTTGTTTATGGAGAAAACTTAAAACTCGTCTTGGTTTCTTGTATACTAAGAAAACTTAAAACTCGTCTTGGTTTCTTGTATACTAAGAAAACTTAAAACTCGTCTAGGTTTATTGTTTACGGAGAAAACTTAAAACTCGTTTTGGTTTCTTGTTTACAGAGAAAACTTAAAACTCGTTTTTGGTTTCTTGTTTACGAGAAAACTTTAAAACTTGTTTTGGTTTCTTGTTTACGGAGAAAACTTAGTAGTCGTCTCGTTTCTTGTTTTATGGAGAAAACTTGAACTCGTCTTGGTTTCTTGTTTACGGAGAAAACTTAGCAGTCGACTTCGTTTCTTGTTTACGGAGAAAACTTGAAACTCGTCTTGGTTTCTTGTTTATTGAGAAAACTTAAAACTCGTTTTGGTTTCTTGTATACTAAGAAAACTTAAAACTCGTTTTGGTTTCTTGTTTACGGAGAAAACTTAAAACTCGTTTTGGTTTCTTGTTTACGGAGAAAATTTGAAACTCGTCTTGGTTTCTTGTTTACGGAGAAAACTTAGAAGTCGTCTTGGTTTCTTGTTTACGGAGAAACTTGAAACTCGTCTTGGTTTCTAGTTTACGGAGAAAACTTTAAACTCGTTTTGGTTTCTTGTACACTGAGAAAACTTACTTCGTCTTGGTTCAGAACTGCGGCATTTCATAAATGTTATAAATAGTTTGTGTTGGTAGCGAGCAAACCATGGGCGTTTTGATGTAGTCGAGCGAGATCGCCGTTGCCATGGTTACCCGGGCTCCTGAGTAATGTGTTGCTTTCAAGTATTGCTCCTGTATTACAGGTCTGCTCTCTGGTTTGGTCGCCATGTTTTTTTTAGGTTCCCAGGGATTTTGGGATCGCTCTTGGTAACATGTAAGTACATATCTGGAAGGAATGATACGCAATTTTCGATAAAGGTAAGATTTTGGTGTCTGACATATTGCTCTCCAATCATTTTCATTAGTCCTTTTTTGTAAAATTCCCGAATTCCACCGTACCAAACATCATCAGTATTTTTCATATGTTTTATGCATCTTGCTATTTAATTCGTTTTATAAGCTTTACACATGGATGGATAAAATGTGTATTTTGTAGGCGTAATGTTTTTCATTATGTTGTATTTTGTATTTCTGCAAATGCATCGGCATTATCAGTCTCGAATATATAAGAAAAAATAATGTTCGTTTGTGAAATGGGTCCATTTTGAATACCGGGAGGCAAATTCCGAGATGTATACTGGTACTGCACCAGCCCCGGTTTTAATGCCATGCCCCTAGGTTAGGTTAGGTAGTTCTGAAGAACGGCAAAGTGGTCAATTCAGTGTGGAAAGCATATCAGATTGTTTTCAAGAAGATTCGGGGGTTAGTTTTTATGATAAGACGTCCCGCTTTCTCAGAGAAGGGACGGTACTCGGTTACAGCTCGGGAATATGCTACCGGGAGCGATCAGTATTATAGATCCCCTTGTTCCAATAAAGCTCCAGAATTTCATGAAGTGACAATTCACTTTCTTCCAAAAAAAAAAAAAAAAAAAAAATGGGATCGCGCTCTTTTTCGGGTGCTGATAACAGATTACTACGATTTTTTGCTTTGCTTGATCACATTCATGACTACACCCAGAGATTTGTGACGGTGCTTTATTGCGATGATCGCTGGATATAGCTTCACGGTGATCATTCAGTATGTACCTATACAGACAGAGGCACAAAATGACTGTCCAGCCTTAATAAGGACCTTTGAAGAATGTTAGGTGTAGGCTAGCGAAGGATAAGGAATATTTAAGTTGAAACGAACTTTTCTCTTCTTATTATTATTATTTATTAAGAGCCTGTTGGCCTAGTGGCCACTGTTTCCCCTACCCTCCCGATCCCCTACCTACCCTGCGCCGCCCCAACCGGGGCGGGCAAACAGGTTTGCATAAGGTGGATGGCTGTGTCATGTCTCCCCTACTGTCACCCGGGGGAGGACAAACAAGATCAGGTCCTCTTGGATTTGGTTATTATTATTATTATTATTATTATTATCATTATTATTATTATTATTATTATTATTATTATTATTATTATTATTATTAAAGTAGATTTTTGCGTCATTAAATTTTAAATGTTTTATATAATGACATCGTAATGGTATCATTGTTACAGAGAGGAAAAGGGCCCGATTGTCGATCACATTCAATTTTGCTTAAAGAAGGGATGCTATTTTTAGCCCCTGAAATATGACGTCATTTTATTAGGCACTCGGACTTGACTGCATAATTGAGATTCATCTGACGGCGCAGTATTAGAAGTTTTTGGCGTAGGCGGAGGGACTAAATTTGTCTGTTTCATAACCAGATTACCTCGGTAAGTTTCATAACCAGATTACCTCGGTAAGTGTATTTATTTGCTTGTGTGAGATGATTTTCATTATTTGGGTCTGCCAGCGGACGAGAAATTATACCTTGAAACGTTATATTAATTTGTATATCCTGTAAACTCGAGGTTCGTTATAGGTTTTTGTCTTGTAAAACACTGATACCTTTATTCCTGTTCACGTGGGGCGTACTTATTGTTAAGCATTTCTTTTTAACTTTTTTTTTTCATTTTAGTTTATTTAATTTTTTTTTACTCCTTACTTTTGGTAACTGTTAGCTGTACGTTTCCAGTATGTGAAACTTTATCCGACGTCCTTTGACGACGTAAGTGGTCAAAGTTGAGGGGCAGTTGAGTGCCTGCAAGATTTTATATCCTTTAGCAAAAGTTGCTCGCTGTTCATTTCTGAAGTGAGTCTCAGGAGGACCCGGTTTCTTTCTTCGCTCTGGCCAAGCCATTCAGGGAACGCCTTTCTTTTTCTTTTGCATTCTTAAAAGCTTCCACGGGAAGCGCTATAATAAATTATTTGCTCATACTCAACCCTCCTCTTTTATCTGGACTTGGAATTGGTTTGAGAATTGACAAGCACTTGTCGAGAAATATGAATAGGAGCGGCAGTCTTATTACCGACACCGATTTCATTGGATAAGTCTGTTAATTTCTGTGGTAGATTGACGTAGTACACTATACGTAAGCAGGTAAAGACAGGAAGGCATGGGGTCCCACACAAATCAACAGGCCAGGGATGTGAAGGGTAATTGAAAGGGTCTATTATTTTGAATGATTAAGTTAACCTGATTCTTAAGAATAAATGTTCCTATTTATATAACTGTAAGCACAGCAAGGTAATGTTTTTGAAAAGTTAAAAAGGAAAATCCATTTTATAAACATATTGGTCTGTGTGAAGGTAATATTTTAATTATTACTTCCACCCAGGAAGTTGGAAGTAAGTTATGTATTCACCCTTATTTTAGCTTGTCTGCTTTCATGCTCGGTAGTTTGTTTGTCTGATTGTCCAGAATATATTTCCAAATGTATTCGATAGATGTCAATGGAGTTTTCTGGCGAAGTGGGCATAATGCCAAGAAGAGTTAATTAGATTTTGGAATAGATCCTGATGTGGATCATGCACTTTAAAAAAAATATAGATTGATTTCAACGGAATATTTCCGGTTGTGTTAAGATGCATTCGGCATTTAGAATTATTTTTAATTTCCTTTTTGTTTACATCGCGAGTTGAGTAATTTACGGAATCTTTTTGTGCAAGTTTATAAATGACAAATTCTTCGGAGTATCTCTAGTTCTTATTGATTGACAGCAAGTACGTATTGTTACTGAAAAAGCCGAAATGCCCTGCTAACTACATCAGCAATCCTACACCAATAAAAAGAATACTGAAGATAATACACGAGAAAGATAAAGAATCACGATTAAATTAAACGGCAAGTCAGATGCGGCACATTTTTGTCGAGTGTACTTTCGATATTGCTCGGTTGCCCATTTAATCCGCTTTCTTGCCTTTGGGGGATAAATCAGATATTATCAGGTTGAAGCGACGATGTCAAAATATTGATTCTGATCGTGAAGTGTTTGGCCACGGGGTCCGCATTTCTCACTCGAGAGCCATAAGCACAAGGGGGCCAGGACGAGGAAAGGAGAATTTTCCCCCTGGGGGAAAAGTCTCTTGTTTGAGGGTGTGGGGGGGCGAGGTGCCTCTGGGATTGAAATGGAACGAAATGGATACCTGGAATTATCATGCCGTCACGTAATGTTATTGGAGTGTTTTTTTCTTGGAAATTATTTTTTGGGGTCATGTAGCCTTTGTATGAAAATGCTTGAACGTTCTACATAACACGGAGACGTGTCTCCGTATGCTTGCATATAAATATATATATATATATATATATATATATATATATATATATATATATATATATATATATATATATATATATGTCTGTGTATGTATTCGATATATTTTTCACTATTTACGTAACACATGTATGTGCTTATGTACATGATTATGGGTGTACAAACTCGCACGAAATTTCATGTCTTCTTGGGCGCCTGTTTATTTATTTTTATTTATTTTACTATTGGAGATTAGTGCCTAGGTGTGTCATAAACTGGATACTGGTAAATGTAAATAATTTGCATCGAAAATGTGTAGAATTTCAGTTTATTAGTTTTTTCTTTACAAAAGAATGTTTTTTTTTCTTTTTTTGCTGAGTAACTTGATCTCATTGATTTTGTTTGGTAAAATGCGAGTCTGTGGTTGTACAGCTTTTAGTGAATTGTAAATTGTATTGTTTTTATTATTTTTTCCATTGAAAATCATTTGTTCTGTCGAGGTTATTATTTGTTTTTTCCATTGAAAATCATTTTGTTCTGTCGAGGCTTACCTGGCAAGCAAATGACTTTTTGACTTGTTCTGTATGAATGTTTGCTCATATTACATTAATACTACTACTACTACTACTACTACTACTACTACTACTACTACAATAATAATAATAATAATAATAATAATAATAATAATAATAATAGCATCAAGTGAAGTTTCCAGTTGGGCTGGAAAGAGTTGTCCTGATGGCGTTGTTGTGTTTTAGAATCCACTGACAAAAGAGCAACTCATCTCATCGAATCGGTCTTTGGTCGAGAATCGATATCGACCAACCTCTCTCTCTCTCTCTCTCTCTCTCTCTCTCTCCAGCAGGAAGGAACAACCCCGGCGCTCGTTGAAGAACTGCGGGAAGTAAAGTGGCCACTTAAACTACACACTAATGGCTCTCTCTCTCTCTCTCTCTCTCTCTCTCTCTCTCTCTCTCTCTGCCCATTTGCCGACCTGTTTATGCCACCTCTCGTTCCGGCCAGAAAACAGGAAGAGAAGTTAGGCTTGGTGGGAGGAGAGGGGAGGGGGGGGGGAGCGGGGAGACGGGGAGAGGATGGGCACCCTCTTTTCTGTAGGTACTGCAAACCCAGGAGGAAGCTTTCCTTGGTTGGTAGCGCAGCCTTATCTTGCTAACGCAGCGGAGGAAGAAGAGAGAGAGAGAGAGAGAGAGAGAGAGAGAGAGAGAGAGAGCTGGCGGAGTGATGTTATATGGTACAAAGAGGGTTGAGTCTCTCTCTCTCTCTCTCTCTCTCTCTCTCTCTCTCTCTCTCTCTCTCCCCGTTATTCTGTCTAAATTTATGAATAATTTTTGTTCGTGATTATTACCCAATTTTAATATTATTCTTCAATGAATAAAACTAACTTTCAGGTTTTAATCTTTTTGGTTAGGTTGACTCATGAGGAAACTGAGAATGCCAAAGAAAAACAAAAGATTTTGCTCATATTTCCACAAAGGACCAGGAGATTTTGCCTTTAGAGGAACCGTTGCCAATTCAACGGATCACACACACACTTGTGGCCTCTCAAACCACATTGTGACCCACTTTTGGTCACGTCATATTCATAAGGTGGTTAGCAGGTGACTTAGTTATTCTACGACCGACACTTCTGTTTTATGGTCTTGAGTTCGATAATCTATTGTAAACAAACAGCTGTTTTTCTTCTACTGCTGTTGAGCCATAACGAACCTAATTATTTTAGGCACAGTTATTGTCTTGAGCCCAGGCTTCATATGGTGTAAAAAGGGTCAGTCGCCCAGCATGAGTGAGGGGAATGTTATCTCAGACGTACTCTCCCACTCAGTTCGTTGGCTGTCTGGTCTGGTTGTGTCCTGTTGTCCGGTTACATCATCCCCTCCATGTCCTGCTTTGCGCCACCTCAGTCCAGTCTTGTGGGTTTTTAGTGTGGAGTTAACATATACCCTGTTTAAAAGCACAAGAGAAAAAGAAAGAGCCAAGAATTCGGGACAGACTCAATTACTAAGACCTTGGGCTAGAAACTGCAGAAGGGATAAAGAGCCAAAACTATGGATCAAACCTATTGAAGCGAGCATTTTCTGCCAAAGTACATTTTCAGACCTCGTTGTATGCTTGAGCTTTTTCTACAAAAGACTTTGAAGTCCAGAATATGTAAGAGGCAACAGTGTGGCTACCAAAGCTGATTTGACCTAATAAGAAGTAACCAGAAGGGGCAAGTCGGCATATGCTACATCAGTACTGGCAACGGCAAACTACAATATTAATTGTATCCTTATTAATAGTATCAGATATAGTAAATTTTAAAAATATTGTACAGACTATTGAATATTGGTTGTTAGGTATCTAGCTGTTAAACCTAAGCTATTTTAATAATATTATTATGCCTGTGGATGAAGTTTATATGGGATGACAACGTTGGAGATGGCAATTATTTTAGCATGCTGTTGCCACATTTTACTGCCTGTCAGTTTGATCCATGAATAAAGAACGATAATAATTAGCTCTGCCTCTAGAGAGTAAAATATCAAATTTATGGTGGTAAGACAAGGCAAATTGGTCAGCTTTATTGCTAAAGTGTATAAAAACTACAGCAGGCAGACTAAATATTTACATTTCTGCATATAGTGCACATTGCCCTTGGTAAATGCTGCAAAGATCACTTACCAATCGTCAAAGACTGCTGAGAAAGTTGGCTGTCAATGCAGCATGATCATAATGTTGTTGGTAACGTCCAGATTTGCAAAACTTTGGTTTAATTATAGAAGAAATATACCAGCAAAATTAAATATTTTTATTTCTGCATACAGTACATATTGTATTTAGTAAATGATGCGTAATTCATTTCACAGTCTTGGCGGAAAGCCGTGAAAACACGTCTTGAAGCGTACACGGTTTCCCACTAGATTGTATGAGTTGCGTCATTGTTTATATGGTAATTAACACAACGATGGCGCAGTCAGTCCAAGTCACAAACTGGAACTATCATATATGGACTGTCCAATCTTTCCCCTCTATAGCTATGGTTTGGATACTTAACATTTTGAAAGATATCATAGGTGAAGAATAGGAAAAGGCTATAGTGGCAAAAGACCGCGATTTGATGATGGATTGAAACGTAAACTCTGATGAAAACGCTCTGGGCAAGTATGATAGGAAACTCCAAAAGGGAGGAAACTCCAAAAGGGCAGGTATATTAGGAAACTCCTTTAAGAAACCAAAGTCTGATATTTCTTGGGTCAGTTTGCCAATGTAACTTGATGCACTTCGCTCTCTTTGTAAAGTTCCGATGACGTAATGAAAATTTGATGGCAGGCATTAACACGTTCTCTATACCACTGGTATTTCGATCAGTGAAATGAACATTTGTGTCTGGTTAATAATAGTATTATTTAAATCGTAGAAACCTTGACAGACTTCAGCAGTACCATTATTATTATTATATTACTATTCAGAAGATGAAACTTGTTCATATGGAACAAGGCCAAAGGGACCATTGATTCGAGATTCAAGCTTCTAAAGAACATGTTCATTTGGAAGAAGAAAGAGGAAGCAAAGGGAGATACAGAAAGAAGAGATCTCGCGTATTAAAAAATAAAATATAAATTGATAATTAATAAAATGTATTCAAATTCGGGGAGAATAGTATTAGGTTAGTTAGGCATTGCATCTTCGATTGAACTTCTGAAAGTTCCAAATAAATAACAATGACAGAATGACGTCCGGCATTTTTTCGTACAGACACGTGTTTCAGGTACCAGGCGGGTCGTAATCTTGCTCATATTATTGCGAGTCTTTGCCGGGTCCTTCAGTCTATTAAGGCCTTGGTATTTTACGAGGCATGGTTGTTAGCTCTGCGATTATCCCTGCCCTTTTATCCGGGCGTGGGCTCGGCATAAGCGTACGAACTCGATCGACGAAGTCTGACAGACTCTCGAAGGATGATAATACTTCCTGGAGGGCAGGTCGTTAAGGAGCCATCGATGCCGGAGAGCAAATGTTGACAGTCAGCGGAGAGAGGGTTTATGAAGGTGTATAGTGGTTGGGGAAAGGGGGGTTGGGTGGTCTGCGGTGGTGTTATCAAGCTTGAGCCCATTCTGGAATCTGGTTAACATTATTAGCTCCTGGTTGATGGAAGTGAATAGGGAGCGACGTCAAAGTATCGAAGCTGATTTAGACATCCTTTGAAAAGTTTAAATTGGATTTTACCGCGGGCCATTGTGCTGGGAAGGCAGGCAGGAGTAGGAGGGGGGATGGGGTGGGGAGGGGACCTGGTTAGGACTGATTGCGATTGGGAGGAGTAGGTACAGCACTGGATGGATGGGTGACTTGTGGGGTGGAGATCGGCTCAGCGGGAGGCTCCCGGTAGAAGCTTAAATGGCCGGGGAATCAAATTCGGATGAACCTATTCTCCAGGTTGAGAATTTTACCTAGCTTTCTCTTTTCAGTTGCGAGGGTTGGAAACTCGGAGTCCTTTCCTTTCATTTTGTTTTCAGCTTTACCCGAGACTGGTCTTAAAGGGATCGTTCGGTTAGATAGGTTTCCATCGGTCGTTTGTTGTTTAGAATTCCTTTAAAAAAAAAAAATCGTCAATAGACCCTCCGACATGTTTTATGTTCTAGCTACTTTTTGTGTAAAGCATTCCACATGCGATTCGAAAGATGAGTGAGCATGCAGCACCGTAATCTTTTTATGCTTAAAAAAAAAAAAAAAAATCCTGATGTCTTGCTTTCAGAACATCTGGATTGTATATTTTAGAGGTAGACTGATCAATATCAATTATCCTTCTTTCAGCAAAACGTAAATTTTTGCCTCTTGTACGATGTAAATACTACACAGACACACTAGTATGAATAATTGTAACTTATGTGTTTGTGTGTGCCATCTGAATCAGCTAACTACCAAATACGTAAATCACAGTTTAGATACGCTGAAGTACAATGGGAATGAATCGACCTTTCAGAGGAAGGCAGTGGAAACGCCGTAATTGCTACGCCATATATATATATATATTATATATATATATATATATATATATATATGTATGTATTGTATGTATGTGTAATATAAAAATGTATATATATAAATATACATATATAATATATATATATATATATATATATATAATATGTATGATATATATATGTACTATATATAAATGAATGTTAATATATATATATATAATATATAATATATATATATATATATATATTTATAAATGTAACAGTATACATGTATATTGTATGTATTCAGAATTCATTAGTCACCTTTATATCAGATAGGCGTGCAGTTGTAGTAACTACAATACCCTCTTTACTTCTCTATTTCTCACATTGTCCCTGCAAAGCCTAACCCAAATGATGAACTAAATGAAGAAATTCTGGCGTCCGTGCAAGAACCGAACCCGCATCTTGAATATCAGAACGAACCAACGTTATCCACTTGACCACGGACGCATTTATGAAGAGTAGAAAAATCTCTTGAAAAATGGTTAATGAGCTCGCAATTAGTTGCCGCTCTTTAATCGTATTCGGACTGCGTTTCTTTTCAAAATATTTGCTGAAACAATGAATTAGGTAGATAATGAAATCGTTATCGTATTGCACAGGTTAGTGTAAAAATAAAAGTCCATTTGAAAATTAGCGTGAAGTTGAGAAAACTTTTCCTGTGACCTCGAGAAGTATCGGAAAAAGCAATGACGAGTGACGTCATTGATGTTGAAACTTTCATTTTATGGATACCCTTCATGATATGTTAGTAATAACATCGAAATGGAAAGAAAGGGAGCATTGTTTTATTCATATCTAATGCTCCATTTCTTCAGTCCTTTGGGGTTTGTGATGTATTTGTTACTTGTGATATTACTATGACTTTCATTGTACCCCTTACAAAATATATGACTACCTTTCAAGATGGAAGAGTTACCATGGTATATTAAGATATTAAATTTGCGTTTTTCACTTCAACGTCACGTCTTGCCTGTTGGCAAGTATCACCCTATCTTTGCCTGATCATTTTCTATCAATCCCTCAGGTTGGTGTTCGTACTACTTATTACTGCTAGCTAGCTGGTGTTTCTTGCACAGGCTCCAGTGGAGGGCTTTTGCCACTGAATCATGCCTCTTTTTGTACTGGTTCTGTGCAGGTGCCGGACATTCGCTTGCTATGTGCTTTTGGTCTCATCCTTCATACTGAAATTCCTCCATATGGTTGAGATGTTATTTCATCCTATTGTTCTTTGGACATATCTGGTTCTTGTGCCGCTGTTGCATTCTTTGTTTCCGTCTTGAATTCACCCCTCTGTAGCCATTGCCATGTTTCATCGCTGGCCAGTTCTTTAGTCTGTCTCATGTACTGTCCGTGCATTGGTTTGTTGTGCCATTGAGCCACTCGTCTTCACTGGTTTTCAGATATTGCCCCAGTGCTCTGCTCTCGATTTTGACCCAGTCTTCTATGATTAGTAGCCCTTTCCCCCTCCTTCCTTTCGTGCTATGTATAGCCTGTCTGTATTTGCTCTTGGGTGTTGTGCTTTGTATATTGTCACGTGTTTCCTAGGATTCGGGTCTATGCTGCGGAGTTTAGTCTTCGTCCACTCCACCATTCTTGTTCTGTATCTGATTACTGGTACTGCCTATGTGTTTATGGCTTTCATCATATTTCTGGGGTTGAATTTTGATTTAGAGTATCGCCTCGAGTCTGCATATATTCTTGTTGGCAGGCAATGTCGCCTGGAAAGATCTGGCATAGTGTTAGCCTTGTATCTCGCGAAACAACAGTA
This sequence comes from Macrobrachium nipponense, assembly GCF_015104395.2. Taxonomy (NCBI): domain Eukaryota; kingdom Metazoa; phylum Arthropoda; class Malacostraca; order Decapoda; family Palaemonidae; genus Macrobrachium; species Macrobrachium nipponense. The sequence continues at coordinate 6,848,356 of NC_061095.1, forward strand.
CAGTTCGATATAAAGTTTGCCTTATTATTATTATTATTATTATTATTATTATTATTATTATTATCATAAGCAGGGAATATCACCTGGAAAGAGCGGACATAGTGTTGGCCTGGTATCTCAATAAGAAACGGTAAAAATCTGTAGGGAGGAAGTTTGTTGAATTATTATTATTATTATTATTATTATTATTATTATTATTATTATTATTATTATTCATTATTATTGATTATTATTATTATTATTATTATTATTTTTATTATTATTATATTATTATTCTTCATATGGAGCCTTACAAAATAAGGTTCTATAAAATAGACTGTTCGAAGGAAATGTGTTCCAGTGTGAAGTATTAAAAGAACAAAGCATCATCTTATTGAAGATGACTAGCATGGCGTCTTCAGTGATATAAAGTACCTGCATCATTTGAAGATAACGGTTGCTGGGAAACGCCTAACTCTTATTTTATTGGAAAATTCGTTCTCTTCGTAAGACCTTACGTAAAACCAATGGCTGGCAGCAGAAAGTGAAGTTTTATTTTAAGATATTTTTCTTTCAGATTTTATATCAGCTGATGAAAAAAGCGTTTTCTTCCTTTTTCTAGGTATAATAATATGTTGTTACTTGAGTCACAATTTTACTCATATGGTTTCCTCGACGATTGGTTCTTCAGTAAGAAGAGACAAATCGGTCACAAGTGAAAGAGGAGAGTTGGAAAGAGAATAAATGCTACAGATTTAAAGAAAAAGACGAAAACCAATGAACTGAATAGGTTTAGGACCGAAGGTACACTGAAAAGCGTAGCCTTTATTGTATCTCGCAAAGCTTGTTGTGAAAGGTATCCCCTTCCCCGCGGCTTAAATCTTGCTGTATGCATTGAGAAATCAAGTGGATTCTCAAGTCTGCGAAGGACCGGTAGAAAGAAATGCTTTCAGTCCATTTTGAAGTTTTTTCCCCCATTTATTTTTCAATCGGTTGAAAATAGTTTATTTTCATCCCTTCTACTCCAAAACCTAAAAGAAGCACGCTTCTGATATCTTGCTTCCAGCTCTGATACATTTTTGGCAGACTTAGTATTGAATTTTCTTGCAGCCTCTGTTTTTCATGTGAAATAAACTCCTTGCTTTCTAAAACGAGTAATTTTCCATTTGCAGTCAACTCCTTGCTTTCTAAAAACTAGTCATTTTCAGTTTCCATTAAACCTCTTGCTTTCTAAAAACTAGTCATTTTCCATGAGCATTAAAATACTTTCTAAAAAAACGAGTAATTTTCCAAGTGCAGTGAAATACTTTCTTTGTAAAAACGAGTCCTTTTCCATGTGCAGTATAGTCTTACTTTCTAGAATCGAATATTTGTTCAAGTGCAGTAAACCCCTTGCTTTCTAAAAATGAGTCATTTTCAAAGCCCAGTCAACCTGCTTTTTAGTCAGTCGTTTTTTCTATTCCTTATCATTTAAATTCTTTCTTTGACCTTATCGTATAAAAATGCCTTAAGCGTTGAAATAGTCGGTATGATTCACATATATTAAAAATTGCACCATCAGCATAGTAGATATTTATTTTACTTTGCTTTGATCATTTCTATATACTTAAGTCAATAATTCTTCATATTTTCGTTTCTTTTTTCAGTTTTTCTATTCATGTATTATTATAAGGTATACTCGTTCGTTATGATTTATTATATAATTTATCATTTATGGATTAGATCAAATGTGATGATAAATGTGATAGGAAATTTTATCTTTTATCATATGGTAATCTTGGGCAGTGAATTTACGTGTCTTACAGTTATTACGCGTCTTGCTTGTATTTCTCTGGCAATATTGCATAGAGTGATAGAGATCAGTAGGAGTTGTGTTGCACATAAAGTAAGGTTGTCGTTTTTATAGCAATATTTACCTGCCAAAACGTATTAAACGTGTCCATAAAGGTTGATTTAGATTCATACAGTATTCATTATCCATTGACAAGCATTCGAGCTTAAAATTATATAACAAATCATCGGGAAAAAGAATTAACAATGATGTAAGAAAAGCTCATTGGGATTCCATGGGCTTCTGGTGAAAGAGACAGGGATTTTAGAGGAAGCGAAGAGATGGAATGTTGGGATGCCTGGTGCTCTTAGGGGAGGAAGAATGGGGGCCGGGTGGAGGGCGAGGGGGGGATCGATTCCGTCGAGGCTGCCCTTTGCGAGGGAGGGATGGGGCTGGGGGGGTGGGGGTGCGGGTAGGCATTAAACGCCAGATTACGCAGTTTGTTGTCGTCTGTCGATGTAAGGATTGCGAGCTCTTTCATCTCTGCCGAGTGTGAAATCGCCTGATGGACGAAGCTTAAATTCCTACTAATGTCTTCTTCTTTTTCCCTCCCGGCACTGCGCGAGGTCCATTGTGTCGTTAGCTTCAAATAATAGGTTGGGAATAGTGTTGATTCTTTTTTTCTTTAGCGTCTATTCGATGATACATCGAAATGTTATGGCGTCTACAGTCTATTTTGACTTGGTTACGTTTCAGCCAATTTTTACTTGTTGTTATGACCTTGCGTCATATATGCCTTTCAACTTGCAAGTAGCATTAATCAATGCAGTTTCAATATTCTTATTCAATTGCTGTTGTATGCGTCGATTTATATATCATTTCATAGGGTATTGTACCTGGTCGACAGGCATTATATCCTTGCTATCAACGTTACATCTCTGTTGTCTCAAAGGGAGAACTGCTGTGTGTGTGCGTGCGTGTGTGTGTGTGTGTGTGTGTGTGAGAGAGAGAGAGAGAGAGAGAGATTTAATTTTGTTATCCTTAAGGGAGAGAGCCGAAACCTCTCCCAAGATGACAAACAGACAGACAGACTAAGACTTCGGAGGTTTGGATGATTATGTGATAAAACATTTCTGCTTCCCCATTGTAACTGATGTGAGGTAAAACCGTTGGTGTAAACAATGTAACTTTCCTTTATTACGAACCTTCAGGAGTTTAATATTACTCTGTTGAATATTTGGAAATGAACACTTTCCTAGTATACATACCTAGCAGTTCTCTCCAGGGTCAATATTTGAGTATACATAGCTCTGGAATTCTCTGCCACTTCTGCTTTACCCAAGTCCCGTGATTTTTCTCTGTAGAGGTAAATCTGTTGCTTATTCAGAGCATAAGCGCTCCTACCATTCCTTTCCACTTTTTATTCTTCTCTTGCAACAAGGTTGCCAGTGACTATATAGTTTTTCACTCCGTTTGTGTGTCCTGTGTGTCGGCGTGTTTATCACTCTTACCTACAATTTTTGAGCTTTTAATTTTTTCAGGCATTTGTTAGGTAGGATGATGAATTCTTTCCAGTTCGCCTGGCTTTCCACTCTGAAACAATTTGATCCGGTTGACGAAGCCCCTTCAGGATGGGTTCTCATGCCAGAAATATTATATCACGAGCTCGATGGCGCTTGCTACGCTGTGCTGGAACCCGGCGTTGCCCGTCTTGTTTCCCCTACCCTCCCGATCCCATATATATAGCCTGTCCCCACCTGGGGACGGACAAACAGGTTTGCAGGAAGAGGGTGGATGTGCCATGTCTCCCCTACCCGCCGATCCTTACCTAAGAAAGATCTACTCGTATTTTATTACTATAGATAATACCAATATGATATCAAAGTATTCTGACGTGAAAAAGGTAAGGGTTGACCATTGCGTTGGTGTTCAAAGCCGGGAGAAAGCAATGGATGTCGGTACTCGTAGGCGACCAGCAAGTTATCATCACGACTATCAAACTAAAGTTGAAAGCGCGGACGAGGCAGAAAGCAGCGAACTCTGATAGCCTGCTAAATTTTTATTAGTAGACTCGGTGAAAGTTTTTATTGCACTGCAAGAGAATATATAGATATTTCACCCTTGCGAAAGGCTGGGTATATCATCCTCTTTTCTCAGTAAGTTTGTGCTTAAAATTTACAGTTATATATATATATATATATATATATATATATATATATAATATATATATATTATATATATATATTTATAGTGTGTGTATATGTGTGTGTGTGTGGTGTAGTGTGGTTGAATATCAGTTCAAATTCAACACTAATAATTTTGTGGCATAATTTTTCCATTTTATGTAAAAGGCCATTTTTATTTATATAATTTAATTTTCTAGCGTTCCTTTTACTATTTCGTCCTTTTAATTCTTACGTCTTTGTGCCGTATTAATTTTCCACTGCCTACCAGTAAGAAAATCTTGAATTAAACCTGAAACATATCCACCCACTCCAAGATTCTGAGGTTCTTTTCACTGTTGATTTCATAACGGGGACCGAGAAAGCTTTTAATACTTCTGTAAGAGAAAAACTGAAATGTATGCAGTTATATTATATGAGTATATTTATATGTTATATATATATGTGTGTGTCTAAATGTATATATAAATATATAATATATTGTATATCATTGTCTTCAACGCCGTGTATGTATACCTGATGGTGCTCCTGTGGAATTCCGCCACTCTTGTCTTTCCTGTGCTTTATCTTCCGTAAATCTCCAGATTGTGCTAAAGTGATGTATATAATCTTTAGTATGCAATCTCAGTCTATTTGATTCCTAAACCCTTATCACCCTTCCGTTTTGATTGATTTCTCTTATTCTTTCGCTCAGTTCCAATTCAAGAGAACCTGTGATGGATATCATTATTTTTAAAATATTTGAAGGATTCAACCCTATTCATCGTTTCTCCGCTGTCTGTTATTTCATCCCGTGATTGAAGTACTCGTCTTTAACCCTATTCATCGTTTCTCCGCTGTCTGTTATTTCATCCCGTGTTGAATACTCTGCCTTTACTAGTGTTCTTCTTAGATTTATTTTGAGTCCCATCCTTCTACATATATGATGCTGTCTCTTTTGCAAGCTTAAGTCTTGTGGTGACTTGCTGCTTAAAAAAAATGCATTTCTTAAGTCCGTAGATTTTTTATTCTAAGCTCCAATTTAAACCTCTTCTATCTCTTACCACTCGTGTTACTATAAAATCTGAGGAGGGTAAATTGCAAAGGTAAAAAAACATTGCCTTGAAGCACCCCCCTCAAATATGTATTTCACTTAACAAGACCACGCGACCTTGAACTTGCTTCTACCTTTTTCTTAGATAGTTTTAGACACCTTTCAAATGCCGATGACGCAATACCTTCAATAATTATAATATATATATATATATATATATATATATATATATATATATATATATATATATACATACATATATATATAATATATATATATATATATATATATATATATATATATATATGCATGCATGCAGTTGTTTCAGTGTTTCAGTTAATATTCTCAGATATATGCTTCCGTTACTCGCTTATGTAAGAGTATTCTATTTCTACTCACGTAGAGTATATTACTCTGAAAAAAACGAAACATTTCATTCTGAGGGGAAACTAAAACAACATACCCTGCTACTCCATTCATCCTCTGTGATTCAATGAAAGCTGAAGCCCCTGGCTGTAATCTGGACCGCTTCATTCCGGGTTGCATGCACAGTTTGAAACCTCCTCAGTGTAACGTTAAAAAAAATCCGTAGGTATGTTCCTCCGTGTTTTGGCAACGTCTTTTTTTCCATTTATTTTTAATTTCCGCGTAATAAATTAAGTTCTGTTGATATTTATGTACAAATATAGTTATTTTCTGAGCAAGGTAACATCTAATTTCTGAGTGATAAATTAAATTATTTTATATTTACAAATATAGTTATTGTTTGAGCAAGGTATCAGGTTTAACTTCTGTCTAATAAATTAATTTCAGTTGATATTTATAAACAAATATAGATATTTTCTGAGTTAGGTAACACGTGTAATTTTTTAACAATTATATTCTGGTGATATTTATATTTATATAGTTATTATCTGAGCCAGGACCATGTTTAATTTCTGCGTGTTGATGTTCATATACAAATATAGTTATTATCTGAGCCTAGAGAATTAGCAAGGAAATAATGTATTCACATTTCTACGTGCGTTAAGAAAATATCTGGAGAGAGGGGGACTGGCTTTATGAGGGCTTTGTTTCCTTAGTTCTGCTAGTCTTCATGGTATGGGTATTGGAGTTTTTTTTTTTTTTTTTTTTTTTTTTTTTTTTTTTTTTTTTTTTTTTTTTTTATCCTTTCATATGGGTACAATGTTTTAATCCTTATATAACAAATAGATTTGTTTTCTACTTGTATGTATGTAGCTTCCTTTCAAAAAGTCATTTTTACGCAGTGAATCTCCGTAGTAGTGTTTATTTAGTTTTTTTTTTCCTATGGTATTAGAGGTTCGACTTCGTAGTTAGAATTCTCATACTTCCTTCTTTACAGAAATAATCGATTTCTGCAGTTTTTTAAAGACGGAACTCTCACTGACTCGGCGATCAGGTCTTTTATTTGTTGCCAAAGCTTTATTTTTACTCTGTATATTCAGCCCAGTTTATTTTAACTCTGCTATTTGTAGTTGCTGCCTTATTTCATAGATGTCACTGAAACGTAATTATATTATACAGGTAGTTGGATAGGTTTCAAGTTCTCAAATGTATTTTGCACGGACTTTATCCAGTCCACTTAATTTTTTGGCCTCCGATGCTGGATAGGGCAATTAATGCTTTAGGTGAACTTTTTGTGATAGATATTCAAATATTAATATTCAAAATAATAATAATAATAATGACGGCGATGATGATGTTAATAGCAGTTTTAGCAGTAGTCGTAGTACTGGTGGCAGTGATTTTCGATTATATACTTCTGATATCCAAGGATAGCCTTTTGTTCCCATGGATGGAGAGTAGTTAAAACCAGAAGTTTATGTGTGATGCATTGCCCATTGTTTAGGTCTCTCTCATTTGTTTGCACAGGAATTCCATTAGCGGGAGGTTATGTTGGCGCTGACCTCTGAAAATGGTCTAAGGCTGTGATGGCCGGTAATCAATGCATGGGAATGTTTACAGACGGCAGCGTTTATGGATAAGATGAATTCATGCTTTGTTCGTCGTCGGGTAAATTACTAAAATTACTAATGTGGCCGTGACTCCGTATTTTATATTTGCATGGATTCACAAAAAAAAAAAAAAAAAAAATATATATATATATATATATATATATATATATATATATATATATATATATATTAACACGTATGTTAAATGAGATTTATGAAATAAGTCAGCAACTTCAAATAGAGTTTTAAGAAGCTGGGCTGAATGTGCAAAGTAAAAATAAAGCTTCGCCAACATGTGAAAGACCTGATCGCCGAGTCAGTGAGAGTTCGGCCGCTCTGAGAGAGAGAGAGAGAAGAGAGAGGAAAGGAGGAAGGAGAGATGAGAGAGCGAGAGGAGTGAGAGAGAGACGAGAGAGAGAGAGAGAGAGAGAGAGAGAATATCATTAAGCCATATCCTAAAACAGAGCCTTCTTATATGATGCATTTAAGGCGATAGAGGTTATTATTCTCCCGTTGTTGTTGCTTTTTCAACAAGAGGATCCTCGTTATGCAAGCTGTAAAAAAAATCAGTATGAAAATAAGTTAGAAAGAATACGTAGGTTTTTCTAGTTTTACTTCTGTACTTGTGAAATGTTACAGAAACAATACAGTTATCAGGCACTGTTTGAGACTTCCACACGTATTCACAGTCAGCTACTATGAGATTCAGGGCCTCTGTAACACGGTTTTTTGGACTTTGCTCCTTATCAAAGAATCGGATGTCGCTGAAAGTTAACATATGTATATTTTACAATCACACATAAATTTTGTCAGCATTATCAATAACCTAAACCCGATAATTTTAATTTTTATAGAGTAAAAATGATATAGCCGACGCCCTGGCCAATGATTACGAGCCAAGAGTCGAAAAACATTCATTACGTAAGCAAGGTAAACACCGTTTTACGAAATGTTACCCCGCCCATCCACCAGTCAGAAACTCATTTACCTTGTTCCATCGGCTCTGAAACCCATAGCAGTCAGGAATGGCTAACAGGATTTAGAATTGTCCCCGTGGTTGCAAAACTGCATTTGTCTTACGACTTGCAATTTTATACAGCCAAGAGAAGCCGTAGCCATACTTCTATGCCCTGAAATAGGTAATATTCAGTTTCTAGTTTAAAAAATCATGTTTTAGGGTCTGATTTGTATTTAGCGTAATGTGATTATAATACTTGTAATGTCATTCAGGATTTTGAACATTTCCATTAACTATTCACTATGCCACCAAGAGAGAGAGAAAGAGAGAGATTGTATGTAAACAGTCTTTATATAACTATTTTTGTTAAAAAAAATATTTTTATCCAAAGTAAATACAAGCTTACATGTGCTAAAGTCTCGAGCAGACCAACGGATCATACGATATAATTTTTTTTCTTCTTCTTTAGGTCGTACGACCGTGTTGGATATAAAGACTTTATGAATGGCGGAACGATACATAGATGTGGGAGGGGTATCTGTGCTAGCGTAGTAATACTACTGTAGCAGTAGTGCCAGTAGTAATAGCAGTAATATACATGAATTAAACGTTTAGGCCAACTGCTGGGATCCTTGAGGACCATTTAGCATTTCTTACAACTACTTGAGAAATGAGTTTTTATAGCCAGAAGTTACATTTTCTAATCCAACAATGCCCATGATAGCCTTCAGTGTTATCCTGAATTATAACGAGGCCAAAGTGGGTGGAGCCTCATGAAGTCATCATTCTGACGATAATTATTGGTGAAGGTTTAAAGCCAAAATACGGTACCGGCTATTTTTTTTTTCAGTAAATAGGTAGATAGCCAATAAATAAAAATTGCTTGACATTGGATATTGCTGTTATCTAATCAAGCTTGTCTACTATGTTTTTGAAAATTACCAACTATTCCCTACATCTTGTCAATCTGATTATTGGTGAAGGTTTAAAGCCAAAATACGGTACCGGCTATTTTGTTTTCAGTAAATAGGTAGATAGCCAATAAATAAAATTTGCTTGACATTGGATATAGCAGTTATCAAATCAAGCTTGTCTACTATGTTTTTGAAAATTACCAACTATTCCCTACATCTTGTCAATCTGATTGCGATCTATAAAGTAGACTCTAATGTCTTAGGACACTTATTTTGGGAGTTAGACTAATAATCGAAGTGTTTTTGTATTTATTAACATATTTTGTTGGTTTGTTCATTATGACAATTATCAGTGGAGAGGTTTCAGAGTTCATAAAGGTGTACGGCTTTGGTTGTATTTTAAATTGTTTGTCATTGTTGCCAGAGGTAAAGCCTTCGTTACGTATAGCCAATCATCCATCGAGAAAGAGGGAAGAAATGCTGTCATAAGTTACGTAACGAGTGCGTTCGAAACCTTTTCTCTGAGTTAGTTGGCCCGTCTTAAAAAAAAAGTCCCTTTTACAATATAAGTACCAAATTTATTCAACCTGCGTAATGCAGAATACAGTCAAAATTTATGTGTAGATATAATGTGTATTCTGAATAAGCGTTATATTTATGAAATGCATAGATAAAAAGTTATTGCGAAAAAACCGTGTTACAGAGGCCCTGAATCTCATAGTAGTGCAGTAGAGATAAGAATCATGTCAGGAAGAATTTTGAAGACCATCCTTGTTTTATTAGTTTGTTACTTATTGCAGGGAAATATGGATTTTTTGGAGTGGGGTATGATGAAAATTTTCAGATGGATTGATTAAGGGATATAGAACTGCTATTAGAAAACTTTCCGAATGGATGGCAACTCTTGATAATATTTCTTTACAGTACTGGATAAGGAACATCGATTATCTGTTGATATTTTCTGTCATGTACATGAATTCGGATACAGATATTTGATCAGAGAATACATTTATTCCATTATTGGACAAGAATGATCCACGCTCCTAATAATTCTGTGTTCGTTTTGGAAATTTTTACAACAGTATGTTTACAAGTTTTAGTATCGTGCGGCTAACGTGTACGAGTCAATTAATAGAACTCAGTGGATTCTCTCTCTCTCTCTCTCTCTCTCTCTATCTCTCTCTCTCTCTCTCTCTTTCTCTCTGCTTCCGTACATCTAACTACTCTATTTGCCCAATTCTGCGCATGTGTTGTGACGCCTGTATAGCTGGGTAAATTCATTTGTCTGTCAAAATCTCCTTTACTCTGTTTAGACGCCAACACGTTATGTAATTTAATCACTCACTCAAACTCTCCTTATGTCTCTCTGCGATCGTGTGTGAGTGTGTGTGTGTGTGTGTGTATGTGTATGTTTGCCTTTCAGAGATAGCATTTACACTGACGACTCTAGATAACCAGACCTCTTCCCGTTGATAAGGGGAATCACCTTTTGATTATGTTTGTTTGCATCATTAACTTACGATCAAGGTGTTTGGACGAAGGGCGTCATCCATGCGCCTGGCCCTAATAGATTATTTGCTAATCCTGAAGGCAAGTTTACCAGCCAGCGACGATCCTTCTCCGGTCCTCCCCTCCATCCCCGATTCCCCTCCCTCGCCCTCTCTTTATTTTATCCTCCTCTTCCTCCTCCTCCCCCCTCTCCTTCCTATTCCTTCGACCACCACCACCACCACCACCCTATCCCGCCCTCTTGTATTGTTCTGTGTTGCCCGGTTGGCCGCTAATTACAGAAGAAAAAAAAAGGGGGGAAATTTTTGGAATGTGTTTTCACGTGTAAACGAATAAAAAGTTTTGCTTATTGATTTTATTACTGTTATGGCTAATTTACGCAGTTAGTATGAATGACATCTTTGCACGCGGAAGATTTTGACCATTCTTTGACGTATTCTTAAATTTTATACAATACAATAATAATGTTAGGTATAGGAAGCTTAGATATAGTGGCAAACTTAAGGTTATCGCTGGAGAATTACTGTGTACAAACTACAGACTATTTGTTTGGTTATTTTTAGCAGTTTAGTGTATTCAAATCAAGAAGCACTTAGGAATCATGTATTGTGCTAAATAGCTTGCTCGCCAGATAGGTTTTAATCGTTCATTGCTTTGCATTCTGAATAATTTTTCATAAAAGGCAGCAGCTCTTGATCAGTAGAGAATGAATGAATTGCAGCGTATTCGGATTATTATTTGCAGATTTGCTCTTTATGGTGATGTATTCATTGACTTGATAATTTTGTTGCCGAGACGTCAGTTAGACGTAAAATCGAACAGTCAGTTGATTGTTGTGCCCCCCCCCCCTCCCTAAAAAAAATCGTGTGTTGCACGATAAATCTACAAATTCTCAGTGCAGTGTGTTTAAATCCAAGCATTGGCGATTTTTGTCAAGTTGTTCACTCTGAAAGTTCTAACATCCAGCATGTGGATCCAGTTGTAGACGTAGTTGGTAATTTGATAAAAATTATTTACGTTTTTCTTGATAAATGTTACAATCCAGTTTTAGTTTTGAGTCATTAAAATCTTTAATGATTTAAAACCAGCTGTCTCTCAGATGTCACACCTTCATTTTGAGACCCTTACCGGATGCAAGATTTTCACAGCATTCTGGTTTCTATTTTCACTTCCTCCAAAAAGTCTGAATTCTTTTCATGAAGTTTCCTCCTTTCTCGAGAGGAAAGTTGTTCATGGAAATTCTACCTGAATGGAAGTCGTGTCTGGCATGGCTCGATTCACAAAGATTTTTTTAGCTTGAATGACTGCGATTCCAAACTTTGAACTTTTATTTAGAGTTTTTTCCTTTGACACAAAAGGGTCATAAAGAAAACTAGTTTGAGAAAGGAATAAAATACATTTTTCTTGAAAAAGAATGATCTGAGATTATGTTTTCATGTTCGATCAAACTAAATCTTCCATGTACAAGATATTATATTATTTAATATATATATATATATATATATAGTATATATATATGTGTGTGTGTGTGTGTGTGTGTGTGTGTGTGTGTGTGTGTGTTTTACTGTTACAGTAAATATGTGAAATCCCCTAGGGCTAGTACCAAACACGGCGAAACAGTGATTCATTTAGACTTTCGCCGTGTTTCGCACTAGCTCCTGGGGAGGTCAAATGTGTTAGTACTATCCCCTGGGAGAGGGGTAAAATGTCGCAAGTGCATTTGACGGCCCAGTGGCTAGTGCTAAACACAGCGAAACAGTGTAGATGGATCACTGTTTCGCCGTGTTTAGTTCTAGCCTCGGGGATCAAATCTAGGGCTAAGAACTAGAAGGGCCTATATCATAAAACCATGTTTTCAGAAAAACGCATTTAAAATATTGCTTCATTTATCAAAATTCAGGTAAGTACAGCAAACGAAAGCTTTTTTGGGTGATTGCTTAACTTATAACATTGGCCATTATAGCACTGAAACAGAGATAAATTTCTAGTTAAGTGACGGTCTTAACTACAATCTGCCATTTTTTGACATTGGCCATTTTAGTTCTCAGCACTAGAAATGTTCCTTTGCGAATTGGTCAATGCACATATTCCTTAGGGATTTCGTGGATTTCACATATTTACTGTAAAACAACACACACACACACACACACACACACATATATATATATATATATATATATATATATATATATATATGCATAAACATTAATTTAAGTATGAATTTGGGAGTAACTGATGTATTTTTCTCTGGAGCCACCTCCTGTTAAAGAAAACGGGTTAACGTGGAAAAATAGAATATATGAATTTTATTGTAATTGTGGCAGGTTTCCAGAGACGTAGGCGTTGGCGGGCTCCAGCAGCAGTAGCACCTAAATCAAATGTCAAAAGGCGTCGATATAAAATGTCGTAAACGTGACTGCTGCCACGTACAGTGTATTAGTTATAACGATCGTGTGGGACTGTCGCCGAGTGTATACTTGTCAGGTTTCACCCCGCTGAATCAGAATGCACCTTCCGTTTGGCTGAAAGGGAAACGGCATTTTGTTGGTTTTGCTCTTTGCCTGATTTATCGGCGCTCGTCGTCGGATTTCGTACATTTGGGAGTCTCGTTTCAGTTATGTATACTGTATATATAATTATATATATATATATCATATATATTTATATATATAGATATAATATATAATATATATATATATATATTGTTACGTATATAGGGCCTTGTGAGAGACTAGATACGTAAACGGAAGCAATTTAGGGATTTCAAGAGGGAATTGCTTGAACTTACCGTAAACTGATTATTATTGATTTCTTTCTCTAGAGGGAAGGTCGCCAGAAAACTCAGCTCGTTACTTTAAAACTATTTATTTACACAAAGGCCCGTGCTGGCCTGGAGAAAAGTTAAATGATATGGGCCCCCACGTTGGGGTCTATAGTCTCATTCAATTCAAGCTGATTTTCATTCACGTGGGTTAATGCACACTTGCGGCAGAGAGACGGCACGTGACTCATGGAATCTGGAAAAGAATCCCAGATTAAAACGACATAAAAGAAAAAAAATGACTTCTTGCTTTGATTAAGGCTGATTAATTCCCTAACATTGGGGAAGGTAAACTCGAATGGTTCACTGAGGTATACACGAAAGCTTGGTCTTTAACAAGTCACAAAGGGGAGCACGTGGCCCGATGAGGACAAAGGGCTTCTGATGTAGAAGGGGTAAAAATAAGAATTGAGAATGAATTTAGCAAGAGTCGTATGGTAGTAAAAGGTGCTGGGTTGAAGTTTACACTTTCAGACGTACCTTTATGCAATATTCTGTGTATCCTTGTAGAAGAATGCGGTCCGACCTCTGTTCAGGTCTGGGGTTCGTGTCCACCAGTGCGTCGTGGGTAGGCCTAATTTTGGGAGGCTGGCAATTTGACCTCTGTCCGAGATCACGTCCCGCAGCCGACTGAGAGCGATACTGCTTGCTTTCGAATCACGGGGCTTCCAAAAAACCGCCTCGAGCATTGCCTGAAAGGTGGTAAACACAACGCCAGCAAATTGGGAAGGAAAATAGGTCTTATTGTAGAAGTCCCTAAAATCCATCTCGAAGCCTAGCTACTCTTGTGACCTGCCTCTCTTACCCTAAGCTTCCGTCAGACCGGAAATATCATTCCTACGACATCCCACTCTCCCAACAACAGTAGCTTCAGGAGACGGCATGGCTGCTACTTTTATAATTAAACACAAAACTAAAAAACTCTTGCTGGGGAAGGCGAGGCGTTCTATAAACGTAGCAGCTCCCCTGTTAAGAAGGCATTCACTCCCTTTCGGGCGTGAAGGTCTTGGCTTAAATAAGTTGATCGCCTCGACAACCCAGTTCTCCTACTCTACTTGAAGTTTTTTGAGCAGCGATACGGCTGACTACAATGGCCTACCTAACTTATAGGCAAAGATGCTAAGTGTACTAACTTAATATAGTGATGTAGTCTAGCCTAATAAATAACTACAGGTTGTCTTGTGACGACAGTCTACTCTACCCCTAGATAAGGTTACTTGAAAATTCTACTTGCTACTAACCTAATGCCCTGGTACTAAATCATTAGCCTAACCTACTCAATACATTTAAATGAAGACGCAATCATTCCAGAGTGTGGTACGCACAGCAGTAGTTCAGCGACGGAATTGTAAAAATACATGATAAGAGGTAATGATGCTTGGGGATGATGAGTGGTTAGTTGACCAGGAGGGAAATGCATGAGGTAGTTATATTTAAGTGAGGGTTAGTATTACAATGGCTAGGGGTTAGAGGGTTAGTGCTACTGGCAGAGATCAGGCTGGCTACCTTCTCTGGGTAGGTGCCAGGATCATTCTGCAAATGAATGTGACACTGTACCTCAGGCACAGGTGTCAAGGAGAGCATGTGGCTCTTGGGTTAGTTTGTTAATGACGTCCCTTCTTCTTCTTCTTCTTATTCCTCCAGGACCTGGCTATACCAGTCCTTGGAGTAGACGGAGAGGCACCGACTCTGGGGAAAGGCCAGAAACCGCCGGGCAGGAGCAGAGGCAGTGGTAGCCTGAGGGATTGCAGGAGAACACCCCACTTCGGTATCTGCAGCAACCGTCGTAGAGGTGGAACCTACTGCAGGGGAGGCCCTCACTTCGGCTGCTGTGACAGCCGTCGTAAGGGGAAAACTCCAGGCTGACTCCTGGTTGGGCAGTTCCTGGTTTTCCAGAGGAGGTACAAAGGTAAGGTCTGCCGGAGGTTCATCCTCGGGCGACAGAGGTAAGGATGAAGAAGAAGGAACTAGTGATTGGCCATGGGCTGTGGTAAGCTCCATGCCTGTTGGAGGATCTCCTGTAGGAGGATCCTTGATAAGGTTAGGCGCCGGCGCTAGCTCGGGGCCAGGCGCAGAGGTCAAGTTCGGTGGTGGCTCTACGTCCAGGCTGGACGGAGCTTGGTACTGCTCAGTGCTGCCAAGTGGCACTGGCAGAGAGTTGAGGTCGACTGGACCTGTGGCGGGTACCGGAGGTGCAATACCTCTCAGCGTGCCCTTGGAAATGGGAGACAAAGGGTCCTGTCTCTTTTGGAAGGCTAAGCCTTGTGGAACTTGGACAGTGTCCGCTGCACATAACTTGCTAGGGCACCTAGGCCAATTTGTGGAGTGCCCTATTACGTTACAGGTCTTGCAACGGAACTGTGAATGGTCAATCTCCCTCCTCGGTAACGGGGGAGACTGTTGGTGGATGTACTTCCTGGAGGAAGTAGAATTGCAATGACTCCTTGCTTTGGAGTGATTTGTTGTGGGGTTAGGACCCCTAGGCTTTTTGGAATGCGAGGGAGACTTTCATGTCTTGCCCTAGGAGAGGTCGTAACCTCCTGGAATGTAGCTTGCAACTGCAAGGTACAAATTCTGGAAAAATGAGGTCTGGTGACCCTCAATTGAACGGTCGGAAGGATCAGCTTGATATGGTTGATACCTTCGATGGTGATTAAATGACGTCTATCGACGGTTGCCCCTCGGGGGATTCGGTCTTCCCGTATCAGGGAGATTTGAGCGCCAGAGTCGTCGTAGGCTCTGACGTGGCTTGGCTGATAATGGCTTTGGAGGGGTGCGACGGTTATAGGGCCCTTAGCTGGGGGTCCTAGAGAAGAAGGATTGGTGACGGCCATTGCGATGGCAGGAATATTAAAATTTGCGCACCCTCCATAGTTGGCAGACATGTGACCTTTGCGGCCACAGTCTCGGCAGAAACGTGTTCCAGAACCTCTTCCGTGGCACGGGATGATAAGACCGAGATGGCCCCACAGGTTGCGAATCTGTGGAGTCACCAAGGCTGGCAGTGTGCTCTGGCACAGGTGAAGCGTCCTCTGTTGGATCACCTCGGAACAAGTCTGGGGTCAACTGGTGGGCTTACCTCTTCCAATAAAGGGGAGAGGGGTAGGCGGTAAAAAGGTAAAAGGCTGGCAGGATGCGGCAGGAATTTCTATCTCCGGCACTGGATCAGGACCAGGCTCGCAAATCGAAAGGATGTCAGGCTGACCAGAGACGGCGGGACTAAGAGAGACAGTGGGTGCAGGGCTGGAAGCTGGCAGAGTGGCTTGAGCTAGGATACTCTCCTTACGGGCCTTCTCCCGCTTGATGTCGAGTTCCTTCTCCTTGAGAGCGAGCTCATGCTTTCGCTCCTCTTCCCTTGCCTTTCCATTTTTTTCTGCTTCTTTTCTTTTCTCTCTGCTTCTTCCGGCTTTTCTCTGGTTTTCCCTTTCTTCCTTTTCTTGCAGGCGCGCGGCAGCCTGCTGCGCCTTTATCCACTGGTCTAGTGCTGGTCCAGTGTAACCAGCCTCCTTGCCCAGAGTTATGAGGGCTCCGAGCTTCTCTAGCTCTCTGGCAAAGAAGTCGCGGGAAGCAGGGGAAGACATTTCCCTTAGGCTGCAGTAGAGGCTGATGAAAATGAAAATAATGGCCAGGAAGGGTACGGAATGGAATAGGAGTGCCTACTGTGGAAAGTGGCACTCACTTGGAAAGGTGTTCTGCGATGTGGTAATGAAAAGTGAAAAGACTGGGTGCTCGGTGGCACTTTGTGACTGGCACCTTCTGATGAGGTGGAATAATCAATGGAGTGTACGGCGTACGTCACACTTAAGGGCGTTCCTAAGTTGGGAGACGCTGGAATGGGCTACCTGTAGGTCCAATACAGGGGCACGGCACTTATGAGGAGGCGTTCCTTGGTGGAGTATCCAAAATGGTGGATACTCTAATGAATGGGCGTTCCGTAAGGACGGACACGCAGGTTTAATGGCTACCTGTACGGCCTGTACAGGTGCAATGGCACTTATGAGGAGGCGTTCCTTTGAGCACTGGTATCGTGCTGGTGTGTCCCGGACACTACATGCAGTATACTCAAGTATACCGAAGTGAAATGGCACTCTGTTCGGGGCAGAGTGTAATGGTGGAGGAGAGAAAGTAAAAGGTGGGAGTACTTCAGCGGCCAGTCGGTGAACAGTGTCAAGAATTAGTGGCACTGTAAAATGATAAGACCTGACGTGCACTGGTGGTGGCCAGTCCTAAACTGGTAACGACTTCCCTGTCTGGAAGTAATGAATTGGCGTGGCACACTGTGCGAATTGTGCTTGCGGTATACGCAAGTCTTTCGTGATAAAGAAAATGAAAAGACCACTCGGGCAACGACAGGTAATGGAAATTTTAGAAATGCTCAGTCACTCGCTGAAGTACTCGATAATGAAACAAATAAATGTTTGCAAACTGCACTGGACACATGCGCGTACGTACCACGCGTGTAAATGAAAGACACAAGAGACTAAAATAATGTTAATTCTGCATGCTATAATTAATGGTAAGATGTAGCACTCTTGGCTTCGTGAATACTGGGTTCTGGTTCTCTCTCTCTCTCTCTCTCTCTCTCTCGGAGAGGGTGAAAATGATATATGAATGAACTCCCTTATATTTGAATTGAACTACTAATGTTCGTTTAATATGACGCAACTTGCGTCAAATGATTTACTTACGTTACGTTTTTAATGAAAGAATTGCTTTTGGATAACGTTTTATGAAAATGATAACGCGCTCGTGGTGAACGATTTTTACGTTAATGTAGCGGCTCGCGCTTACGAAATGATTTGCGTTTCAATATGAATTTTACAACGACGCGTTTTACGTTAACAATTCTTGTGATTTACTCTACTTGAGATTTACGTTAACTTTATGTAAGATTACTAGGTCCCCGTGAACAGTGAAATGACGGTAAGGATTTTAAAACGATGTTAGCAAACAATTGTAAATGAGGTTACGTTAAGTGCGAAGTGAAATGAAACTTCGCTCAGCGCGAGTGAGCGATGCAAGGTGAAACATGTGAGGAGAGCTGACCAGCGCGGGCGGGCGAATCAGCTGATTCTCTGTAAATGCGAAGGCAATTTACAACACAAAATACTACTTTCTTATTCAAGGCGAATTACGTTAATTTTTCTGGCAGGACGATAGATACTAGTACCAAGATCGATATTATTTACGTTAAAACTTTGAGACTTACGTTACTTTGCTTAAATTGTTTAGGTAATGTTTAAAGGGATAAAAACATGGCTGCCGCTGTGAATGAGACGAAGGTTGGTTGAGACCGCGCAGGCGCGAGAGAGCGCGAAGCTGAATTAGCCGAGAGGTAAGCGGTTACCAACACTTGGAATGAAAACTAAGTTAAAAATGGATTCCCTAACATATCACAGACAAAAGAATTGTACACTTCTTTTGCCGTAACTATTAGTAAAACACTCCTAACTAGCTAGGCTTTCAAACACAGCAATAAACCCTGGCAAAGCACTTCCTAGTTTTGATCTGGTTCTTTCTGGCATCTATTCTACACACGTGTTCGTGAGAGCTCCTACGAGGACAGCACAAAGTAACAGAAAATTCGCGGGGCAAATTGTTTGCTCGCCGCTAAAATAAAGCTCTGGCGCATTCGCCGTTACAATAATAAGATTTCTACCTACGCTCTTTTAAACACTTCATCAGGAAAATACTTAAACATACCTTAAGCTAACATTTGTTATAGAATAATCATATTATGAATAGAATACCTTACCGTGAGTCAGTGTGTCTTCTTTCCCTGCAAGGTGTGCTTGATTTACGCTTTCTAAAATAATTTACAGTTTAGGCGTTTTACAACGGATAACGCGATTTGTTTACAAGCTTTTTTTAAAGCAAGCTAGGTTCAATCCAAGGCAAGATTCGCCAATGTTACGTATTTTAGGGCCTTGTGAGAGACTAGATACGTAAACGGAAGCAATTTAGGGATTTCAAGAGGGAATTGCTTGAACTTACCGTAAACTGATTATTATTGATTTCTTTCTCTAGAGGGAAGGTCGCCAGAAAACTCAGCTCGTTACTTTAAAACTATTTATTTACACAAAGGCCCGTGCTGGCCTGGAGAAAAGTTAAATGATATGGGCCCCCACGTTGGGGCTTATAGTCTCATTCAATTCAAGCTGATTTTCATTCACGTGGGTTAATGCACACTTGCGGCAGAGAGACGGCACGTGACTCATGGAATCTGGAAAAGAATCCCAGATTAAACGACATAAAAGAAAAAATGACTTCTTGCTTTGATTAAGGCTGATTAATTCCCTAACATTGGGGAAGGTAAACTCGAATGGTTCACTGAGGTATACACGAAAGCTTGGTCTTTAACAAGTCACAAAGGGGGAGCACGTGGAAAACCGATGAGGACAAAGGGCTTCTGATGTAGAAGGGGTAAAAATAAGAATTGAGAATGAATTTAGCAAGAGTCGTATGGTAGTAAAAGGTGCTGGGTTGAAGTTTACACTTTCAGACGTACCTTTATGCAATATTCTGTGTATCCTTGTAGAAGAATGCGGTCCGACTCTGTTCAGGTCTGGGGTTCGTGTCCACCAGTGCGTCGTGGGTAGGCCTAATTTTGGGAGGCTGGCAATTTGACCTCTGTCCGAGATCACGTCCCGCAGCCGACTGAGAGCGATACTGCTTGCTTTCGAATCACGGGGCTTCCAAAAAACCGCCTCGAGCATTGCCTGAAAGGTGGTAAACACAACGCCAGCAAATTGGGAAGGAAAATAGGTCTTATTGTAGAAGTCCCTAAAATCCATCTCGAAGCCTAGCTACTCTTGTGACCTGCCTCTCTTACCCTAAGCTTCCGTCAGACCGGAAATATCATTCCTACGACATCCCCACTCTCCCAACAACAGTAGCTTCAGGAGACGGCATGGCTGCTACTTTTATAATTAAACAAAACTAAAACTCTGCTGGGAAGGCGAGGCGTTCTATAAACGTAGCAGCTCCCCCTGTTAAGAAGGCATTCACTCCCTTTCGGGCGTGAAGGTCTTGGCTTAAATAAGTTGATCGCCTCGACAACCCAGTTCTCCTACTCTAACTTGAAGTTTTTGAGCAGCGATACGGCTGACTACAATGGCCTACCTAACTTATAGGCAAAGATGCTAAGTGTACTAACTTAATATAGTGATGTAGTCTAGCCTAATAAATAACTACAGGTTGTCTTGTGACGACAGTCTACTCTACCTAGAATAAGGTTTACTTGAAAATTCTACTGCTACTGCTAACCTAATGCCCTGGTACTAAACCATTAGCCTAACCTACTCAATACATTTAAATGAAGACGCAATCATTCCAGAGTGTGGTACGCACAGCAGTAGTTCAGCGACGGAATTAAAAATACATGATAAAGTAGGTAATGATGCTTGGGGATGATGAGTGGTTAGTTGACCAGGAGGGAAATGCAATGAGGTAGTTATATTTAAAGTGAGGGTTAGTATTACATGGCTAGGGGTTAGAGGGTTAGTGCTACTGGCAGAGATCAGGCTGGCTACCTTCTCTGGGTAGGTGCCAGGAGGAATCATTCTGCAAATGAATGTGACACTGTACCTCAGGCACAGGTGTCAAGGAGAGCATGTGGCTCTTGGGTTAGTTTGTTAATGACGTCCCTTCTATTCTTCTTCTTATTCCTCCAGGACCTGGCTATACCAGTCCTTGGAGTAGACGGAGGCACCGACTCTGGGGAAAGGCCAGAAACGCCGGCAGGAGCAGAGGCAGTGGTAGCCTGAGGGATTGCAGGAGAAACACCCCACTTCGGTATCTGCAGCAACCGTCGTAGAGGTGGAACTACTGCAGGGGAGGCCCTCACTTCGGCTGCTGTGACAGCCGTCGTAAGGGGAAAACTCCAGGCTGACTCCTGGTTGGGCAGTTCCTGGTTTTCCAGAGGAGGTACAAAGGTAAGGTCTGCCGGAGGTTCATCCTCGGGCGACAGAGGTAAGGATGAAGAAGAAGGAACTAGTGATTGGCCATGGGCTGTGGTAAGTCCCATGCCTGTTGGAGGATCTCCTGTAGGAGGATCCTTGATAAGGTTAGGCGCCGGCGCTAGCTCGGGGCCAGGCGCAGAGGTCAAGTTCGGTGGTGGCTCTACGTCCAGGCTGGACGGAGCTTGGTACTGCTCAGTGCTGCCAAGTGGCACTGGGGCAGAGAGTTTGAGGTCGACTGGACCTGTGGCGGGTACCGGAGGTGCAATACCTCTCAGCGTGCCCTTGGAAATGGGAGACAGAGGGTCCTGTCTGGAAGGCTAAGCCTGTGGAACTTGGACAGTGTCCGCTGCACTAACTTGCTAGGGCACCTAGGCCAATTTGTGGAGTGCCCTATTACGTTACAGGTCTTGCAACGGAACTGTGAATGGTCAATCTCCCTCCTCGGTAACGGGGGAGACTGTTGGTGGATGTACTCCTGGAGGAAGTAGAATTGCAATGACTCCTTGCTTTGGAGTGATTTGTTGTGGGGGTTAGGACCCCTAGGCTTTTTGGAATGCGAGGGAGACTTCATGTCTTGCCCTAGGAGGAGGTCGTACCTCCTGGAATGTAGCTTGCAACTGCAAGGGTACAAATTCTGGAAAAATGAGGTCTGGTGACCCTCAATGAACGGTCGGAAGGATCAGCTTGATATGGTTGATACCTTCGATGGTGATTAAATGATGTCTATCGACGGTTGGACCCCTCGGGGGATTCGGTCTTCCCGTATCAGGGAGATTTGAGCGCCAGAGTCGTCGTAGGCTCTGACGTGGCTTGGCTGATAATGGCTTTGGAGGGGTGCGACGGTTATAGGGCCCTTAGCTGGGGTCCTAGAGAAAAGGATTGGTGACGGCCATTGCGATGGCAGGAATATTAAAATTTGCGCACCCTCCATAGTTGGCAGACATGTGACCTTTGCGGCCACAGTCTCGGCAGAACGTGTTGCCAGAACCTCCTTCCGTGGCACGGGATGATAAGACCGAGATGGCCCCACAGGTTGCGAATCTGTGGAGTCACCAAGGCTGGCAGTGTGCTCTGGCACAGGTGAAGCGTCCTCTGTTGGATCACCTCGGAAACAAGTCTGGGGTCAACTGGTGGGGCTTACCTCTTCCAAAGGGGAGGAGGTAGGCGGTAAAAAGGTAAAAGGCTGGCAGGATGCGGCAGGAATTTTCTATCTCCGGCACTGGATCAGGACCAGGCTCGCAAATCGAAAGGATGTCAGGCTGACCAGAGACGGCGGGACTAAGAGAGACAGTGGGTGCAGGGCTGGAACTGGCAGAGTGGCTTGACTAGATACTCTCCTTACGGGCCTTCTCCCGCTTGATGTCGAGTTCCTTCTCCTTGAGAGCGAGCTCATGCTTTCGCTCCTCTTCCCTTGCATTCCCTTTCTGCTTCTCTTTCTTTTCTCTCTGCTTCTCGGCTTTTCTCTGGTTTTCCCTTTCTTCCTTTTCTTGCAGGCGCGCGGCAGCCTGCTGCGCCTTTATCCACTGGTCTAGTGCTGGTCCAGTGTAACCAGCCTCCTTGCCCAGAGTTATGAGGGCTCCGAGCTCTCTAGCTCTCTGGCAAAGAAGTCGCGGGAAGCAGGGGAAGACATTTCCCTTAGGCTGCAGTAGAGGCTGATGAAAATGAAAATAATGGCCAGGAAGGGTACGGAATGGAATAGGAGTGCCTACTGTGGAAAGTGGCACTCACTTGGAAAGGTGTTCTGCGATGTGGTAATGAAAAGTGAAAAGACTGGGTGCTCGGTGGCACTTTTTGACTGGCACCTTCTGATGAGGTGGAATAATCAATGGAGTGTACGGCGTACGTCACACTTAAGGGCGTTTCCTAAGTTGGGAGACGCTGGAATGGGCTACCTGTAGGTCCAATACAGGGGCACGGCATTATGAGAGGCGTTCCTTGGTGGGAGTGATCCAAAATGGTGGGATACTCTAATGAATGGGCGTTCCGTAAGGACGGACACGCAGGTTTAATGGCTACCTGTACGGCCTGTACAGGTGCAATGGCACTTATGAGGAGGCGTTCCTTTGAGCACTGGTATCGTGCTGGTGTGTCCCGGACACTACATGCAGTATACCCAAGTATACCGAAGTGAATGGCACTCTGTTCGGGCAGAGTGTAATGGTGGAGGAGAGAAAGTAAAAGGTGGGAGTACTTCAGCGGCCAGTCGGTGAACAGTGTCAAGAATTAGTGGCACTGTAAAATGATAAGACCTGACGTGCACTGGTGGTGGCCAGTCCTAAACTGGTAACGACTCCCTGTCTGGAAGTAATGAATTGGCGTGGCACACTGTGCGAATTGTGCTTGCGGTATACGCAAGTCTTTCGTGATAAAGAAAATGAAAAGACCACTCGGGCAACGACAGGTAATGGAAATTTTAGAAATGCTCAGTCACTCGCTGAAGTACTCGATAATGAAACAAATAAATGTTTGCAAACTGCACTGGACACATGCGCGTACGTATCACGCTGTGTAAATGAAAGACACAAGAGACTAAAATAATGTTAATTCTGCATGCTATAATTAATGGTAAGATGTAGCACTCTTGGCTTCGTGAATACTGGGTTCTGGTTCTCTCTCTCTCTCTCTCTCTCTCTCTCTCGGAGAGGGTGAAAATGATATATGAATGAACTCCCTTATATTTGAATTGAACCACTAATGTTCGTTAATATGACGCAACTTGCGTCAAATGATTTACTTACGTTAACGTTTTTAATGAAAGAATTGCTTTTGGATAACGTTTATGAAAATGATAACGCGCTCGTGGTGAACGATTTTTACGTTAATGTAGCGGCTCGCGCTTACGAAATGATTTGCGTTTCAATATGAATTTTACAACGACGCGTTTTACGTTAACAATTCTTGTGATTTACTCTACTTGAGATTTACGTTAACTTTATGTAAGATTACTAGGTCCCCGTGAACAGTGAAATGACGGTAAGGATTTAAAACGATGTTAGCAAACAATTGTGAATGAGGTTACGTTAAGTGCGAAGTGAAATGAAACTTCGCTCAGCGCGCGAGTGAGCGATGCAAGGTGAAACATGTGAGGAGAGCTGACCAGCGCGGGCGAATCAGCTGATTCTCTGTAAATGCGAAGGCAATTTACAACACAAAATACTACTTTCTTATTCAAGGCGAATTACGTTAATTTTTCTGGCAGGACGATAGATACTAGTACCAAGATCGATATTATTTACGTTAAAACTTTGAGACTTACGTTACTTTGCTTAAATTGTTTAGGTAATGTTTAAAGGGATAAAAACATGGCTGCCGCTGTGAATGAGACGAAGGTTGGTTGAGACCGCGCAGGCGCGAGAGAGCGCGAAGCTGAATTAGCCGAGAGGTAAGCGGTTACCAACACTTGGAATGAAAACTAAGTTAAAAATGGATTCCCTAACATATCACAGACAAAAGAATTGTACACTTCTTTTGCCGTAACTATTAGTAAAACACTCCTAACTAGCTAGGCTTTCAAACACAGCAATAAACCCTGGCAAAGCACTTCCTAGTTTTGATCTGGTTCTTTCTGGCATCTATTCTACACACGTGTTCGTGAGAGCTCCTACGAGGACAGCACAAAGTAACAGAAAATTCGCGGGGCAAATTGTTTGCTCGCCGCTAAAATAAAGCTCTGGCTTGCATCGCCGTTACAATAATAAGATTTCTACCTACGCTCTTTAAACACTTCATCAGGAAAATACTTAAACATACCTAAGCTAACATTTGTTATAGAATAATCATATTAATGAATAGAATACCTTACCGTGAGTCAGTGTGTCTTCTTTCCCTGCAAGTGTGCTTGATTTACGCTTTCTAAAATAATTTACAGTTTACGTTTTACAACGGATAACGCGATTTACAAGCTTTTTAAGCAAGCTAGGTTCAATCCAGGCAAGATTCGCCAATGTTACGTATATAGGGCCTTGAGAAGGACTAGATACGTAAACGGAAGTAATTTAGGGATTTCAAGAGGGAATTGCTTGAACTTACCGTAAACTGATTATTATTGATTTCTTTCTCTGAGGGAAGGTCGCCAGAAAACTCAGCTCGTTACTTTAAAACTATTTATTTACACAAAGGCCGTGCTGCCTGGAGAAAAGTTAAATGATATGGGCCCCCACGTTGGGGCTTATAGTCTTCATTCAATTCAAGCTGATTTTCATTCACGTGGGTTTAATGCACACTTGCGGCAGAGAGACGGCACGTGACTCATGGAATCTGGAAAAGAAATCCCAGATTAAACGACATAAAAGAAAAAATGACTTCTTGCTTTGATTAAGGCTGATTAATTCCCTAACATTGGGGAAGGTAAACTCGAATGGTTCACTGAGGTATACACGAAAGCTTGGTCTTTAACAAGTCACAAAGGGGAGCACGTGCCCGATGAGGACAAAGGGCTTCTGATGTAGAAGGGGTAAAAATAAGAATTGAGAATGAATTTAGCAAGAGTCGTATGGTAGTAAAAGGTGCTGGGTTGAAGTTTACACTTTCAGACGTACCTTTATGCAATATTCTGTGTATCCATGTAGAAGAATGCGGTCCGACCTCTGTTCAGGTCTGGGGTTCTGTTGTCCACAGTGCGTCGTGTGTAGGTCCTAATTTGGAGGCTGGCAATTTGACCTCTGTCCGAGATCACGTCCCGCAGCCGACTGAGAGCGATACTGCTTGCTTTCGAATCACGGGCTTCCAAAAAACCCGCCTCGAGCATTGCCTGAAAGGTGGTAAACACAACGCCAGCAAATTGGGAAAGGAAAATAGGTCTTATTGTAGAAGTCCCTAAAATCCATCTCGAAGCCTAGCTACTCTTGTGACCTGCCTCTCTTACCCTAAGCTTCCGTCAGACCGGAAATATCATTCCTACGACATCCCCACTCTCCCAACAACAGTAGCTTCAGGAGACGGCATGGCTGCTACTTTTATAATTAAACAAAACTAAAACTCTGCTGGGAAGGCGAGGCGTTCTATAAACGTAGCAATATATATATATATATATATGATATATATATATATATATATATGTGTGTGGTGTGTGTGTGTGTGTGTGTGTGTGTGTGTGTGTGTGTGTGTGTATTTGAGGGGTTATGGGGTGGGGACTTGTGGGATGAACTTTTTACTGAGAACGATCTAAGAACTATTTGAAACAAAGCGATCGAAAATGAACTAGAACAAATACATTGTTGTAAGAATTGAATATCTTTTCCAAATCTGACGAAATTGGATATTTTTTCTTCTTTTTTTTTCTATTGAAAATTTTCGTCGTCTTGCATCGGTTTGATATTCAGGTCAGATTTCCATGATTATGTTCTGGTCCAGAAGCAAACATTACATTAGCTGATAATTCTTTAGAAATTTTTATTTTTTTTTACGATTTATCCTTCTCATCTATTAGTATATGATTTCTCATGGCAAAATTGCATATTTTTCAATGGGTAGTTTCTTATTTTCGGTCGATCTGAGATCACAACTGATTTGCTGTAAATGTCAGTCGCGATATTTCTTTCTTTAAGCGGCGTCGATGACTTTTGGTGTGACGCCTAGCTTTTACCAGTCAATCAATCGTTCCTTAAGTGAGTAATCAACTTCACGGGAATGTGATATGTCAGAAATATCATCTCATTTTGACCTCCTAAGCCGAATTATATTTAATCTTGATCTCCTTTCCTTTCTTTGTTTCTTTCGCTGCAGATCTAAGACTAGCCTATATAGCCTGTATCTTCGGCTTTTACTACAACATAGTACAACCTCTGAAAAATTTCTGTATACTTTTGGCTATTTAATTCTTTAATTCTGGTGATTTTGTTAGACTCGTTAATTGCCATCTGATGGCGAGCCTGCTTGGGCAGCCAGTTGATTTCTTATTGTTGATGTATCCTACGGCAAAAGTTTTTATGACTTATATTATATATATATAGATATATATATATATATATATATATATATATATATATATATATATATATATATATATATATATATATATATTTGTATAATGCCAATTTTGCAATATTTCTCTTGGGATCACCCGATTTTACGAGAATCTGACAATTTCAGTGGGTCTGCCCGAAAATTTAAACATTATCCAACGTGACTGGCATCTGGGTGACAAATGGAAAACTTGTCACCGTCGAATTCCGTATGTTTCATTAGTACAGTACAGAATTATTTTGCATCTCGTTGCCGGGTGAATGTTTATCAAGTTGAACCTCGACGAAGGATAGGATAATTTTTTTTAATAGTTCTGATAGTTGTTTTTTTATATATAAATAAAAGTTGTATTATTTTTTTTTACATCTCATACTCGTTTCGGATTATGGTTTTTTTTGCAAGTTTCAGTGATGCTCAACCGACTTTCTCTCTCTCTCTCTCTCTCTCTCTCTCTCTCTCTCTCTCTCTCTCTCTCTCTCTCTCTCTCGCCTCCTCTTCTCTCTCTCTTCTCCTCTCCTCCCTCCTCTCTCTCTTCTCTCTCTCTTATCGAAATGTGCGAACAAGCTCCTATGGCAGTTTATTGAAGTTTTATCCCCATTCCAGATTTTGCTTTAGATTTGTTTATTGTTGTAGATGTGTTAAGAACACGGACGTAGTCCCAGCAGATTTAAGGAACGACATCCTATTAGAGTAGTTGTTTAATGCGGTTCTGAACCTCTGAAAGTTATTTCCCTTTGTTTTTAAAGGCAATCATCATAATCATACGTTGGAGGATGAATGATACAGTGATGACTGCGCTTATTTTGTCTGACCCGTCCAATCGTAAAAGAAACTGATTTACTTTAAAAGTATTATATATGAAGGAAACGTATTTTATCTTATTCGGAATGCTGATGAATGTTCATTATGTTCGTCGTATACATAATGTTTAAGGAAGCATTTGAGGTTTTGTCTTTTTCTTTAAAGCCCCTCCATCTTACAGGGGCTGCTTTATATGTGTAAATATTGTATAATATAAAGAACGGATATATTGATCAATTTTATTCTAGTGTGGAAAAATATGGTTTCTAGAATGTTATGATTAAAAAGATTTTGTAAATGTCGAGCTGGAGTCTGGATCGATTTATTATTCTGTAATGGAAATTTGGAAGCCTAAATCCTGTTGAAAATTAATATTTCGTGTTATTTGAGTAAATATATTGAAAATTCATAACATTTTGTTGTATGTTGGTTAATACTTGATAATATCACAATAAGAGTTAGGTAATTTATAAAATATTGTTATATTGGTAAATGGTTTTTGATAATTATCTGGTTACTTTCAGGTAGTTTCCAGTGCCATTCTATTTTAGCAGATAGTTATTTTATACGATCTTATCATCATTCTTAGATTCCCCAATATTCTCAAAGACTAGATTGATTACAAGCGAATTTAGGCTACAGTGCGTGAGTCGCTCGTTTTTTCAGAATTGTTCGAGAAAACAGACTTTCTGTCAAATTTTCGAAGTTAAAGGTATTCATATAAGCAAAGTGGTAAGGAATATTTTGTATGCAGTTTTATTGAGATTTTATACCTCGTATCACTCGGAAGCCGGATAATAGAACTCTTACATAGGTTAAACTCTTCTGTCCAATGTAAGGTAAGAAATTAAAAAGGGAGTCTCACATTTCAATTAGTGAGAATGACACAAGATCATGTGCTCGAAGTTGAAATAATAAGAAAAACATGTTACTATAAGCAGCCTCAGGTGATTATTATTATTTTTTAGTGCCCACAAAGAATTTGTTCTCTTATTTGGACTGTAAGTGAAATAATTATGGGTTGTAGATGATGCTAACTTGATTGCCATCTTATAGTATTAGTATGAAATTTTGTTAGCAGCTGGTATTACAAAGAACAGGTCGCTTTTTGTCGCAGTCACGCTGTCCGTAAGCATTTTACAGGCAAAGACACCGAATGCAAGGACAGCTTTTGGTATAAACTCTATTGACTGAAGATGTAACTTTGAAAGATACAAAAACACAATAAAATATAGTGTTTTTCCTGTAGCGGTCAGTTATAGTTGAAGTACATACAGAATTTTTGGAGAATAGGGCTACCTACGGAAGCAATGTAAACAAAATTTTCATATTATATTTATTTATATAAAAAACGCAAATCTTTATCAAAATGGAGAGTATAACCCAAGTTTTTTCCTGTTGCAAGAATTATGATATAAATTTTTGGTGAAAAAATTTGACAAAATAACTATGAACTAGATTTTGCAAGAGAATCCAAGCACGGTTGTCGTTTTTTCCAGTTTTCATGAATTTCAAATTTACGATAAGAATAAGTTGTCAGAAAAAAAAGTGTAATAAATGCGATTTATTTATAAGCAAAAGTCGCCTGAGTTTCCCTTTCTCAGTAGAGAAAATAATGCTCTTCAAATTAACAATTATTAAGGGAAAAATGAGATCCACGGAAACATTGCGATATTTATAGTATATGTATGTATGAATGTATAGACATATGTATGTATGTATGTGTGCAAACTACTTACCCTTTCAAATCCGGGCGAAATATTTATCAAAAGTTATATTTATCTGAAAAAAGTAGTCTATCAAAAAGGCAGTTTCCATCGTTTTTCCTTCTTCAGCCTTCCCACTTTCAGATTCATAAAAAGATAAGACTCGTCGCTAAAAGTGCGACGTGTATATCGGGAGAGAGAGAGAGAGAGAGAGAGAGAGAGAGATGCCCTCTTGTTATTTATTATTCATCTTCAAGTAACAGAACAGTAAGAGATGAGACGTTTTAAAAAAAGTGATGCTGAAGAAAAAAGAGTAACATATACATCTAGTTTTCCCTCTCAGCTTTCCTCCATTAGTTTCCTCCTCCTCCTCCTCCTCCTCCCCTCCTCACTCAGTCCTCACTCCAAGCCCCCGCCCCTAACCTGGAGCGCTGGCTGGCCCCCGAGAGAGAGATTTTCTTTTTCCATAAATGGGACTTTCCAGAAGTCCCTTAATGGAAATATTCATACTTTTTCAACGACCGAGATCACCGATAACGAGAGCCCGTTTTCTATGAGCCCTCCCTTATGGTGATGACGTCGATGCTGGCGGTGATGACGATGGTGATAATGGTGATGATGATGGAAAGGGATGATGAAGGAGATTATTATTATTATGGTTATAACTAGATGGAAAAGGGGGACATGGTTATTTATGGTCTGGAATTGGTGAGAGAGAGAGAGAGAGAGAGAGAGAGAGAGAGGAGAGAGAGAATCAATCAGTAAAGCATTTTAAGGATGAGATAATAGCTTTGGTTTATCAGATTTTCACTTTGATTTATGATACTGTTTGAAATATTAGTAATAATAAAGTTAATGAGTGTCCCGTTAACTTGCAAATGAAAGATAATTGTCGGTTCCTCCCCATAGCTTGTAGACAGTCTAATTAATTCCACGGTCCTGGAAGACAAAGCCCAATCTATAGACCTTGGCCAGGACCTTCTCTCCTCTCTCCTCCTCTTTTTTTTTTTTTTTTTTTTTTTTTTTTTTTTTTTTTTTTTTTTTTTTTTTGTGTGGGGGGGGGGGATGTGTGGAGGTTGGGGTCTGGGTTAGGTAGGGTGAGTGGGTTTCCAGTCCTTTTGCTGCTGCTTCTAAGTAATGCATGGTTAAATCAGTCTGTCATAATTGCTTCAGGTTATATTGTGCGATGGTGATTTTGCATGTACATATAATTATGCAATATTGCTGAACACTCTGCAGGAAAAGTTTATATTTTTCTGTACCTTCTATAAATGCACATGTATCTATATACTGTATTTGGTTTTTGTACTTGCTTATGGTATAGTGTAACAGCAGGGATAATAATTGTTGTAATAATGATTATGCTGTATATATATATATATATATATATATATATATATAGATATATATATATATTATATAATATATGTATATTAATTAATAGTTTAATTTAATTGGTTATAAATAATTTAATGGTGTGTATATAAAAGAGAGAGAGAGAGAAGAGAGAGAGAGAGAGAGAGGACCTTATGGAACAATTATCATAATGTCTTTAATGTCTTCTGCATCTGATTACTATCATGTTGCTGTCGTAGATTTCTAAAAGCACGTAATCTTTGGGGTTGTGGTTCTGTCGCTTATGCCCATGGCCTACTTTTATTTTATTGATACTTGCCACGTTCAGTAAAGCTCAATGTAATCCCTTGAAAGCCTTGGCTTACGCTGGTTCACTGCATCGGTGAACGGGCAGATGGCACCACGCGAGAGACCGGTACAAGAGGACTTCCTTTATCTCTCTACTTTAAAATGATTATCTGTATTTATGGATATATTCTTTGACTTTCCTGAAACGTAAAAGTCAAGTCACTCAGCCTTGTGATTATCGTACTTTGCCTTACTATGTCATAGGACTGGCTTATTCTAACTGATTGCCCTGAAAGCTTAACAGTGATTGCAAATAGATATGAACTAATCACTAGATATTTCGTTTCTTCCACTGGAAGGTTTAGAACGTAACTTGTTTTTTATTCACTTGCTTGTTCCACAAGGTCATCTGTTTGTTTCGAGTTGTTTTTATCTTTGAGTGAATTATAAATTCAGTTATTATTATCATTATTATTATTATTATTATTATTTATTATTGATTTATTATTATTATTATTATTATTATTATTATTATTCGAAATATGAGGGCACTTGAATGGAACGAATCTCAAAAAAATAATCCTCCATGTAAAATACCTACATGCTTCACTAGATAGAATGACTTTTTGTAAAAGAAAACAAAAAATAGATAAGCATGCAAATGTATTATTTCACAATATATATAGTTATATATATTATATATACCCTATATATATCTATATATATATATATATGTCTATATATAAATTATATATATATATATATATATATATATTATATATATATATATATATATAAAGTGATCTTGCTTCATTAATAACAAAGTCTGTCTGAATGATTTTCTTTTGTAATGTGATTCAGATGATGTACATGACAAACATTCATTATGAATAATGATATAGACGTCACGAGATAATTTGTCATGAATGACATAAATTTGTCGCGTATGTAATCAGTTTATCTTGATGATGAATAGTGGCCATAAGTTACTCATCTTTCGACATAGATGACCTTTATCTTTGAAATATGATGTGTTGTGTATCGGAAACCAAGTCAAGTTTTGAGGTAAGGATGTGGGTATGTTCCTTTCTTTCTGATTTTATCAGAATTACGGCCGCGACTTTCCACTGCGCAAGGGAACTGACTGCTGAATACTCTTTGATATAGGGGTAATACAGCTTGCATGAGTTTTCATTGATTTGAATAAACTACGTATGTTTTTTAACGAAGTGCTCTATGTATATTTGCCCATCACTTGAAATACGGTTATGTATATTTTACTGACGTAGAGCATGCATGTTATTCCATCACTTGAGATAGTTTTTATAGTTTTCAGTTACATAGAACATGCCTTGCTTATTTTTCCATAACTTGTATTACAGCCTGTAAATTTCCCCATTACTTAAAATACTGTTTTTGTTAGTGGGAAAACTTTTCACATAGTGTTTTCTCATCAGTGGTTATTGAAGTTGGGAAGATGTAGTAAAAATCATCTAGGGATAGTAAAAGTTGCCACTCACTTTGCTCTGTGTTCGTTGCGAGGCTCAACAACGGTCTTTTAAAATAGTTTAATTGGCGGGATTTGCATGTTTTGCTTCTGGTCTTGCGTTTCTGAAAATGGTAAACTTTTTGGAATTTGGTTCATATGTGTGTGATGTGTTTGCGTCTCTTTGCTCGAAACTGTAAATATCTGAAGACGGTTTTTATGGTTTTGAAACTGATTTTTTATGTGGGGGTTTCACTTTTAACTTGAATCGGTAAACACTACAGGAGTAAGTTTGTGGATGTTCACTATTGGCTGTATCTTCTGTGACGTTGGTTATTACTACCGTTTTCTCAACATTTGATTTTAGTTTCCTGTAAAAGAGAATTATTGAGATGACTTTGTCTGTCTGTCCGCAGATCTTAAAAACTACTGAGGATACAGGGCTGCAAACTGGTATGTTGATCATCCACTCTCCAATCATCAAACGTACCGAATTGCAGCCCTCTAACTCCAGTAGCTTTTATTTTATTTAAAGTTAAAGTTAGCTATGATCGTGTAACTGACAACGCTACTAGACAGGCCACTACCGGGCCATGGCAGAAATTTTCATGGGTTGCGGCTCATATAGCATTATATTCTGTTCAGAAAACTCGATTGCTCGAACTTCGGCGAATTTTTTTTTTTTTTTTTTTTTTACTGTTTTTTGGGGTGTTTTTAGTCTTTTATCAAATTTAATAGCAATTCCTACGTATGAGAAAAAATTATTTGGTTAATAGGTGGCTCCGTACCACTTTATACCCTATTGGCGACACAGCATTCAAGAAGCTGATAGGTACCCAATTAATTGCTCAGGTGGTCAACTGAGAGCAAAATCGCTCACCCTCCCTCTGATCAATATTATGTTGTTTGAACAAAACAAAAACCTTTCAGTTTTCATCTGAAGATGGGAAAAGAACCCCACAAAATTACTGAGTAATATAACTTGCTTGCTTGTACGTTAAATACTATGTAAATACTTACAAGAAGACAAGTTCTACTCAGTAATTTTGTGTGTTTCTTTTTCCATTAAATTGTATGTTGAGTGTGATTTTCTCATCAGCGTTCTAGAACAATTGTTAATAACATTTCGTTACCATATATTTTTGGGGAATTACTGTTAATAACTATATATTCACTAGCCTATGATATGAGTATGGCCTGCAATTTTGTGCTCCCTTGTTTATTACTGTTCTTATTGTATTTCTCTACTCCGCCAGACCTTTAGCGACTGTTCTTTTTTCTCTCCACGGCACTTCTTTTCAACATCTTGCAAAGCCTCCTTTATTACAGGTATCCATCATTTCCCACCAACCCACCCATTATGCATCATCTCTGACACCATCGTCTCCCTAATCCTTCCAATATTGTTTTCCCCT
Organism: Macrobrachium nipponense; assembly: GCF_015104395.2. NCBI lineage: Eukaryota > Metazoa > Arthropoda > Malacostraca > Decapoda > Palaemonidae > Macrobrachium > Macrobrachium nipponense. Next base: position 6,882,477 of record NC_061095.1, read on the forward strand.
TCTGTTTATCGCTTCATCTCGCTCGTCCGCTCCCAGTTATCCTCGTCCCGTCCTCTCCTAACCCTCCCCTTCCTTCTTTCCTTCCGTCGTCCCCCTTTTGCTCTTTTGCCTTCGGCAGAGAGAGAGAGAGAGAGAGAGAGAGAGAGTTGGAGGAGAGATACTGGCTGGCAGCTGAAGCAGTAGAGGGATGATGCGATTCAATATGGTATGCAACGAGTCTCCTAGTCTGGTCAATATGGCGGGCCTTTAAGCCACTTACCTGCCTCTCCAGAGCCGAAGCTTGTTTACCCTCAACGCTCCTACCTCCTCCCTCCGTCCCTCCACACCGCCACCCATTCCTCCCTCCCTACCAACTCTTCCACCATCCCTAAACCCAACCAAAACCCAAGTTTCCCTCCCTCCCTCCCTTCCTACTCTCCTCCCAAAAGCCTCTCCCAATGCCCCCCCCTACCCCCCCCCCCACCCCAGGCCAACCCAGAGTCTTCCTCTTTCTCTCCCCACGAGACCTCGTTATCGGGCACTTTGAGTTCCCGGATGTATGCGCCATTGTTTGAGGGAGATGGAAGGGATTTGCTGGAAATTTCGGGAATATGGGAATTGCTTTGTTACAAGTTCGGCCATCAACCGTCAGTTATGCAGGAATTCACTCGGTATCGATTGTTAGAAATCATTTTCTCTGTATATTCGGGATTGTCTCTTGAAATTCTTAATTAGATGTTTCCAATAAAAATTCCGAAGGCACCCGTCATTTGACGCTACTTTAGATTTATAACTACGAAGGTGAACATATAATCGAAGTGGAAAGACTTCGAGGGGTTTGAACTATCCTTGTTTGAAGGCGCCTCGTAATTGCCTTCCAGGAAAAAAAATGGGAGAGAAAAGGGGGAGATTAATGCTTCAAGGTTAAATTGCCTCCCCACTCTTTTCCCCAGTGTGTATCGGAAGATCCTCGTCACCCCCATAGCGTCATTATAGCTGCTAAACATATTCATTATCCGACTTTCTTTTTTTTATTATTTGTTTAAAAGAGGGGAAACTGATGGTGGGAGAAAATAGCGAAGGCTCTGTTTTATTTGGTATAAACCTTGTGAGTAAGTCAGTACAGGCATTGTCTTCGGTGGATTTCTCTTCTGTTTGCTTACTTATATGCACTTTGTTAATAGTGTATACACATACTCACACACATATATATTATGTATATAATTTTTTGTATCGTATACCTGAAACTTAACTTTGTTATACTTGCAGATATTTAAGCTATAACTGTTGTTCACCGTCGAATTCACTGTACCTTCCTAATTTTACACACTAAGGGCATTATAATTGATAAAAACTACCCCACCAGCCGAGTGGTCAGAGTCTATAGTTGTCTCCAAGCTCACATTCGAATCCTGGCCCGGTGGAAATTTGTGATATATCTATATATATATATATATATATATATATATATATATATATATATATATATATATATATATGTGTGTGTGTGTGTGTGTGTATATATATATATATATATATATATATATATATATATATATTCATATAGTTATAGATATTATATATACATGCATACATACAAGCATCCACACGTAATACCTCGAGGAACCCCGTATAATGTAAAATGCTCTTATTGTAAAAAAGTTAAAGGACGGCACCGCTATTTAGTGCTTTAGATAATCCTCGTGGCTATTGTATTTATATGCATTAATTTATCTTAATTTCTACTGATCATGAGCAGAAACATAAAAATATCATTTTACTCTTACATTCCTTCATATAACATGTAAATAAACAATCAAGCTACTTCTTACAACATGTAGATGAACAACATGCTTTTGGCAGTTTGAAAAAAAAAAAAACATTGAACAAATAGTGTAATTGAATGACAAACATATGACACTGAATTCTCGCTTTAAAGTAAGAACTAATGAAACCAAACCAAGATCAAACGAGTTCTTAGATGTATAATTTTAGATTTGATAACTCGACTGAATACTGGATACGTTCTTTGATTGTATCCATAAACTTTGATGTTACGGACTTTTTGCAGAACTGATTGCAGAGGATGTGTATTAATATCTGGGATCTCGGATTTCAAGAGGAATACAAAAGATGACGCTATCAGTTTCCCCACATTGTTGTTAATAGCTAATTATCTGACCCAGAGATCTTTTGACCTTCTCCTCTTTTTTAATTTGTCTTTCCTATTTTATCGAGTTTGTGTTGGCCTGATATCGATAGCAAGGACCTTTCCTAGATAGTGACACCCAGGGGTTTTCGGCGGGTCGTTATCTGGTCATTATCAAGGTACCTTAGTCATTATCTTTATGACATTTGTAGCCTTTTGTTTATGTTTTTACCATCATCCCCAACGGGCTTGTATTAAACACGCCGCGAAGGTGGATACATACCGGGTTTAAATCCTTGGAGGTCACTATCTATGAAAAATCCGATAGCATTTTCGAATTTTTTAAAAGTTCAAGCCGTATTTCTTCACCCCTTTGATGTCGCTCAAGCTGCTTAAACTTCAACCACTTTCAAGGTTTGGGTTAAGCTCTAGAGTTAAAAGGCTGAGACGGGCGTAGCTGTCCTAAGAAAACTCAGTTCTGCTACAAGTGAAATGATTTAGGGACCCGAAGGGTGCCGAGAGTTTCACATCTTTGAATATCTACAGCCGATTTAAGGAGGCGTGCGATGTGAATAGCCCAGTAGGACATCGAGTTTCATTATTTCAAGTTTTTTTTTCTTTCTTTCTTGCAAAAGAGCTTTGTAATCTGGCTGAGTTTGATAAACATGTTAACAGGATGCAAACTTGCAAGGTTTGTTACCAACAACTAGATCTCTGTGAACATTTAATCTTAGGTAAGAAATGTGAATCAGATTTTAATCGCCTTTTAAGTACAATGGTAAGAACACACTACACATGTATCTTGCATTGTCAAGATTGTTCTACTTGACGAAATGTATATACATCGACTAGATGGATTGAATATGACTGTTTAGTTTTGCATTATTTACGTTTTTTGCATGCAGTCGTCTACCGTCTTAAAAAAAAAGAAAAAAAAAATAAGTGACATGCGTCAACGTGAATAACTGACAGTCCTTATTACGAACAAAACAACAAACCTGGATTAAATGGGGCTGTATTGTCTGAATCCATTCATTTGTCATCATGGTTAAGTTCCAAAGATCAGGATATTACTTAAAGTGGAATTCAGGATGATTTGCAATTGAGGGTTTTTGAAAAATATCCCTTACACATTTTACAATAGCTGGATCAGATTTTTATAAATATACTGGTGTCCTTTTGAAGAATCCTTATCTAATCACAATGTGTATAATGTCCATCTTATTTTTAAATCACCGCAAACTTCAGTATTGGATGTTTTCCCAACATCTTTTTAGTCGTCTTGTAACTGGTATATAAAAAATGCAATGTGTAAATTTGGTATACAAAGAAGGCAGTATACAAACACTAATGCCTGTCTATTTAGAAACAGATGTTAAGTCGTATGTAGAGAATTCAGTTTAATGCTGATTATATTTTCAATAATAATGTTTGCGTCTTAATTTATCCTTAGAGAGAGAGAGAGAGAGAGAGAGTCGAGTTCCTTTTTCTCTTTTAGCTGTCAGTTGTAAATTCATATTTATTACTTGAAACGCATTCATAAATCAATTCACCAACTCCAACGAACGCATATTCATGCATTCCTTAATAGCTCATTCGTTTCCTTGAAGTGACTGTGCGCCTGAGCCTTTCAGGGGGTAAAATAAAAGGCCAGCAGCGTTCTGGAGACATTCCTACCAGTCTGTTCAAATTTTTCCGATATAAAGTCTTTAGGCTGGTTAGCGGATGCAGCCTTTGAAGTTGCTTTGCATTGTGTGTATAGATCTTTGATCTTCATTACTTTACGATACCGGCTGGGAAACAAAGGAGAAGGGAAAGGGAAGGTGGGGGGGGGGGGGGGGGGGGGTGGGGGGGGGGGGGGGATTGATTATTTTATCTGCTCATGCAGCAAGGAGCACCAATGCACGTTCGCTCTCGGAATGGCATTACGAAATCTGTTCTGATCAGTGTATTGAAATGTGCTTTATCTTGTTTTGAATATAAGTATTTTTCCCTGAATTGCTGTGTTCATTTGAGATACTCTGATCTGCTACTTAAGTTGAAATGTTAATAATTTTTTCCTTGTAATAATTAGCTTTCCCAGGTACACATGAGTGCTGGGTGTGTGTTTGTGCGTTCGTTTGTGAGTGTGCTTGTGTGTGTTGGTTTGCGTGTTGTGTGCTTGTGTGTGTTTGTGTATAAGAGAGAGAGAGAGAGAGAGAGAGAGTCCTACATTTAAGGATCTCGAAGACCCTATGATATTTGGAAAAGGTTTTAATGAAAGTTAATCCAGTTGAGATAAGCTGTCGTTATGATCCGTGATGTACTTATAATAATGTGTTGAATGTTTACCAGGGAAACTCACTTTCGTCAGATTATGACGATAAAGACTATTTCTTGGGACTTTGACTAATATGTCTAATGCATCAAAAGGATTTATGGTTCACGTGCATCCTGAAAAGCATTATTCATACGAACCTATCTTTATTTGCAACGTATATTCCTAATTAACTGAAGACGTGGGTTAGGTAATTTTTTTTATTGTGTTTCCCCATCCGGCTGGTTGTTATTCCCCTTCTTTTGCATAACCTATCCATCCATCTGTCTCTTCTCTCATTTATCTGCATTTGGCGGTTAGGGTTATTTATTACTTCCACTTCATTTCGTCTTCATTTGTTACACACCAGAATGACTTCCTTTTTGAACCTCTTTGGTAACTTTGGGATATATATATATATTATTATATATATATATATATATATATCTCATATATACATATATATATAAAATTTAAAAATGTACTTTTATTTTAACAGACTGATGATGCACCATGTTCCTTGTACGAAACGTTTCTTAACAAAAAATAAATCCTTTATCTCATCATGTGTCTTCGGCTTTCCTGAAGTTGTGTACCTACATACATATCATGTTATACCTCCACGTCATTAGTCTTCATTTTGTTACACAACAGAAAGACTTCCTTTTTTGAACATCTTTCGGTAACTTTGGGATATTCTATATTATTCTGTTGTGTGTGCGCGTGTGTGTAATTATATATATATATATATATCTATATTATATATAATATATATATATATATATATATATATATTAATAATTTAAAATGTACTTTTATTTTAACAGACTGATGATACACAAAGTTCCTTGTGCGAAAACGTTTCTTAACGAATAAATCCTTTATCTCATCATGTGTCTTCGGCTTTCCTGAAGTTATGTACGTACATACATATCATGTTATGCCTCCACGTACCCTGATACATAAATGTGCCTGCAGACAACACCAAAGGTTCATGGCAGCGTGCCCTTGACCCCACCTGCTTTTCTCTTTGCTTTTCACATTTCATCCGTTCCGTTTAGTCTGCTGTTGCTTAGCTGTCCAACTTCTTTTACTTTATGTATGCTGTTAAAGCAACAATCATTGCAGTTACCCAAAACTTTATTATTATTATTGTTGTTGTTGTTGTTGTTGTAAATGAATCAAGCAAGCCTCCTCAGAACAGCAGAAAAAGAGTGAATAGATGGATACGATTAACAAATGGATGAGGATAAGTTAACAGACGTCATAAGGGAAATGAGCGAAAGTTGCTCATTTGTTTCACGCCTAAAACATGATGCAAAGATTTCAAGGATGAACAGATTGACTCTCCTTTCCACGAACAATGCAAGGTTAATTATACAACGAGTTTTCAGGAGGCATTTTTTTTATTTAATTTTATCTTTTAGGAGGATGGGTGTCCACATTGTTTAAGATAGGTCCCAAAACGATATGGCCAGTCATTATATGGTTCCATGACCCCTGATACGAATTCATGTTATTCCTTTTCGTAATTAAAGCAGATTTCAGAGTCTGGTCTTTGAAATTACACACACTTTTACAAGCAATTTGCGATTCACCCTTCCTAAAGGCAGTAGGCACAGAGGCAGGCGAACCTACGACTTGGACCACACTCGTGATCGCCATTCTCCCACAAAATGTTAGTAACAGCGTCTGCCCGCCGTTCATTTGCCCCTTGTGTGGAAGGGCCTTAATACTATAAGGTAAAAAAACATAGGCATAATTTTCGTGTGCGTATCTTACTAAACGTTGATGTTCGATTTTTCTTTAGGGAAGACGGACAAAAATGCTAAAACGTCTTGTTTTGATAAATAATGATTCTACGGTTAGGCTTATCAGTTCTACTTTATAAAGGATAATATTTGCATTATTGAATAATGTGTAAAACTCCTCAGAATTTTTCGCGTGCAAGGTAAAATAACAAAATGTTAAATAGGGAAAGACGACTCCCTCGTCATTTCAAGTTTTCATTTTATTAGAGCCCCAACGTTTGAAATGATTGGGATTAGAGTGATATTTTCTTTGTGTTTATGGAGTGTCATAAAATTACGAAACTTTTGATTCTGATAGAATTGAATTTTCGTAAATCTTTAATGCCCTCCTTGGTCTAAGCTATTTTTGTAACATTTCTATATATATATATATATGGGAACGGTATCGAGAGGTATTCTTGTTAGTATTTCTTATGCATCTGTATCACCAAGTATCTCCCTAATGAGAGGCCAAAAGAATTAGACAACACCAAAATAAAGATTCCATACCTGGATAGAATCAAGAAGATTAGTGGTAATTTTGGGAGAGAAAATCCTTTTGCTTTCAGGTACCCTTATACGGTAGGTTCTTCGGTCTCTAACGTTTGCGAGAAGGAGGAAACGCCCAGAGATATTGGCGTAATCATGATAATTTGCAGTTGATGCGATAAGCCCTTTGTGGATTTCACTGGAGAGCTTCTCCCAGAGAAAAATCGAACTAACGATCGGTTAGATACACATAAAAATTCTGCCATTTTTTAAAGTTATGTAAGCAGTACTAACAGTAGTATATATCAGGACACATCGCAGTGGTTCTTAACTTTTTTTGGCCCATGCTCCTTTTCACCGTATGTCTCATTGTCATCCCCCCCTCCCCCAGCTGTAAGTGCTAAACCAACAAAAAACTAACACAAATACACAAGTTAGTGGAGAGAAAGTATTCTCTGGGATCTGGGTAGGTCAAGGAAGGTCAAGATTGAATGATTGATTGTAAGATATCTGACGTCACAGCTACTATAAGGTTGAGACGGGGCGAGCATCTGTAGTAAGGTCCTTATGGATTATCAGTAAGGGGTTTTGTGGATGTGTTAAACGAGGTAAACAAGGTTCTCTTGCGATAAGGTGCAGACATGTCTGTGTATAATTAAATTCAACGAGATACTTTTATGGTAGGTCCAATAAGGTTAGGATATTTGGATGTATGTGTGTAGTTGATTATTACTCTAGAGGACTTATAAGAGATACCTGGCTTTTTCATCAGTATGTTACAAAGATAGCTGATTTGTCATGAGATAAACCAGATTTTTTTTTTTAAGATGTTTGCTTTACCGTTGAATGAACCTTCGTTGTGTACCGGATATTTTGTGTTTTGTTGCATCATCGTATGATAACAAATGCCCAACGCAAGCTAGCCTTATCTGTCTTTGAAAAGTGATGTATAACCCGATAATAGATAAGCAATTAATGTTGATATTTTCCTGAATATGAAATATTAATGTCATTCAACAGACTATGAAATTGAATATTGATTATCATTGATATCAAGACAAAAGTAGTGGTAAGACAAGGACCTTAATATAAAGGTAAAAAACAAATCCACGGAAAATGGAACAAATATACAACACATGAACAGAACTGAGATCAGTAGAAAAATTGAGTCACTGGCAAACGATACTTCAAAGTACGACTCCAGATTATTATAATCTTGAACCGCAACATTTATACCATAACAAGTGAACCGTTTCAATAGTTTTGCAGTACAGGTGGTAAAAGAACTTCAGCAAGAGCATCTCTGCCGATTAGGTATCATGTATAGATATTTGTTTCTGATAACTATCTGGTCCTCTTAAAAAAAAAAAGTATTTAGAAAAAAGTTCTTCTCCCTACGGCGTTGATCTCTCTCTCTCTCTCTCTCTCTCTCTCTCTCTCTCTCTCTCTCTCCTCTCTCATGTTACTTTTCACACTTTTCTAACAATTGCTTTATTGTGAAACTGGGAGATTTTCTCCTATGACACCTTTCAAACCCTTTTGTCTCTCAGTGTCCGTTTCACCGCTGTATGACCTCATAGGTCCCAGCGCTTGGTCTTTGGCCTAAATTTTATATCCCATTACACACACACACACACACACACACACACCTTTAGGGTGTTTGCCTGAAAAGGAACAAATCAAATTTTTTACAAATGATTTGTAACTGAGCCGAGATGTCTTTCCACAGAGGTTCCTTGAAGACAGACAGAGCCTCGCTGGAAGTTTTCTTTTCAAATGGAGGACAAAGGAAGAAAAGAAAAAAAATAGAAGAAGATAATAATGTGAGAAGCGTTGTTTGTGGGGTCGTGAGAAAGGGGGAAGTCGAGATGAAGAAGCGATTAGCTTACTGTTATGACTTAACTCGTTTTTGATACCTTGCAATTTTCTGGGAAGAGGAGAAATACGAGGTGGAGAAGCAACTGGGATTGCGAAGGGCTCGTGTTTTTTTTTTCTTTTCTTTTCTGTTTTTTGCTTCGGAAATTCCGCAATTTTTTTCTGCATTTTTCTTTCCTCTTTTGTAATTTTCGTGACTCATATAGAAGAAGGCTGAAGTGAGCTGAAATTTCCAGTCCTTTATTGTACTGATTTTCAAAATTAGTTGCGCGTGTTCGCTGTTTTTTCTCTGTGCTCCTGAGGGGGGTATCATGCACGACCCCGGGGGGGCCACGGACCTTTTTGCCTATGTGCTTTCGGCTCTCGTCTTGAAGTCGCCTACTTTTGATATGTGTACTATATATATATATATATATATATATATATATATATATATATATATATATATATAATAGATATATATATATGTATGTGTGTGTGTGATGCTCTTTACACCTTGATTTATAGAAGAGTCCTCTTTTCATCACAAATTGAAATGCTGGGTGCAGTTTTGCGTGGATTTTTTTATGTATATGTTTTATTTAATTAATTAATTTTTTTTCTACTGGCTAGGCACAATGCGGGATTCTTTTTATATATATATATATATATATATATAGCCGAGTGAAAGTGGATATATTCCTGTACATTATCATCTGATTTTCCCTGGGTGATATATTTTATAAAAAAAAAAAAAGTTTCATTACGTAAATAATTATAGAACGAATTGAGTGTACGGTGGATATAAGAAGTATATAAATAGCTATCATTAGAATCCTCCCTTCACTTGGTTTGTTTTAACGCGTGACCTTTTAACGTCCTTGGTATCTTTTACTTCGGGCCTGGGCTGGGCGAGAATATTTGATACCCCGTCACATTGGCCTTCGTAGTGGGAAATATAAAAAAAAGCTCAACATGAAGCATTTCCCACGCGTGGACTCCTCGAATTTCCCTCAACATCTTTTGAAGGTAATTTATGTTCTGCCAGTATTTTCGCCTTTGAAAGCTTATCATTTACACCTGGGAAAAAATTGCGATAAGGAATTTTTTTTTTTTTTTTTTTTTTTTTTTTTTTTTATTTCATCAACACACGAATGATTATGAATCATTTGAGGCTGAATTTCTTTTGAAGTTAATGTTTTTAGTTTATTCTCTATGGCTTGGAATTTTTTTTTATTATGAATGATATTAATGATATAACATTTTCATTTAGCTTTCTGAAGTTCGGTTCTTATTCCCAGACATAAATGATGCCCTTGATTGATGATTAAGTACAATGATGGAAAATCGTGATTGTATCGTTGATGCATCTCTCTCTCTCTCTCTCTCTCTTCTCTCTCTCTCTCTCTCTCTGTTTTCTCCCTGACATTTTGACTTATCTTTCCAAGGAAAGGTAGGAGTTAAAAGAGATTCAGGATATATGATTTTTGACGATTATTCATTTCACAAATTTCCTCTGATCTTCTGAACTCGGATCAACGTTGGCATTTGCGGAAGATGTTTCAGATGTTTTCGACAGAATTCCCGTCATTTGCTTCCTTCAAAGTTGCGTTTTCGTACGTTCCTTAGTAAAGATTTGTCTGGTAATTTATATTATTCGTAAAGTCTCTATCTTTTTAGAACGGTTTAATATTAGAAGATATGTCATTTTTCAGAGGAATATTTTTTTTTGCATGCAGCCGTGCTTATGAATTTCGAACTCTCTCTCTCTCTCTCTCTCTCTCTCTCTCTCTCTTCTCTCTCTCTCTCTCGCATTTGGTGCCTATTAAAGTACAAACATAATTTGCGAATATAATTGCAAGGGGAATTAGTATAGGGATTTTATACGTTGGAATCATTAGGGATTTCCTGCCAGAATGAGGATATCAGATTTCAAGATTTTCTTAGCTTTTGGAAGTTTTCCTGTTGAGTGATATTGATTGCAGTTTAGAGGGTTTCTTTCGGATTTAAAAAGTGATTATTTTTATAAGTATTCAGTTGACGGAAAACTAGTTGAATAAGCATTATATAATTTTGCAATGACTATTTGATTTGTTGGATTAATTTTCTCAACCTTAGCTGTAATAACTGAGCGCAAGTATATCAGTGTTGTCTGTTATCATTTTGTTACTGCCAAAAGCGCTACTTTACTGATCTGTAGTGCAATTTCAAGTATCATGTTAATAGTTTTAAAGCGTACTTGTCTTCCGAAATAACCTATTAGTTAGTTTTAAAGTATACTTAACACTAAATGGATCGTTTGAAACTTCACCCTTGAAAAGACTTATTGAAGATAAAGACTGCGATATGACTGTGTATTTGTAAATTTATATTCCACCTGTAAATGTGCATTAAAATTAAGAGATAAGAAAAATAGTAAATTATGTGGTATAATTGTCCTAAGGTAAAAAAGACTGAGTGAATTCAGAAGTCCAACAGAAATCCCCAAGCGCTTATGACCAGAATATTTCCAAATATTTCCGACTCCAGCATTGATATCTTTGTCTATATTCCTCAGCAAATGATAAAATCAAATTGAACATTGTAGATACAAATACACACACTTCGGTCTTCTCCAGTGGACTGGTTTGCACATTGCCAGGTAACTCGAGAAAATAATGATGAACTTTGAAACCACGTTTTGCATTCTGAGTGCATTCTCCTCTGTATATTATATACTGATTGTGGTATTGAGGCGTATAGGTTTACATAAATGGCGCTCATTCAGTCACGCAGGAATGCAGTCTGTTTCTTACTTTTATTCTCGTCTTTTGAGCCGAGGAGTTTAGATCATTCCTAGAGTTTACTTCGTAAGGTTTAAAAATGTGAAGGTTGTCTGAAAGTAAGCAATACTGTTTACGTGCTTTGCATATATATATATATATATATATATATATATATATATATACATTTATATATATATATATATATATTATATACAATATATATTTATGTATATATATAAATATTTAATAAGAGTAATAAATTCGTAACTTCTGTTTCCCATCAGTCACCGAACAACAAATAAAATGGGAAGAAAAGTCAATTCATTTATATCCTTTAGGATTTCGAGACTTTCAGCGGAAAGCGTAAAAAAAAGGGGGGGGGGGATGAGGAAATCGAGAGGTCTTCGTAGCCATAGCACGACAGAGGATATGTGAATGTGACAAATAGAACCCTGCCGTCCTCAACTAGTGATCACAGTAATATCTTTTATTTCCATGAAGAGGCTTACAACTTAACTTTTATATCCGTTTTATTATAAGCAATCAAAATGTGCAAACTTTCCCAAGTGATTCTTTAAACAGTTCATTTATGTGCAAAACAAGGCATGCAAAATAGAATTCCATTAAATGGAGAGAAAGAGCAAAAGAGAATTAGAATACATATCGGACGAGAATGAAATTCTCTCTCTAGATTATAGTATAAGAAAGCAGGAAGAACATAATCCCGGATTCCATCCCCTTGCGAAGTACCTTGTGAAATATGACCTAGAATTAAAGGGAAATTACACCAGAAATATAGGTTGACCTCTACCCCATTATCTCTTGGGGGCATCTACTATTCAGTGGCCTATCAGCTGGCCTTTTGTTCCTTGGGTTATTGTTACGAGGCGTAACGGCCTTACCCTTAGCAGAAATATGACAGTCAGTGAGCATTTCCTTCATTTTTCACATTGCCTCCCGCGTTGAGGTTCGTGATTTGGGTTGCAGTTTGGAGATTTGTAGGCAGCCTTGTTCTTCCATTGCTCCTAATCTTCCCTGGCAAGAGTGTCTTCGGTTTCAAGTAACATGATCAGATATTAATTTAGCAAAGAGTCTCACTCTGCGTGTGTGTATATATATATGTATATCGGCCACCTTATAAAAAGGAAAATAATGGTAACTACAAGCACACTTCATACCTTACGAAATTACAGTTTTACACTGTAGATTAACATGAAGGAAAGTTAAGTTTACAAATTCGGGAAGAGGTATGTTGAAGAAGTAATCTATTTGACGGTTCTGCATCCAAGTTAAAGCTTCTTGGGAAATGTTATTCCCTGTACACCAAGTGGTTAAAGATGGAAAATTTTCTTGAAAATGCTTTACATTCTTCATATGTCACGAAATCATACTTTGGCCGGGACGTTAATGTTGATTCTTTATATGCAGTCATCGTTCATTATTGTAGAGAGAGAGAGAGAGAGAGAGCAGTTGCAGGCCTTGCAGTTGATTAGGTGGAGTCGGGATACGCGTAGGATGGCTGATATTTACATTCATTAAAAGTGGGATGAGGGATGGCCTGATCTGAACAGATAAATCTCGTATTTAGTTTTTTAAAACTTGAAATTTTTTTACTGCTAAATTATTTATAATTTATAAGATTTTTTATTCCATAACACGCTATGAGCAGTCGCTTTGGAATTAATTATTCTTCTTTTATCCTGATGTAAATGTTTCGTGATGAAAGTATATATTTGTATTGTCATCGAAGAAGTACATATTAGGGATCGCTTACAAGTGATTGTCGTTATTTTTGGGTAAATGACAAAAGCATATGACTGTCGAAGTGAAGTTCGGAAACTCTTAATAACCAAATACCTTGAACTTCCTTCCTCAGAGGATTTCAAATTCGTAGATGAAGACAGTTTCCTGAAGAACTCTTGCTTCTTTTTACTGAAATGGATTCTTTACTGTTAGTGACATGCAGAGTAAAATAACAAGTATGGGGTATTGACGTTGCTTCTAGAGCGTGGAATTAGAATGTTGACACATATCATGATGTACAGAATTATTAGAATAATATTCATCATTTGCATCGGTTTACTTTTGTTCTTAACTATTATAAATATGGATTATTAGTTAAAAACTGATGAATTACACGGCAGATACATTATTTTTCCTTGCTACCTGTTAACTCCATGAGTGAGGAGTAGGCTTATACGAAATTCCTGAAAAAAAAATATGATTCGAAATGGTTGCTTTAGCATTTTAAATTTTTACGTAATTTCATATATAACTCATATACTTAGAAAGGTTACGATTTTCCAGATGCATTCCATTTACGAGAGAACATTTTTATTTCGTCCCCCCAGTATGTAGAAAAATTACCATCTATATGTTACGTCATATTTTCATTCTTGTGAACACTGGAGACCCCTCTCCAAATCCTCCCTTCAGGAATTCTTATCACGGTTCCTGGTTTGTCAAACCGACGTCTATTATATTTCTGGGTAAACCGCCCACGGGCATACTGACCTAGAAATCTGGATCCCGCATAAGGCAACGTTTTTAATCACAGATGTAAGCGCTGTCCCATTTGCATCTAACACAACTTTCCCAAATTGTTTTGCTTTGTTTGGTAAAATGCTGTGCGCCCTTTAGGTGGTAGTTCAGTAGCATTTCTGGAGTTCGTCGAGTACGGGCGAGGAGTTCCTTGCTCTACCGACGAAGGCTTATGACTTTCTGTAGTAGGTGTATTCTGATTTTCTTGACAGTTAAAGTCTTCGAACAGAGAACAGCTTTCAAATTTTCTAAATATTTTTATTTTTTCAGCATTAGTTATTTTTACATTCCTTATATTTTTCTCCATTTGATTAATGATGCGAGTTAATAGTAAATTGTACAGAATATAGATTGCTGAATACAGATGTGGAAATTGTTTAGGTTTTCATTAGTTCTTTATCGAGGAAATTAAAAATTGTGAACCCATTGACATTTGTTTTGTATGATTCATTTTTTGTATATATATTATTTTTACATAAGCACAAATACACATTTGCATATATACTACATATATATACTATGTGTAGAGAGAGAGAGAGAGAGAGAGAGAGAGAGAGAGAGAGAGAGAGATGAGGGGGTTTGGTTATATTTTTCCCTCATACGCCTTTTTATCCTTTGGAGGGAAGGTTGTTGCCAGAAGTGTATAACGTTCCTGTTTCTCAGCCTGCCTAAAAGAATGAGGTTGCTAGGTCCACGCCCAGTTTTTGGTCCGAGCAGATGCTATTATAGTACCCCTTTGCAGGAGGGGCACTGTTAGCAAACGTGAGAGCCATGGCTGACTTTACTTCCAAATGTAGGCGGAATGATTACCTTCGGTTAGTGCATGCGTGTGTATATATATATATATATATATATATATATATATATATATATATATATATATATATTATATAGATATGTAGATAGACATATGAATCTGTCTGGAACGCCTAAGGGTCGGCATTTAATAAAGCTGAGTATAACTGTGCTTATGACTATATATTTTCAAGACATGATCATGGGCTGTGAAACGATATATAAAGAGTACACATTGACAGAATTTACAAATGCTGGAACTAAAATAATTATAATACTACAAAATAGACAATACAAAAAATATGAAAATGTAAAATTTTAAAAGTAGAAAGACCCGTACCTAATATATATATATATATATATATATATATATATATATATATATATAATATATATATATATATATATATATATATAATTAGGAGATAATGGTAATTATGTTTTATAAGTACTAAGAATGAAGGTATGCCGAATGATTTTAATCTCTTAAATGAAGTTGAAAATGTATGGCGTTTTTTCTTTTTCGTAACTCAATTCCAGGTTTCCTTTGGACAGATTTTCTCCCTGAAAGTGATTGCAAAAGATAACTACCAGCTAGAGCGGTTTTCATTTATCTTTCAAAAGCTGGTTCTTGGCTGTTTGGTTTATTACTTGTTTGTGCTTCATTTACGGAAAGGATTGCCCAACTAGTAACAGATGTTGTGTGGCGAAGGACACCTTTAGTTTTCACATTGTTTTATTCGGAGGCTATTGATGCATTGATGATATAGATTCCCTTCTCAGCAGCATGTGCGCCATTGCTTCTGTGTGTTTGTTCGTATTTGTGGCTTCTATTTCAGGATGACCAGATTGCGAAAGTTAGTGCTGGAGGGTTTATATATATAAATTGTGTGTGTACGTACATTTGCTGTATATTTATATACATATATATATTATATATATAAACTTTATATGTAATTTCCTTCCATCACAGTGGCACTGCCGTGTGTCTTTCGAGGTAAAATCGGCCATGGCATTAGGGTACGATAATATAATGAGTCTTTTATCACTGTGTAAAGATCTCTTAATAGAATTGCCTGTAGTATAAAAATGTCTTTCAGAATCATACGAGTTATGAGGATATAACAATCTCTCCTTGTATAAGGACGTTTCAGTAAAAATATCCATGGTATAATGATGCTTTGATAGATCAGATCTTGGTAGGAGGAAGTTTGAGTGGATCTGGCCATAACTAAAGTATGTGATAATTGATTTTGTCACTGTTCAAGGATGTTTAATGGCGTTTTAATGAATCTGTTAGTTGTTGCAGATTGTTACGGTCGAATTATTTGTTGATTATTAATACATATCTGTGCACAGTATGATACTTTTGTAATGAATATGTCAGTGGAATAGGGACCCATAAATATTGCTAAGTTGTTAACACACAAGATTCTTAGCGCTAGATATACGGTTGATTGAAGTCTTGCACAATTCTAGGGCAAGGATCCTTTTCATGTAAAAACCCTGTATGTGTATATATATCCATAAAATTATGTTTTTGAGTATAATGAGCCGGAGGAATTACTTAAATTTTGATGCCATTTTTGATGTGGTAAGTACACTAATGATATAAAACTCCAAACCATGTTGTAAAGATGCGTCTAAACAAACCACACGAGTGACATTATCTATATATATAATATATATATATATATATGTGTGTGTGTGTGTGTATATATATATATATATATATATATATATATATAGTGTGTGGGTGTGTGTGTGTGTGTGTATATATATATATACATATATATATAATATTATATATATAGAATATTACAATATTACAATATTGGATCTAATCGAGGTATGGAAATGTGTCATCGCTGATCTCTCCTCGTTTCAGAAGGAATAAACGAATGTTCGCGGTCATCAACATTTTAATCTAAAACACAAAGCAATTGTAATTAAACTGAAGCCATCGAAATTCCAATTGGCTACCTTTGATTGCAATATGACTACCGGCAAGAAAACAGACGTTGTTTGTGGTAGCTGTAATTGTATTTTGGTACAACTTATTTCCCATTATTGGTAATGATGATGGTAATGCTGATGGACTTTTATCTTAATGGTAGTAGTAGAAGCCCTAATAGTAGTAATAGTGAAAGTGATAATGGAGGTGAATTCTATTGTTACCAGTACCGCTGCAGCAATAGTAGCCATCGTAATAAAAAACAAGGCATGATCCGACCTCCAGCTTACTCGGGACACTTGCAAGATTTTCCCCTCATGCACAAGTTGTAAACATTTTATTCTTAATTTTTAAAGTAAATTAAAACATACTAAAGTCGTCGGTCAAATGCAGCCTTGTTTCACTGACGAAAATTTTATCAAATAATTTTTCTGTACTGTTTAACATGCACAGTATTTATTTTCTACATTTTCAGTCTTATAAATAAATCAGAATATCATATCCTAAAATTTCTGTATTTTTAACTCTATGCACGACACCTTTTTCAGACCTTTTTAGGCTTTCCATAGACCTTTCCTCCTCCTCCTCCTCCTCCTCCTCCTCCTCCTCCTCCTCCTCCTCCCAACAATAACAACAACAATAACAGCAAAGTAGTTTGTATGCTTACTTCCTGAGCATGATTTTCGCGGTCTTTCTTTTCGTCTTTATCTTTATCCTCTTTACCATCATCTTATTATTATGGTTCACTGCCTAACTTTCCGGATCTTGCCATTTAATAAACGGGCGAGCACATTTGCATACATATGCATATAGGCTTTGTAATAGACTTCCGAGCACACACACACACACACACACACACACACACACACACACACACACACACACATACTATATATATATATATATATATATATATATATATATATATGTACATATGTACGTATATATAGTACACACATATATATGTATACACAAACATATACATACATACATATTGATAGGTTTATGTTGCAATGCCCACTGCCTGTTCCACAGATGTTTAAATGTCAGACGTTCCGACAGCGGCTGTCTTTTCTTTGATGGTCACCATTCCAATAATTGACGAGACCCGAAGCTGCTTGGCCGCTGAGCGAAAGATCAGTGACCGATATATAGGTGTGGTTATCTTCTGGTGTGTTTTTTTTTTTTCAGAAAATATGATAACGTTAACTCTCTTGCCTTTATCGGAATTCCGTTTTCATTCTCGAGTTCTGGTGAAGAAAGAGACGTTTCAGCAATGTGTTTACCCTCACCTGTAAAATTTCTCGACGACTTGAATGTGAATTTCTTGATTGTGAGATAGAGACATACTTCTCATAAGTTGCCAAAATGCCCGATTTGGGATTATTGATGAAGCGTCCTGTTCAGGCACAAGTTATGGTTTTGCTTGTCAGATACTAGAGCCAGTGGATTCTTAGATCAAGCCGTAAGGACCTACTGGTTACATTCGGTGGTAGTAAGGGACTTATTTTGTCGCCGAAATAGAGAACGGCATTGTTGACAATGTCTTACTTTATTTTCTGTCTCCCTTGTATTTTCCCGATTGCTAATTTAATATAACAACCGACTACCTCTTCAGAAAGCTTGCAATACTTTTTATTCCCATTCGATTCGATATGAAAGTTACTTTTTTTTTCCACCATGTAGATTATGATAATATTTTTTCTGAATGTTAATGTGCAAACGCATTCCATGCAATGCGACCTTTGTTGACTTTGCATGGGCCTCTTGCAGAGTAGTGTTGTATTTTAAGCCCCATTCTCAGCTATATTGTCCGTATTTATATCTTCTGCCGGCTTCCCTTAAGGGAGACTCACGGGAAATTTCAGAAACTCACGATTCTGTGCTTAGTAAAGCTTTTACTGTTAACTAACCTCTGCCATGCAAGGTGGGTTTTTGTCTCCTATTCCATGGAAGAACAGGATTTTGGCCTTTTGCATATTCTTACCAGGATGTATCCTTTTCCTTCGTCGGTTCATATAATGTAAACAAGATTTAGCCTTTTATGATTGCAATGATACTTCGTAGCTGTTTGGATTAGGGCCTTGTGCGATTATGGTTTTGTCAAAATTTGAACCAGTGGTAGTCACCCTTGAGTAGTATCTATCTTTCTCAGGGCAAAGTCTAACATCACCCAAGAAAACCTTTTATTTTATTTATCCAGAGATTTTTGTGATGGTGATGTTTGCACTTTTCCATATTTTATAATGTGAATCTTTGTTAGAATATTTTTCAACGTTGGCCAAAACAATAGAGAGCAAACAAAAAGAAAACGAAATATTATGTATTTTTTTATATCTCCTTAGTGTAGTGTAATGAGCTTCAGTAATGAGACACTTTCTTTGCAATTTTCTTTGCAACTTTTATCCCCAGACGAAGACCCAGATGAAATCGAACATGATTTATAGTTTCCTTTTAGAGCTTTAAACAACCCAAAGAGATTCCAAACATTCTATGACGGATAGTTAAGATATGAATTTGTGTGATGCTCTTTTATTGATTATAGGACTTCGATATGTTGATGAATAAAATGCGTCCGTTAAAGATAATGCATTTTTCGGAAATTTGTATAATTATTTTTCAAGCCTTTGGTAGAAGCAGTAGCTTATATACTAATGCCAATGTCTGTACGTGATAGTCTACAGACCGAAATTTGGCACTTCATACTAAAGCCAATAAGCTCGCCTTTGAATGTTTATGAATAGCGGGTTAGTGGGCATAAAGACCTCATTTATATCTCGCCATGTTTAGTGTTAACCTTTAAGGTCTTCTCTCATTTTAGTCCCTTTTAATAGCCGGTGATACCTGTCGATGATAGCCTTTACAAGGAAGCAGGATGGCCGGTGTGAGGTCTCCTATTTTTAGATCTCTTCCTGGTTGTCTGGGATCAACAGAGGATTTTCCAGGGTTTTCTTAGACAGTATCACATACAGAATGTGGCGGATTTTAGTTTTATTTTTGTTTTAATCACGTGTGAAATTTTAGGTAGTTTTTTTTTCATTTATTTGAAAGGAAACGATATGTCCTTTTGTCTTATGCGCGCTATCCCTCATTTAAAAGCAGATGATGTTTTAATGTTTAGTGGAGCATATAAAAAATTAAAGAAACGCTACTCATAATTTATTACAAGTTGAAATTTTGTAACATTATGCAATAAAGTGAGATATTAAAAGCCTGTGGTTTCTTATTGCATATCCTTGAAAAACATTATGCAAGAAAGTGAGATATGAAAAGCCCTGGTGTCTAATTGCATATCGTTGGAAGAATACACCCCGTTTTAACAATTATTCTAAAATAGAGTAAAGACAAAATAGAGGATATCGCTTACCGATACGCTATGAACCGAAACGGCTTTGTTTTGTTTCAGCCTCGCCCTATAAACCGGGCTGGCTTTTCCTTTTAAAGTTGAGGTAATCGAAGGACTCGGGAGAAACAGGTGGGAAAGCTTAGTCAGATCCGTCTTCTGTGGTTTCAGAATGGGGCCGGAGGAGGAGGGAGGGAGGAAGAAGGGGGAATTTAAGTGAGACATTTATTTATGGAGGAAGAAGAGCGAGTGAATGTCGAGGGAGAGGGAGAGAAAGAGGGAATGCAAAACGAAACGGAATAAGGCGTAAAGTGACATAAAGGTAAGGGAAGAGAAACACTTCATAATGGAAAGGAATAGGAAAGGAAAAATGTAGATTTAGAGGCTTTCTTGTAGGAAGGAATGGAAGTGGAAGGCAGAAAGAGAAAGTTAGAAGGAATTATAATAAAGATGAAAATAGAACAGAAGAGAGAGAGAGAGAGAGAGAGAGAGAGAGAGAGAGAGAGAGAGTCTTTAGTGTTGAAAAGATGGAGGGAGAAAATAAAGATAGCTTTAGACTTTATTTGCGGAGCGTGAAAATTTATTGAAATGCGGAGAGAGAGAGAGAGAGAGAGAGAGAGAGAGAGAGAGAGCAGAGCAGAGCAGAGCAGAGCAGAGCATGATTGGAAAGGAGCGAGGGAGGGGAAAGAGTAGTAGTTTTAGGAGAATTATTCGTGGCGGGCGGAAAAGTAGTAAAAGAGGGAGGGGAATGGTCAAGCGGAGGATTTCTCCAGGATTATAGTTATTGGATGTGAAAAGGAATAATGGGATTATTAGCCGACGGGGAGAGTAAGTAGCTCTAATATGCAAATGGAAGGGTAATGGAAGAAAGCTTAAGGGGGACGTTGGATTTTATGCGAGTTACAGGGAGACGTTACTTGGGCTTTAGAGAGAGAGAGAGAGAGTTTCTCTTTACGACAGCTTATCGTGAACCTATGGGATCCTTCATCAACACTTATTCAACATTCATCTAGCACTATTCATCACGTGTCCGGAGGGGCTCTACGTCATCCATGAATTATGTTCCATTAAAGTTTGCAGTTTAGGCAGCGTCCGAACGGGCCCCTCCTCAAGGTGAGGTACCTCCTTCATCACAATTCGTCACCCACGTCTGTGACTACGCGAACACCTTGTGGACAAAATGAAGACATGTTTTATTCGATCGCTTGCTCATTTTTACAGTGAGGATTTGAGATGTTATATTCGGTTCGGTCGCTTGCTCATTTTTATAGTGAGGATTTTTAGGCGTCTGGTACCCGATTGTTTCGTTGCGAAGTAACGACTGGGCAACGGATCGCTAATAAAGTTAGGGCTATGGAACAGGTTTTCCAATATTACTTTTTCTCTCTTGAAATCAGTTTTCAGAGGAGGCACTTCGGTGGATTCAGAACTAGAAATAATATTTTAGAACCTTGATTTTGTATTAATGTGGATTAAGACTTCAATAAGGATAACTCATGTTTATTCATAAGTATTGGTTTAGTACAGATATTTAGGATAAATTGATTAGAAAACTTAAAAAGAAAAGAAAAGAAAAAAAAACTTTGAATTCGTGAGAAAATACGATAAACCTAGAAGGGCGAGGGGCGGGGGGGTTGAGGGTTGGGGGGGTCGACCTTAGGAGGAGCGGCATTAGAAACAGCAGCATTTCGAGGTGGAGGTGAAACCCCTCCGAACACACCCTCCAAGGCAGCGGCAGCGTCCTGCTGGATGATAAATCTTCCCGTAGACACGCCCGCTGTGTAAATCGCTGTAAACACGTTGTAAATAAGGCAGCAGAAAGAGATGGAGTGTGAACCACCCTGCGTCGTGGCTCTTGTAGGAGATGTGATGTATGAGGCCAAAGAATGGCCTCGACGCCCGACCACCAGAGGGTGGTCCAAACGTCCGCCTGAGGACATTGCGCCCTGCCTCGCGACCCGTCTTTGGCTGCCATCCTTGCAGCTTGTCATTCCGAGTACCAATCCTCCGACGGACAACACCTGTAAGGTAGCCACAAATTACGCTTGATGTTATGGGGATTAATGCAGTTGTCAAAGCCTTATCACAACCTCCAGCGCTCTCTCTCTCTCTCTCTCTCTCTCTCTCTCTCTCTCTCGTTCGAGCAATGTACGGAGGGTCTTTGCTTGAGGTTGAACGAGATGCTCAGACTATTTTCAAGTTCAAAAGACTCTCCCAAGGGGTTTCAAGTCGGTCTTGATTTAGATGCTCGTTAATTCTCGTCGAGTGCTCAGATTCGATGTCCGTTTTTGGCATTAAAGAGTTTAAAACGCCAAGTGCGGGATAATTGTTACCTTGTCCCGTATGCCATTAGTATTTCATCGTGGTCCTTTTCGTAAGGAATACAGTTGCTCTTCAGATTGACCGAGAATGATGGTCGGTTATGATTTGAAATCCTTTTTATTTTTTATTAGCAAGATTTTTCATTAATGTTTTTATAACTTAGAACTTATATGAATTTTATATTCTATTTAACTGCTCAGCGTTTATTTATAAACTTCATTGGTTTAGGGGTTCACCCGAGAGCGGACTGCAATTATTAATGGAGGGAGCATCACTATTGATATAATAAAAACTTCTTATCGAAGTCGTCACTTTACTTTTTTGGCCGGGCATTTTCTAGAAATTATTATTAATATTATAGTACGTTGGTGATGCTTCGCGGGCATCATCATTTAAGTTGGTGTTTAATGGCCATTATTAATTTTATATAACTTTACTTGACTGACCATTAATTGTGTACTTAACACCCATGAATTAATCATTGTCGAGTTTTTAATTGCCTCCCAACTTTTCCCACCATATTTTTTTTCCTACATTTGTTTGTTGGAACGTCAGATAGTCATTAGGCATTTATGCCTTCAGTGAAAATATGGATATATGGTTTTATATTTGTTGACAACATAGTACATGCACGCATTATTACCACCATTGTTTGTACTAATAAATTGTTTATTTCCAATGGTGAAATGATTAAACCTGGTAGCCGTAATTGCGGATTTGATAAGTTACGCTTGGAAGGCTTATCCCAGTCCAATCAATCGCAGCCTATTAATCAAACTGATACAGGAGTTATAAGTGACTTGATTAGTTGATGCAGGTGAGCGATGAAAGCTGTCTGCATAGGTACGTTCTTATATACTTTTCGATCAAATGGTTCATAAAAGGAAATAATAATAATGAGAAGAAAAAACACTTAGCAGTGGCCCATGAAAATTTCAGTCACGGCCTGGTGTTGGCCTGTGTTGTTGGCCAGACGTATGATCATGGCTAAATTTAACCTTGAATAGAATATAAACTACGAAGGCTAGAGAGCTGCAATTTGGTATGGGTGGTGATTGGAGGGTGGATGATCAACATAGCAATTTGCAGCCCTCTAGCCTCGGCAGTTTTTAAGGGCGGACAGAAAAAAGTGCGAGCGAACAGACAAAGCCATCTCAATACTTTTCTTTTACAGAAAACTAAAAGTAAGTTACTGCCACATTCACAAAATTAACACGATATCAGCCGTCCATTTTTCCACTGATTCTTATCAGCATGTTACTGACATAACCGTAAGTATGCAGCGCCATTAACTTCGTATCTTGTAATCATTTTCTCACCTTCAGGATGTTAAGACTTTCCTTCCCCGAATACGACATTATGTAGTTTTTCCTCTGATACATCAGTTGCATTATGTTGTTTTCAGACACTATTGATGTTATTGTTTTAAAACATCTACTGTAAACTCAGTGTCCAGTGATATAGATAACAATGGTTTTCGTGTGACACACACACGCCTACTTATTTATTTACATACATATACACACAAGGATAGAGAAAGCGAGGGAGAGACAGACATGTTCCTCTTTCACTCAATGGAGAATGGTGCCTGATAATGCCCTGTGGACACCTGTGAGTTGAAAGACTTAGACTTATTCGTATGAGAACTGTGGCACAGGAAGTTGTAGACGAGTGTATAATTCTGGAAGATAAAGCGCAGGAAAGACGCTAATGGCGGAATTTTACAGAGGCCCTTTCCGTCTCTTCGCTGTCGGAGTCAGTGATGATGATGATGATATATCCAGGAATATTTATGACATCACCTTTTTAAATTGACGTTCGAATCGAGAGTTTATCGTTCATGATAGCTTTTCCACTCCAGTGAGAACGCATCGACATAATGAGAACGCAAAACGAAATTGACATAACGAAACCTTACAGTATCAAAGGTAAATGAGCTGTGCTAACGAAGGACGACAAGCGATACCACGCATTGAAGGGCTGCCTCTCCGTCGCGTCGTCTGATGAGAAATTAAGTGTCATGGAGGAAAAATTTAAGGAAAAATAGACTGCATGCTTCGCCAGGGACTGGTAATGAGGTCTTTGAGATAATGAGGTCACGAGGCAATACTGATGCTTGTTGATGGGAATTTTATGAAGCAATTATGAGGTGTAAGGATGATAAGGAAGAGACTTGCTCCTAATGGAATTTCCAGGATCGCCATATTTAGATCTGGGCTGCAGTGACTGGAACGACCCCCACCAATTCTCCTCTGTAAAGTATTATTAATTGATTCAGTTTTGTAAGCTGGCGTCGCAAAGACTGGTCATTTGTGTGTCGAAAGTAGCTGGGGGTTTCATGGAATGTTAATAATGGATAAATTCCTTACTCTGCCTTAAAAGCAAACAACAAAAATTACATGGAATATTTTCATGTGTAAAGTCCTCAATGTACATAATATAAAATAAACCCATGTTGCAGTGGGCTTGATACACTATTTCCATAAACCTATTTCCATATGTAAAGACCTCAGCTTTGTATGTTATTAGGAAACATACAAATGACTTCAAAATTTGTCATCTTGCAAAAACCTATTTTCTCTTTTTATAGATTTAATTTATTTCCTTTTCTCTCTAAATTTTAAGAGATAAATAATACAGATTACGCTAAACTCAGTTCCAATTTTGAGAATTTCATTTTTAAGTTTTTAGTCTAATAAATATCTGAAAGTATTACAAAAACTTAGGGTTTATTCTCGTTGAAGTATTATTTTTGCATTTTTACCCTGTAGTTCTGTAACGGTTGAATTAATCTAGTAAGCCAAAATTCCAATTGTGGACTAAAGCAATAATTTCTTCGTTTCCGTCATGTATTAAGTTTCATTAAGGACGAAATAAATAGAATGATTTCGTGTTAAGTGCCTTGTTGTTTAAATCATTACAATTCATCCTACATTTGCCTTTTATCCTTTTAACTAGATGACGATAGTTTCATAGTTTGTCTTTTGATTATTTTTTAACAAGTATATAAAATGAAAGACCCATAGTTTTATAATTATCCTAATTTTCTAATATTTATTGTTTTGCATTATTGATAACGAAACCAAAGACTTTCAGTTTGCCTCAGTCTGTAGAATAAAGTCAGTAAGGTGCTGGAATTCTGGGGAAATAAAAGCACCCTTTTGCACAGGCGGTCAGCGCTCAGGCGCTCAGGCAAGCAGCTCGGTCCAATAAAGAGAAATACAGCACCGGTAAAATATATTTCACCTCCCTCTGGGGCTCGTCGATCTTGTTTAATTCTCCCAGATAAGACTTAACAAGTCTATTAAAACCCTGATGGCATCGTTCATGACACACAGTATTCTTCCTCCTCCCTCCCTCCCACTCCCTTCTTCCTCCCTTCTCTTCGTCCTTGTTCTTTTTCTCACCATTAAGATGTTGCTCCCTGAAGGTTCCTGTTTTGTCGTGTACTCAGGGAATTATTTTCAAAATGAAAATTTAATGGGTTTTCGAGCGCTTCTCTTTTTAGGTGATGTTAACATTTTTTATTTATTTATTTATTTTTTTTAAGAAACTCGATTATCTTAACTAGGTAACATTAACACATGTATATATATGTTTATATATATATATTTTATTATATATATATATATATAATATATATATATATAAATATATATGTTGTTTGTGGTGTGTGTGTGTGTCTGTCACATTACCACAGGTGAAAAAGTGAGTCTAGGCGTAGGTCCTGACCGGTTTCGACTTTATTTCCAAGTCATAAACGAAGGACTGATATATAGAAATAGAAAGCTCAAAGTATATGTATCAGTCCTTTGTTAATGAAAGAGAGAGAGAGAGAGAGTTTCATTCCCTCTCATATTTGGAGTGTTGTGATTGGATCAGGTATATCGGAACTAAGAAATTGTAAGATTTATATTTTTCACTGGTGAAGGTGAAGCAGAACATCCAAGTTAAGTAAGTGACAATCCCGCTTGCACTTGCCAGCATTGCTGATAAGCTGTAAGCTGACAAATTATCAAGATAACACAAATTTGACGTCAGGCTATGGCAACAATTTCCAATGGAGGAAACCACAAACCACTGGTAAAGTAGGGTTCCATACTCATACTGGGCGTCCAGATTATAGTTATACCATGAAATGAAGTAGATAGTATGCACTTTGAATATATTGAAACTTGTCTCACCGTCAGTGACAAAGAACTACATCACCAATCTTCTATCCTGGTAAGACGAACCGTGGATGCATGCATAAGCATAACCAATACAGTCACTTCGTTTAATTATAGTAATACCTTGGCAACTATTAATCACATTTCATGGAAAATAACCCGTTCGAATTTGCCTTTCTGAAGAACAATGATAAAAAAATACCCATCCGAAGTATGAATAGGTTTGCTGAAGGTATCACCTTAGTCATTCCATTTCAAACATTCAATGAACTCCGTCGCTACTCTGAGCAAAGTTAGTAAACCACTGATATACTCATTTACACTGAAGGGTTTTGACAGCCTCACTTCGGCTCTTAACTGCACTTACCTTTTCACCTTTAACTTACCTCAATCCCCGCTTCGTGTCTTCCCTATTTCCTTCCACCCTCCCTAACTGTTACTTCTTAATGTAACGGCGCGGGATTTCCTCTTTCCTCCAGTTTCTCCTTTAGATCTTTGTGCTTCATCTCATTTATTTTGTGGATTTCTTTTTCTTGCTGCCCAACCACTTCGGATCGCTCTTCTTACTGTCTTGAGCGTTGATGGAGGAAAGTTCCCCCCCTTGCAGCTTTATGGTTTGAATTTCAGGCTTCATTCAATCCTTAAAACTTCTGTGTGAACTAAACAGGCTACTTGTTATTGTAATGCACCTGCGACATAATATATATATATATATATATATATATATATATATATATATATATATATTTATATACTTTGGCTGATGGCACTACTATAGATGCAATCGTGCTGTTTTTTGTGAAGGTTTATGTATATTTGATATTAAAAAGAATATATGTATACAATATGGACATACTGCAGTTCAAAACTTAATTAGGCTTGTATGTATACGCTAGTCACTTGTGCTGTCAGTGTGTGAGAAAATCCTATCGGCCAGTAGAATTTTCTCCATCACAAGATTTCAAAGCAAAATGTATAGTCAGCCTATTTGTAACAAAAAGGGACGATCCTTCTAAATGCAGATGTTATTTTAAAATTCGGCCGATCAACACGTAGTATACGGTCTACTTGTGGTCATGCTAAAGCCTTATTGAGTGCAGCGAACATAAATCCTTAGCGAGAGGACCGACGGGTGTCGCACCCCATTGCAAACGACTTTCCTGGATCCGGAGACCCGCTCTAATCCATGGTGAAGGACGACACGGGAAGACGTTGTTGAATGGGGACGGAAGGCCCATACAAAGATCGGTACTGTAAATCTAATGTAAGGTGGTTGTCGATTCTTCCAAGGACTCCCAGAAGAAGAAACATGGGTGGGTCCGACCCCCTGCTCAGGGGATGTCGGAGAGAGTAACATTTGCTTATATCTGCCTCGTTTTTCGTTTATTGATTTATCCTTTATTGATAAGTAATCTGTTATTCTATTCGTTTTTTTTCCCTTAACGCGTAGGTGGACTCGTTCTGCGAAAGCTTGCTTTGAAAGTAACTGTCCATCACGCTTTTTCATATAAATGTCCATTTCAAATAATATTGATTTATACATTAGTTATTCTTTGTCTGTTTTTTATTATTAAATACTACCATTTGCTCATGATAAAGGGACTTGGTTCATTCGTGGTTTTATAGTGTTTTGCTGTTACGCCTGTGTTTACTAGTAAAAATAACTTTGTTTTATTCTTAAAAATTAAAAATGCTGCCAGAGCTCTCTCTCTCTCTCTCTCTCTCTCTCTCTCTCTCTCTCTCTCTCTCTCTCTCTCTCTCTCTCTCAGCTTGAACCCATTTTTTCACACTGAAAATAGTAACAGACATGAAACCCTAATCCTCTAATCCACATTTGGCAGCTGGGTAATGCAATTAATTGTATAGGTACAGGATTTTTTTTATTTGAAACGATATCGGTAATACTTGTTTTCCAGTTTGATATGTATTAGAACTTCGGTATACTTTTTAGTTAGTGCTGGAACTTCAAACGTCATTCGTTCCTAACCATCAGTGGCTCAGATTTTATATCAGCCGCGTGCAAGTCTTCTTTCCATAAATTATTTTCTTCATCTTTAATAGTAAATAAGTCTGTGAAATTGCTATTTCAACGCTTTAATTTTAATTATTTTGTATTAATGCTAGTAGGGGGGTTATATATATATATATATATATATATATATATATATATATATATATTATATATATATATATGTGTGTGTGTGTGTGTGTGTATATATATATATATATATATATATATATACTATATAATATATATATATATGTATGTATGTATATTGTATACAACACATACACACACATGCATACACAAATATATGTGTGTGTGGGGTCTATTTATTCAGTGTCTCGAAGAAGGAAAACTAAACTATTATTATTGTTCAAAATGAACGAACATTCACAATACTTCTATATATTATTGCCCCTTCTTTTAAATCGAAACTCATCCTCCCTGAAGTTATGAATAACTAGATACGTAATTTTAAAATGGTTACGTGATTGAAAGGTTTTTCTTTACGGATTGAAAGAAGAAATGGAAATAATAGAAATAGGCTGGGAATGCCGAACGTGACGTCGGTTTAGTATAATTCTGCATGATTTATCCATAGGTAGACTGAGCCTTTCGAATTTTTGCTGGAAATGCTTCCAGATCCTTGATACAGGTTAAGAGGGCTTAAGACATGTCAGTCCGGTGTGCTTAGAGCGCAGTATGTAAGAGATGCACTGCGGTGGGTTCTCGTTTTTCATTGTTTTTATTTCAAGAAAAGACGTTTGCATTTAATCTTGCTTTATGGTTCGCCTACCAATAAGCAGGATTTCGAAAGAAGGAAAACTAAATAATTATTATTATTTAAAATGAGAGAACATTCCCAATACACACACACACACACACACACACACAAACACACACACACACACACACATATATATATATATATATATATATATATGTGTGTGTGTGTGTGTGTGTGTATGTGTGTGCATATATATATATATATATATATATATATCTATACACACACACACACATATATTATATATATATATATATATATATATATATATATATATAGATATATATATACTAATATATCAACACTCAATGGCGATCCAACAGAACTGAAAGCAAGCATGTAAATAACGAGGCAATTGAAATCATAGTTTTAAAAATCTGTAAACAGTTGAAAATGTTCACCCAAACAAGAAATCGAGTCAGAAAAATGTAGTAAGAATGAATGGGGGAGAAAGAGACGTTCTTTCCTGATGAGAATTGATGGGACGGTAGACGAGCTGCTTCGTCTTTTATCTTATCACCCTCTTTGCATAATTCTCTTTTCCCACAGATTTCATTTGCAAAGTAATGCTTCTTTCTCTGTCGATCTCTCTATCAAATAGCGTGGTAACTGTTTATTAGGTTCCACTGCAAGAAGTGTGAAGAAAAATGTTAAAATACAAAGCGAAGGATATTTCAGATAATCGTATATGTAGTGAACAAGTGGTTGTCAAACAGTGAGATTCATGCTGACAGTATGAAAGGTATATTTACTATTAGATTCATTCCAGTTGTGCCTTATTGTGCGTATATATATTGTGTTAATCGTTGCTCCGTTGGTTGATCGTGCATCAATGATATTTCGCTGTTTTTAATGCTGTTTGTAGCTGCAATCTCATGTGGCCAAGACTACGTACATCTTTTCATTATTTATTTGACCAAGAGTATGAACGTTTTTTTCTTTGTAACAAGGCTGTTTTCTCACAAATTATTGCTGCAGTAGTTGCTGTTTCTTGGAAAGCTACAGAATAGGGTTGGCGTTGAATAATCTGTGAAACTCGAAAGTTGAAGCTCAACTGCGCAGTCCAAAGCCAGTAAATGTTTACTATAGAAGACGTGAAGAGCCGAACGTTGAAGATTGCAGAATATGGATTATCTAATAGTTTTAGAATTGATGTCAACCGACTGGGAAGCGAAGAGGTGTCGCTGATGCTTGTCATACGAATGGATAACACTGCAGAGTAGCTATCAATTTAGATTTAGCCTGCCTTGTGCTAGCACGGGCTCTTGCTCCTCGGCAGCCCTTGAAGAGAGCGAGAGAGAGAGAGAGAGAGAGAGAGTAGCTGAATGTGATTTCAGTGAATAGGAAGCGTTCATTTGGCGGATGACCACCACACCTTCTCCATATGAACCCTTTGAACATCCGCCGGGCTAGGCTACATTTCAAACTATGTGAAAACCGAAAGCATTGCACTCACAAGATCTGTTTCCTCCAAAGAAAAAAAAATTTCTATATATAATATATATTTAAATTTATATAACTATATAAATATATATAAATATATGTATATATATAATATATATTATTATATCCACACATAATTTTTTATCGAATTTATTATACCTCAACAATAACACCCGAAGGGAATTATAATTAATATATGCTTTTGCCCCACCTCAAAAATACTTATCAGTTATAATTCCACTTGGGTGTGTTTTATTCTCAAGGTGTACGGTGAATTCGACATTGCGCGATATTTATGGCTTGATTTGTGTGTATGTGTATAAATATTGCATATATATGTATGTATCTTTTTGGCTTTTCCATTTCTTTCTGTCAGTATGTGTGCATATGTATCGTGTTACCTGACCAAAGTTAAAGCTGGCGTATGGAAACCTTATCGCAGAAATTCCTTATCGTTTGGAAGTGATGAACACTTCATCAAATCCTCGACAGCCTAGTATTAAGAATGCATTATGTCGTTAGCGATTTAACTTTTTTGAAATTGCTGGAGGCAGTTCATTATCTTCCAATCAATATTGTGTTCAGCAGGCGTGTAAACGGAAAGCGACCGAGGAAATCATCAGTATTCATGAAGCATTGGAATCGTCAAATGAATATATCAATATCAGGGATGCCTTTGCACCTGCTGTCCCTGTGATTGTGTAGCGAATTGTGAAGGGAATCGTCGATGCCTCAATATATGAGTTAATGAAATGAAATCCATTTATATTTTTATTTTCCTTCTTCCCCCCCGGGTGAAGGCCCTCCCTTTTTTTCCGTTTCTTTTTTTGTTTTCTTAGCTATTCTTGTACGTCAATAATTTTTTTTATATTTTATGAACAATTTCATATATATTATATATATATGATTATATATATATATATATATATATATGTGTGTGTGTGTGTGTGTGTGTGTGTAGCATATGTTGTACGTCAAAATAAGTTTTTTATTTTTATGAGCAAAATTTCATATATAATATATATATATATATATATTATATATATATATATATATATATATATATTATATATATGATGTATATTATATATATAGTATATACTTCATATTTATCTATATGTCGAGTATTTAAGTAGATGACAAAGGTATGGGAAGGGCAAGATAAAATGACATTGTAGTTGAGAACCTTTGTTGATCACCAACACCAATTCTAAAATTCAGGTTATGGTTTTTGCATACGAATGTAAGATATGCTGCAATTACTGTTGCTGTTCAAACAAGTACTTCTTTCTCATGAAGTTCAGTGCTTCTCATTATTTATCTACTGTGTTGCTCGTCTTTGAAATCAGACTTTTGGTTTCCTTAATTTTTTAAATTTTTTTTTTCATTTACGGGCTGTTCGGAATAGTAAGAGCCAATTCGACACGAGACCTAGCTTAATGCACAACAGCCAAAGCGTATTGTCAACCTTCACTTCATCCTAGGAGTTATAATATTCAGTAAAAGCGTCCTTTCTAAGTAGTGTAAGGCTTCAGGAAAAACAGAATAAATTTAGATTTTTCTCGAAAAAGAGATGCGTGTGTTAGTGTGCTTGCGTGTGTGTGTGTTTGTGTGTGTGTATGTGTGTGTGTGTGTGTGTGTGTGTGTGTAAAAAGGGAATAGATCAGTAGAAAATATGATTACGTACAAAACTTTCCTAGTTGGGGAGTGCTTGAATGTGCGAGCAAAGTTCAGCGGTGGAGAAATGACCTGAAGCTGAGTTAAAGTTGAAGGATACTCGAGAAATTGGAGTTCTAGCATATGAGAATGAGGTGAAATTTAGGAGGTGTATTTAGCAGGCGACAGAGAGAAGACATCTCTCAAGTTATATCAGCTTGAATTTTGATTGTTAAAGAATAATGACCACAGATCTGTTGATTTTCTGGAGCTTGGTTGATTTCATAAATACACAAGATTTTATGGAGAGAATTGAAATATATTTTTGATATAGAACATGTGATTTAGTCTTAACCCCAGATCAGTAACGGGACTGTGGAAAAATGGGCCACATAAAACTACGTTCTTTATGGGTGCGAACACATAAATCAATCTTTTTGATGTATAATTGGAACGTTTAATGTGGAAACAACCAAAAGATTTCGTTCTTTGTCGTGCTTGTAGACTGCATTAACGTGACGAGTACAATTCGTCCAAATCGCTCAAACTGAATAACGAAACTTAATAACAAGTAATTCGTAGCACATCAAGAAGGAAACGTCAACTCTCGACTCTTCACACAGCGCACAAAAGATGCACAGTTCTGCATCGATCGAGGCAAAACGAATGAAAAATGTAAAAGTGTTGTTCCCTGCAGAGACGGAACACGCGAATCTTCGAAGGGCACCAAAACCAGCATATCCAAAGCCTTCTGCAGAAAGAAAGAAAGGGTGCCCCAGAAATCTTCGGGTAAGGAACAATCAGGAACCCTTCAAGGAGCCTTGAAGTCGTGACTGATCCGCCCATATAACATTTGACCTGAGACAGGAAAACCCGAGAGAAATGAAATAAGAGAGAGACTCAGCAGGGTGGATGGGACCCCCCCGGGGCCGTCCGACAAGATGTCAGCAGTAATCACGGCCAGTTGTCAGCAATTAATCCCAAAAGGTTGTTTGGTCAGCCCTCGTTATGTTTCTTCCTTTTGTTTTATGATGGGGTTAACTCTAGTCTCCTCCTTTTTCGCTGTAATTTTAATTTTGCTTGTAAGATGTTCATTTTACAATTTTTGTTAAGGTTTGCACGCCAGGCCACTTGATATCCGCCGTTTTTGAAAGATTTAAAATGCCTTACTCTACTGTACTGTAATTATGAAGAATTTCTGTTTTGTTTGTCAGTTATTTAAATTTTTCTATCATTAAGTGAATTTTATTTTGATCAGATGTCCTCATTTTGTTGCTGCTTAATTAGCATCATATTAACCATAAGGATTTAAGTCGTGCTAGGTTTTACCCTAGTAAGTGAACATGATATATAACATAAATATAACCCAGTCGAAGGTATTACGTATTCAAATATTGATTAAATAAGTTTTATAGCGTAGTATGTAAACAGTAAAACAATAAAAGGGCCTCCTTTTGACCTATTGTTTGTTGCTTGTTGTAACATACCTTGACAATTTGTGGAAAAATTGATTTTTACAAGAGAGGGACATTAATTCCACTTTCAACCTTCCTTATTTATGCGGGTTCGGAACCAATGAACTCTCTTTGAAGGAGATAGAAAAGATACTCTTTGTGTACACTTCCTTCCAGGTTATTTAGACGGAAAAGAAGCATATATATATATATATATATATATACTTCTTTGCCTAAAAATGTCTGAAAGAGGTGTTTCGCGTTGAATTAAAGATACAGGAATTTTACGATATATACGATATTTATCATTTATTTATTAAAATAAAAATGTAAACATAAAGAATGTGCATGTTAACCAGTACAGAAAATGATTAGTAATAAAATATATCGTATTTATTATAATTTTCGTCGGTGAAACAAGGCTCTTGTAGGTTTTAGCACGTTTTGATTTTTATTTGATCCTTGTTGCAAGTATGAGTAGTTTATACTAAGTATGAATATTATTTACGAAGACCACTTCACGTCAAGTTTTGTTTTTATATGTATTGATTTGTGGTTGAAACAAATACAAAACTTGGCTGGGTGGCGAAAGAGGGGAAATGTGGGTTAAGCAAATCATTAACTTTCGACTTCTTTCGGGATTATGAATTTTAGGTATGAGTTTCGATCGTAGTTCAGAACTACTCAACTATTACTGTCATTACTAATAATATAATTAATAATAATAATAATCTTACTATCTTATAATGGGCATTATGTCTATCTGTCCGTCCGTCCCGTCTGTCATTCAATCACGGCCAAACGGCTGGTCCGATGGTCATGAAACTTGGCAGTGTTATAGTGGGGATCCCTAAGATGGTTTATAATGGGGTTTCATCCTAGGGGGTGGGGCCAAGAAGGGATTCCCTGAAACGGAGCTGGTTCTGCTCGTTAAACGGAGCTGGTTATGCCCGTAGACTGAGTACTTTACGGATTAAATCATACACATGAGTTAAAAAAACACTAGCGAGTCAATTACATGAAGCAGCAGATGAATATGCTTTTAGTAAGGATTGGTAAATTGCTAGTAATAATAATGATAATGCCATCTTCAAGAAAATCTGTTGAATATTCTGTTATGTACAGTACTTAGAATAAATCACGAAGGGAGATTTGGTTATTTACTTTACTAAGAATAAATCACGATGGGAAATTTGGTTATTTACCTTACTAAGAATAAATCACGACGGGTTATTTTCCTCACTTTATGGAGAGAAGAGAGAGAGAGAGAGAGAGAGAGAGAGAGAGACAGTTTTAGCATGCAGCCAACATTTTGTAACTTAGCTTTGAAATGAATCCAGCAGTAGTTCTTAAATGGACGACTGGGGCGTGAACATTATTGAATGGAATGACTATTTGCGCGCGAGAGAATGGCCCATTTGGCATGGAGTTCATCAGTTCCATAGCGTTATTCAAAACGCGTAAATTACAGCCAGTGCCTGGTGAAGGTTTTGAAATTAACTGTATTAATGAATTTCTAATTAAAAGACACTTTTTGCATTCGAGTGGTCGATGATTACTTTTTGCCTGGTAGTTAATTGAAAAGCTTACGAATAATTAAAACATACCGCGATTATCAAATCCGGCGTTATTTTCCAATATGGGCACCTGTGATTACAGCGTTGCTTGTTTCACAATAGAGTGAATTTGGCCATATTAACTTTTTCTATTATCGCTAAAAAAAAGTGATTTCGGCGGTTGCCGGGAATGTTAAAAAACTGCGTTGGAGATTTTTTTTTTTTTTTTTTTTTTTTTTAATGAAGGGTATGTGTTGTAACTTGACTTGGATGTTATTTGCATAATAGGCAACAGATTTAAAATGAAATTTCCGTTCTATTTTGATGTGGCGTGTTTAAAAATAGCATTAAAAATCAATACCTTTGGAAAATATTTAACATTATAAAGTATCGCGTGTATTTTTGAGTTACGCCCTGTATTACTGTCCCTTGCTTTTCATTTATTTTAGTCCCTTCTATTTTATTCGGCCATGGGGGCTTAGGTCCAAAGGTACCGATCGACCTGCCACTTCAGTTATGGAGGGTGGTAAGTATGGGAAAAATAAACAAGAAAGAGACTTCCAAGCTTGGCTGTGTTAGGAACGACCCCGTCAGCTAACCCACCGCCATCTTGAATTCAAGATGGCGGTGGCTAACCGCGCAGTCTGAATGTTACTGAGGATTGAAGAGTCTGTCTGGCAGCAGGAGATCGGCTGCTGATATTTACCGTCAACCCTAGGAAAGAAAGCAAGCTATAGTGAATTCTTATCTGAGGTCATTCAATGATCAAAATTCGACATGTCAGTTTCCAGGTCTCCATTCTGGGAGCCACTCGTGGCCTTTGAGAAATATGAATATCATAACTTCAGAGACTCCATAAGTTATGGGACTCTCAGTCATGACAGATGGCTTTATCGGAATTGGCCTTTTGTGCGAATCCCGTAGCGTCATCGAATTTAACTTCAGTCTTGAATGTCGTGTTGCGGTAATTCAGATGTTTTGGTTGTTTTGGTAGGTTTTTTTTTTGAAGATTTAAGCCCAAAGAAAAGGACACTGCAGTGGTGTTCTTTGTAGCAATATGATGATGATGATAGTAATGAATAAAGCCACTGAGGTTTGTTTTCTAGATATATTAAAATGTATATAGATAATTTATGAGATTATTTGAAGTCTGGTAATAGTAATACTATTATTACTATTATCTGTTATTTCAATAATTAATTGTTTTGTAAACCCGTTGCATGGAAACTACCCATTTTGTGTTTCTGTGATGACCACTTATCTTGCCTCTAGATTTGTTTTCCAATAAATAGCATAAAAAGGAAGCAGCCACCTCCTCCGCCAGGGAAGTTTCTGTTTGACTTTTTCTGTCGAACGAATCGACGTGGAAATCCTCGAGCAGCACGCAATGAGGCGTTCCTAAGAAAGTCAATATCGTGAAGTAATTGGCAAGATGGGAGCGAAATGACCTGCGGTAATTGGTACCTGAGAGGCCCCAGCCCTTTGCTGGATGCCCTACCATAAGCCTGGAGTCCCTAGGAGATTGATACCTTGGCATCAAATCGGGTGATGTTAAACGATGGGAAGAGCCGATCTCGGTTCACCTTGGTTCTACCTGTGAGCAGCCTCCACAGCAGCAACAGCAGCAACAGCAGCGGCTTGAATTGGCTCTATCTGGCCTTCGGTTCTGGAGGGGCTGAGAGGGACGAAAAAATGAAATTTTTGTCAGGTTTCGTGACTTGTTATATTGCCAGGAAGAGCTTTTTGTCAAGGTGCTCGAAGCAGGAGGTGAAGATTAGTAATTTCTTCTCTCGCGGGAGAATTCGTGTGCTATTTTCTTTATTCTTGACGTGTGCGTTTGCATGAAGGCGTCTGGGCTTGTTCAACATGAATGGTCTTATATTTTATTGTCACTTAGTTGTAAACTGTGTCTTGCTCATCGAATCACAATTAACGGGGCTAGTAGTAAACTGTCTTGCTCATCGAATCACAATTAACGGGGCTGTATTGTATTAAATTCATGAGTTCTTCCTCAGCGCTTCAATCTTGTGGTCTGAAACATACAAAATTCATAAGATACAAGGCCTATTCCAAGCTGTTGCTTCATAAGCATCCATGAATTTTTTTTTTTTTTATCATAGGTATGGCACTTAAGGCACTCAATCAGTATTCTGGAATACTGTCTCACTCTTCTGAAATACGGTATCAAAGGCACTATCTCGCTAGTCTTGGTTACTGGGTATCAAAGGCGCTATATCGTTAATCTTGGTAAAAGGTGATTAGGTAATTGGTATCATAATCGTTATACCTCAGTACTAGGTAGGACTTCCTCGTTGTTTTTGAGATACTAGTTGTCAGAAGAACTGTCTCGTTAGTTCATTTGTATCAGGGTAATATTAAATATAAAGGACACTGGTTATCCAGGGTAACTTTCTTCTCATCGATAGCATGATAGGTTCCTTGTACATGGAAGGATGACTCAAAAATTAATTAATTTTTTGGGGCTGTTGGGGTGGCTGGGGATTCTTGTTATTAGTTCCCAATTGTCATTCGGATGACTTTAATTAAGACCTTGTTATCTGAATCTAGATTTCTTTGATTTTTATTGACTGTGCGTAATTCCCATAGAGTTTGTTCATGTGATAGTGATTTTGTCAAGACCATGAAGATGCAAAGGAATGAAGATGATTATTTTATTATTATTCAAGAGATAAAACCTATTCGTATGGAACAAGCCCACGGGCGACATTGATTCGGAATTCAAGCTCCCAAAGAATAGAATATGGTGTTCATTTGGAAGAGTAACAGAAGGTAATGGGAAATGAAGATAGAGCAGATCAGTTATTGGAAAAAGTAGATAAATTAGTAAATAAAAAAATAAAAATGTACTTGAATTATTAAAATGCAGGGAAAATTGTATTATGGTAGTAATGCATTACATCTTAGCTTGAACTGATGAAGTTATTAACAATGGTCACTGATATGCACAAATTTAACTCGTGCAATCAAAGTCGAGATTGATTTTCTCGCAGATATGACATACAAGACAAAATTGCGCGAAACACCAGTTTGGAGAAAAATTGGCATAAAAAGGACCAAATGAAAAATGCGCCTAAGTTTTTTTCGATGCAATCGAGTTCTCTGTATAGCGTATAAAACTTTGTGACTCAGCCACGGCTCTTGAAATTTTCAGCCGCACAATCATGGTAACATTTAACCCTAAATAAAATAAAAACTACTGAGGTTCGAGTGCTGCAATTTGGTATGTTTGATGATTGGAGGGTGGATGATCAACATACCAATTTGCAGCCCTCTAGCCTCAGTAGTTTTTAAGATCTTAGGGTGGATAGACAAATAGCCATCTCAATAGTTTTCTCTTACAGAAAACCAAAACTACGTCAATTTTCTTGTTCCGGTCTGAATCTCGAGGGATGAAATGATCCCATTTAGCGGAGCGAGAAGGAGGAAAACCTACTGCAACTGTTACAGGTACAACCTTTGTTGCGGTTGATATCCCCCTGGGCATTTCCAGTTTAGTCCACAGAAAAAAAGAAGAAGAAGAAAAAAAGAAAACCTCTCGGAAAAAAGAAAAGTTCTACAACGAAGTGAGCTTTTTTACGAAATCTGATATTATTTGTGGAAAAAAAAGATTCTTGATAATCCCTAAATCTAAAAATCTGTACTATGGCTGCATTATGTTTTGTATTCTAGTGTTATCCCGTCGTCGATCTTGGCAAAAGAATGTATGTATGTATGTATGGATATTGTGTGTATTTGCGAATTGTATTCCAACAAGGAAAAAATAGTAGAAGGGTAATTTAACCATAAGTTGTGCATTTATTAAAGGACATTTCCAGTGTTCTGCATTGACTATTGGCAGGTAAAGAGTAATTGATTTACAAATAGCACAAATGCCCTTGTGAAGTATACAAACCTCTTCTCCTTTTCCAGTAACGACGAAATCGACAAGGAAACGGCGCGTGGAAAGACCGCCGACAAAATGGAAAGGGTAAGTAGAAGAATAAGACTTTTCAGCAGTCCTCAATTTGACGCTTCCTTTAATTTTTCATGTACCATCTTTGTTAGTATCCTCTTAATGCTTGCTGTTTTTCATTCTTAGTTTGTTTATATACATAAATATTTTATATTTTCAGATTCCCGATTTTGTGTCAAATTTCTACCCTTAATTTTTCTCGTCTCGTTCTTCTCCTATTCCACGATCGTAATCGGGTTTCTGTTATAGCCAAGCTATATAGATTTACCTTAGCTTCGGATTCATTGTTTCCTCTTTTTTTCGATGTCATTTTCCATTTAGTTCATCACATCTGTGTGTTAATCTTATTGCTGGCGTAATAAACATACACACACACATATATATGTATGTATATATACATATAATATATATGTGTGTTTGTGTGTGTATGTGTATAAATGGGATTTAGTTTAGTAATTTAGTGTATTAATCTCAGTGTTCTTTCATTTCTGTATGCTTTTATGCAATAAGTTTGAAAGTCAGTTATCCCGAAAAAATCCAAATAATACAATGGTTTTGACCGTATTATATATATGACATGTTCCTCCTTGATATATCTTTACGTTAGTTACAGTTACAGTCAAGTTTAACATTTAATTACTTTAATTAATTTCTCTAAAAACACGGGGTTTAATCACATTGGTACCAAGCTTCATTTTTCTACTTAAACTCAACCCCCAAGAAATTATTTTTTAAGCTGGTTACTTATATAATATATATATATATATATATATATATATATATATATATATATTGATTGGAAATTTTATGCATGTACTTTATTATGAGGGAAGCTAGGAAAGTTGAAGCTTAAATTAGGTGTCTTATATGTATTTGTGTATGAGAGAGAAAGAGAGAGAGAGAGAGAGAGAGAGAGAGAGAGAGAGAGAAGAGGGGGGGGGGTCGCAACTGCATACCGATGTAGACTTAATCCCTTGCGGTTGAGCTTTAGGCAGTTCTTTAGGGTAACAAGAAATAATGTATTTGGAAGAAAGGACGATTTCAGACACTCATCCAAGTCTCGTAGAATCCAATCTTTAATTTTTAAATCATCAGAAAATGTCTGAAACCTATTCTTGACAAACCAACAACAATAACAGTGATTCTGTAGAAGTATCTTTCTGCACTTCAGAGATGTTAATAATTATTTATATGTAGAACCTACAATTCTAAGCTTTAGAAATCATCACTTGGTAGTCGGAAATAGTTCACCATCTAAGGAATCACATGTAATGCGTACTTGGTGAAGTGGCATATAAAGATTCGGTTTGATATCCAGTCTTACTTCATGCATCATGAACCCCTTAGAATTATCAATATATATTCAGCAGTCCACTTCTCTGTAAATGGATTTTTTGATGATGGATGTTGAAGCTCCAAGTACACAACCTTGTGATACACCAGACATTGTTTTATGTTCTTGTTATCAATAAAGGAAAAAAACCAGGGCTAGCCTTTCCCAAGAAGAGAAGGATGATGATTTACAATATAACAAAGTATTTTGAAATTATATAAAATATGTGGTAATTATAAGTGTACATTTCAAAGTGAAAGAAATCAAACCGCAAGTATAAAAGAAATGTGCTAGCATTACTAGTTTTTATTTGACCTTTAAGAGTGTGTGAAAATACTTTTCATAGCTTACCGCCCAGTTGAAAAATAATCAAGTCCTGAAAGACACCAAAACACCGCTTTAAAAAAACCTTGTAAAGTATTATCATCCTTTAGATATGATTATTCAAGTCGGCAGGTGCGTTGCCATCCATTTAGAGGCTGCTCGGTATATGAAATAAATGATTCAGTATTAAGAAAAGAAATAGCTTATCAATTGGCAGGTTTTACGACTCAGGTGATTAAAGCTCCAAGTACAACGAGGAAAGTAAATTTGAAGCCTCCTAAGATGTTTTTCCTATTACTTTGATGGATGAGGACGTATTATGGTCTGGTTATATTAAATATTAAGAAATTTCTTTTTTTGCTTTACAAAATGGGAGTCCTGAGTGAAGGTTGCAGTTTAGTGATCCAAACGCCAAAATCAACATTGGCTCGTAAGTATATAAACCAAGAACGGGTGTAGGCTACATAATGGCGGCCCCCCCCCCCCCGTTTTTTTTTTTTTTTTTTTTTTTTTTTTTTTTTTTTTGTGTGTGTGTGTGTGTGTTCCCCCCCCCCCCTTTTTTTTTTTTTTTTTTTTTTTTTTTTTTTTTTTTTTTTTGTGTTTTTTGTGTTTTTTTGTTTTTTTTTTTTTGTGTGGTAGGTTGTTGTGTTGTTTGTTGTGTGAGAAATATAGTAATGACAGGTCCCAATTGCTAATATCTAGTCGCTTCAACTTCGGTAATACATCGCACTATAATATTTCAAATAGTATTCAGGTGTATTTACGAATACTTGGAAATACTTTTGAATAATTTTCAAGATTAATTA
Source organism: Macrobrachium nipponense (assembly GCF_015104395.2). Taxonomy (NCBI): domain Eukaryota; kingdom Metazoa; phylum Arthropoda; class Malacostraca; order Decapoda; family Palaemonidae; genus Macrobrachium; species Macrobrachium nipponense. Next base: position 6,924,260 of record NC_061095.1, read on the forward strand.
CTAACTCTAAAGCTACAGATTGTGGGGTAGTCGTTACTTACCCAAGGAAAAAGGAAAAGAGTGGGAAAAAGGAAGAAATGAAGGAGGAGCTCAACCATGAAGGAAACTATAGAGGTCGATACGGGCAACTTTGTCCAGAAGTTGTTCTCGCCAAAAAAACAAGAAAGAAATGCGCAGATGTTTCTTCGGTGGAGTCGAGTTTTCTGTATAGCGTATAGTGCTGTAGAGCCACGACCCGATGGTGGCCTGTCCTAACTTTAACCTTAAATCAAATACAAGCTATTGTGACTAGAGGGCTGCAATTTGCTATGCTCGATGATTGGAGGTTGGATGATCTTCACAACAGTTTGCAGAACAATAAAAGTGCGGACGGACAGACAAAGCCGTCTCAATAGTTTTCTTTGACAGAAAAATAATACATATCAGTTGATTCATCCCACAAGTGCTTACGGAGGTGCTTCTTGAAAAGAGTCATTCTGGCATTTCTGAAGCAGTAAAAGAAAATGATTGGTGAATAAAGTTATGTTAACTGATGTGGAATGGTTATGTAAATTAATGACTTGGGAATTAAAGAAAAAAAAAAAAACTCCAGCACGCTAATGAGTACCTTGTGACAGAAAAGAAACATTTATAAATACTTATATGGGTGAAAGTTCTCTAGGACAATTTTGATTTGAAATAAGAGCAAGAAAAAATGAGTCGGTTGTAATAAAAAAGTTGTAATAGCCTTAAGTTTCTCTCTCTCTCTCTCTCTCTCTCTCTCTCTCTCTCTCTCTCTCTCTCTCTCTCTTTTGATCCCTGGTCACAGGAAAAGCTTGTTAGCGGACCCTTTTGGGATTCCATTGTAGTTTAGTTTTGTAAAATTTTTCGGTGGGTTTGGGTCGAGACTTTTCACTTTACTTTCTTTTTTTATGACTATTGTCATTGACGCTATTTGTCTCTCGGTCTGTATGATAGTGGTCTCGAAGTGAGAATGATTATTGAAATTTAGGTTTAATCTCTCTCTCTCTCTCTCTCTCTCTCTCTCTCTCTCTCTCTCTCTCTCTCTCTCTCTCTCTCTCTCTCTCGGTGAAATATTGAGCGTGCTTCAGCTTTAAACTTTAAGTGAAGAAAGATCTTCTCAATCAATGTAGATGCCAACCAGAGGGAACACTGTGATTTTTCCCAGCGCGCACAAATATTGGACCCTTTTCCTTAGTCGTTTACAAATCATTATTATATATTTTCATTTTCGTAAATTAGGTTAGTCCAGTATTTAATCCATTATATATATTCCTTATTTTTCTCTCATGGTATATTGTATATATTCACTATACATGATATTGCTTTATTTCCCCAGTTGAAATGCCCCATATGTAAGTAATGGTCATTAGCATTATTTGCATATCTTCGTATGTTACAGGATACCAGCTCTCCCGGGCCTTTGAGTGAAAACCTGCAAGTGTGGATTATATACTTATATACTTGTATTCGTAAAGGCAGAGAAAGTTTTATTCGTGTAAACTATACAAAACATAGACAGCTACTGGATGATCTAAAGAAAACAATTGTATTCAAATGTAGTAGATGTAGTGAACTGGTTTTAGAGTAAAATTAAGTTTTAAGCCTTTAATCAACTGTTGTTTATCATTGTCTCTCAAACTAACACAAGTTGTAAGTAAGCTTAGAATAGGATGGAAATTTTCTTTATGTTATTAAAGTAAGGCATCGTTCATTATCATTGTCCACAGATTCTCCGCATAGAAAGAGTGTTGTTTTTGGACTGCGGTTCACTAGACAGGATTTTTATATTTTGGTATTAGTTACTAATAAAAATATTTGGAGTGCTAATAAACCATGATGTGAAAATAGTTGTAACCATTCCGTGCTTTTACCCAGGCATGTGACTGGCATGAAACTCAACTCCAGTGGAATATTTGTTAGTGATTTATTTAAACAGTTTGTCCCGACATCATCTGATTACATTGCAGACATACTTGATTTTCGCATTTAATTAATCGGCTCAAGGGACGTCCTAGACATTTACATTTGGATATCAGTAAAAATTGCAACGTATTATTAGAAAGTTTTTGGATTACAAAATAAGCAGAGAGCAAACAGTTTCGTGAAATCACTGAAATTAATTCTTCTCTAAACTATGGAGTGTTTAGTTTTATTGTTTCCGGTATCATTTGCATACAGATATCAGGAAATCAGCTGCATTTTCGAAACAAGCTTATATAACTTGATTTTAGTGAGAATGATTAAGTGATATATCTACCAGAGTGTTTAAACTACCGAAGCGTGTTTCAAAATAAAGGGCCAAGATTAATTTAAATGGAAAATCACTTTTCATCACAAAATGAACTCAAAAGAAAACAAGGTGCATTTGCAATTCAATCAGCTTAGGACAAGTATTATGCGGTGAAGGGGTACTTAGTTTGTCACTGACATATGAAACTGTAATTTACAGCTTTGCGTGTTGAACTTGAAGAAGTGCTGTGTTCAGCGTCCGTAGGAACAAGCAGGCATAAAAAATGCCGAGAAGCCGTTTACCAGGACCATTAATCTAATGCCAGCATAGAGAAGACTTACAGCTCCGACAATGCGCCATTGCAACCGTAATCATGCAAGTGAAAATTCGCCAACTTTAGGGATTACAAGTACCAGATGACCCCAGGAACTGACCCCCATCCCCTCCCCCCTGCTTTCCCTTAACACCCACTACCATACCCGAAGGGGTTTGGAGGATTTCTTGTGTACATGCCTCATGCGTCCGGTTTTTTGTATGTCCTCTTTTATGCGGGGGATGTGTGACGTAAAGAGAAAAAAGGTAGGAGAAAGGAACGCTTTTGGTGAGAAATGGCCGTGAAAGGGGGCCTGGAAAAACGGGGGTTTCGAGCTTGGAAGGGGGAAAACAATGGGATGGAATGATAATGGGCTGGAAAGGAATGAGGAAATGGAAAGATACGATAATAGCGGGGAATACTTTGAGACTTGTCAGTGACGCAGACTTAACCCTTCGTCTCTCCCCTTCCCGTTTTCCGCCAGGGAGAGAGAGCCAAGGCTGAGGTCTGCCACATTGGCATTCATTGTGGCTAAAGTGCGTACACGCCACGGGACGAGCAGATTGAAAGCGCAGGCACGTTCGCGGCCTTCAGCAAAAAAAAAAAAAAAAAAAAAAAAAAAAGAATCGGATTCCAAAGCAAATCAGAGGATATACAAAAGATGCCAGTTTTGGTTCCTGGATCTCTCTCTCTCTCTCTCTCTCTCTCTCTCTCTCTCTCTCTCTCTCTCTCTCTGTAATCCTGCTACGTACCCATTCTTAAGAGTTTGTTGTTCTTGGCTTTTGGAAGGTGGTGATTTCGACCCCTCATCCCTGGGACTGAAACTTTTAATGGGGAGTTAGCGTGGTGCTAATCCTCCCCAAATAGGCTTAGTGGGGTCGTATTCGAGGAGAGAATTGTAGACACTTTAGCTTTTTTTTTTTTTTTTTTTTTTTTTTTTTTTTTTTTTTTTTTTTTTTTTTTTTTTTTTAGAAAAAAAAAAAAGTTTAGGAACAGTCTTGTTTTCATTGCTTTATCTTTTCCTACTCCTCTGATTTTCAGTCTGTGTCATCTAAAACACTACTTTAGGTTTGCATTTTCATTAGTTTTTATTTGGAAATTCTTCGTCTTTGTCAATTATTATTGTTTTTTTTTTATTTAATATCGTCATCATCATCATCGTCTATGCCTTTGCAAACTAAAGTCAGTCATTCTTTGTGCTTTCTCTTTTACGAATCTTCACTCATCAGCAGCCTCCCGTCCCATAGGTTTTTATCCAAGTTAGGTCTGGGGCTTTCAACTCTTCTGGTGCTCACACTAGCCCAGCTGACATTATCACGTACCAGTTCTTCCTGGGATGGCGCAAAGTTTATGTATATGCCAACTCTGGTGGGTGGATGTAGATTATGCTGGCTTATGCATTACGAGCTCTTGCCCTAAAGCAGACCTAGGTTTCGTTTATCTACGAATGGATTTACTGCAAACCTCCTTAAGTTGTCATTTTTCACTTTGTCTCACCATCTGCATTCCGATATAATCAAAGAAATCTTACAGGTGTAGTTCTACTTTCATACCGTATAGATCGCGTTTGACTAATGTATATAATCTTAAATTTTCTTGCATTTTCATTATATTTTATTTAAATTATTCAGCCTGCCAATTGTTCGAGTTGGCCTTTTTGAGTTTTTCACTAAATTCAGATTTTAGAACCTGTATTGGATATCGTTGGTTGTAAATATTTAAATGATAATTGCATTAACTCTCTCTCCATTGAAATTTATCCTGCCCTTTCTGCACAATACTGGAATACTTCTCTTACATTTCTGGATTTTCATCTATAACCTTCTTGGATAAACTCCAGTACAAGTGCTTGTACAAAGAAGAAAAGACCAACGGCAATATTAAAAGAAATGGTATAGTTCCTGAGAGCTAGATGTTATTGAAACAAAATCATATTTTATAAAATTATGTTATTGTTATTACTGGAAGGATATTCTGTGAATGTATGTATAGAATAACATTCCAATCCTCTGGGTAATGCCTACTTCAAACTGGAGATTTAGCACTGATTTCTGACGCTCCTAACGTCGAAACGGTAGTTTTAGATTTTTGTCCTAACAACTATGCTGCATTCATGTTCTAATCCTAAAATATCCATGAATTGAACGTTCAGTCTTGAAGCTTAAAATTAGTTAGAGGGATCTCTTAATTTACAGGTATGAAACTGGTATGCTCTTCAAGCTCGAGCAGTTTTTTTGAGCAATTGTTGGTGCTTGAATCACTGTTGTTACTCTTCTTACTCCCATTACTGAAGTACACATACAACAGAAGATTCTTGGGTCGAAAGTTGTGCTAAACAAGTATGAAGTCACTATGATTGGACTTACACTATCTGGTCGGAGGCTACAAAATTGTCATCCGGTATTACAGTTTCTTTAAATGACATCACAGAATCTTCCATCAACAATATAAAACAAAATAAATTTCAGAATACTTGCTGTTTATTCTCGGTTACCAATACGTTCTTTGATATTTAAAAGAATGTAAAGAAGACTTTATATGGATAAGTGATTCGTAAAAGCTTGGTTTCTTGAAATAATGGTGCTTTTTAAGTATATCAAGGACAATAATTAGTAAAAAGCACGTAGCAGGTTTAGTAACGACTGTCTCACAATCTGTAGCTGTAGAGTTAGTAATTACTCTTGAAAATTGTTCGAAAATAATTACAAATATTCGTAAAACACTTGATTGCTATTTGAAATATTTTAGTGTAATGTATTACTGAAGTAGAAGAGACCAGGAAATGTAAGTGCACACATTCCTCTCTCTCTCAGATGAGTTTTCTTTCTTCGGTGGGCAACTAAAGGAGTTGTATAAATGATGGACTGGAAGAGATGCAAAAAACCAGCAGGAAACTGTACTTCGAATTTTGATATTCCAGCTGTTCACTTCCCCTGTCTGTCAAACCTCGGTTTTCTTACTTGGCCTCTATACGGCTTGTACATTTACTCTTGTTATGCTTTTAAATATTCTTAACAAGGAGGATAAGATTCGTTATCCATTATCTTAGTTCATTGACGACTACAGTTCATTATTGTAATTTTACTTCAGGATGAAGTAACCCTAAAAAGGTTTCCATTTACCCCAATAACATAATTACTATTAACATTTTCTTTTTTGTAAACCAGGTTTTGCAGGTTTTCTCTTCTGTCCCCGGTCATCACTGTATGATCTATAAAAATCAACCATTCCACTCTTCATTCATCTATCTGATGTATTGAAAAAAAATCACCACTTGCAATAAACTCTTATTTCTGCATTTTTGTCATAACGCTTTGCATATCGTAGAAAAGGGTTAAATGATAAAAAATTATTTTTTCTGTGAATTGTAACGTTAGTTTTTTATTCTCGTTATTGAATGGAGAGTTTTTCTTTTCCTTATAGTTTTTCATATATTCCTATTTTTCATCCCGATGAATAAGGTCTTTCGGATTGCTGCACTTTGGAAAACAAATCATGAATATGGAGGGAAACTTATACATATATCTTCCTATGCGATACTAAGTCATATTCATTCGTCCGATACGCAATAACAATTTTTTATTTTTTATTTTTATTTTATTTTTTTATAAATCGTGGGAGAAACTGTATCATCATTATCTCTTTCATCCACTCGACAACCTGAGTTTTTTTTCCCCTTTTTTGTCAACTGAATGGACGAATAACATGGGAAAAATGCCTAAAAGAAAGGAGCTGTCAGTTGGACAAGAAAATTGTTGGTTCGATTTTATCTGAAGATGAGATGACGACAAGCCTTGGAACAGGGAATTGGGTAAAAGGTGTGAAATTGAGTTTTGTAGAAATACTATTATTTTTGGAACCTCTTTTTATAATGGTAGAATGTTTTTTCACGCTTTTAATAAATGTTTCTCGAAGCCACTTGTTTTTATTTTTCCAGTTTTTACTCATATTTAAACTATATTTTTTTATTGCTTTTCTTCATATTTTCACTTGCTTTTATTCATTTGCAAAGATCACCTATAAGAAAGACGAGGGGCTCTCACGTTGTAATGATCAGATGCTAAAACTTTTAAAATATACGTACCAAATGGAGTTTTTTATTTTTTTTTATTTGTGTAGGTCAGTTCAGTATATTAATGTTATACAGAACTCTCTCAAGTGTGTTTTTCTGCTTCTTTTAAACTGAGGAAATATCTTTGTCCATAATGCATTGTATACCTTGTTAGATTGGTTTTATGTTTTGCAACCTTTTACAGTCGACCTTTGATACGAACATTAAAGATGTTATGTTTTTCTTTGGACCAAAGATCCTTTTGGACTACAATGAATTTCATGGTTCATAATGGCAGCTTGCGCTTCATTGATTGTTGTAACTTTATTCGGTTGCACAATTTGGTAGCTTGCAGTTCATTACTAGTCTGTATCTGTGACCAGAGGCTTTTAATTTTGGTAGCTTGGGCTTCATTAGTTGTGGGTAATTATTCAAGAGTACATTTTGAAAGCTCGTTCTGCATTATTTTAGAGTAGCTTAACTGAGAAGCGCATTTTGGCAGTTTTCATGTAATTACCTATAGTTAATTTGATCCAGATGCGCATTTTTGTATCTTGAGTTCAGTGAGCTGTGCATTACCTTTACTCAGAGTGCATTTTGGTAATTCGTATTTATTAACTTTTGGGTATATTTACTGAAAGGGCCATTTTGGTACCTTAAGCATTAATAGTTTTGGGTTTTCGAATGACCATTTTAGTGGTTTGCATTTTATTATTTGTGGGAAACTATTCACACACAATAGGGATCCTAGGTTTTGTTTGTTTTGAGTAATGTTACTCAGGAATGTTGTGATGGCTTTGATTTCATAATTTGTGGGTAATTTATTCAGCTGCACATATCGGTGTCCTTATTTATTGATTGAGGGTAGCTTTACTGTGAGATACATTTGGTAGCTTGTGTTTTATTACTCGTGGATAACTATGAAGGGGCTCAAATGGTAGCTTTTGCTTCAGTAGTTCACAGTAACTTAATTTGATCTGCATTTGGGTACATAGCCTTTTCTCAAATATTTTCGGCAGCTTTCATTTTATTATTTATGGGTAACCAGAGGCACAGTTTGGTATTTTATGTTTTACAGTTGTCGGTATGTTTATCAATTGAAGGTGTAGTTTAGTAACTTACATTTCATCAATAGATGAAACTGTACTCTTAGGTGCGTTTAGGTAGCATGCATCCCATTAGTTTTTTTTTAACTTGACTTAGAGACAATTCAGATTTATTAGTTGAGGGTTTCATTAACATTTGGTTAGTTTAATCTGAGGTGCATGTAGGTAGCATGCATATTATTAGTTTCTTAGTAACTGTAGTCAGTGGCTGGTTATAACAGGTTATGTATTATTAGCTGTGGGTAACTTTACCCAGATACGTATTAGGTAGATTTTGTTTTATTAGGAGAAAATTACCCAGAGGGCTTTTTTGGAAGCATGTATTTAACTGTTTGAGGTCGATTAATTATTATTTATTTTATAGGTAACTTTACTCAGGGTTCATTCTGCAGCTTGTTCTTTATTATTTGATAATGGGGAACTACTCAGCAGTGCACTGAGGTCGATTGCATTTCGGGTAATTTACTCAGGTTCATTTTGGTGCTTACGTTTTATTAGCTGTAACATTTCTCAAAGGGGCCTTTGGTATAAATTGCTTACAATCTATACCAAAGGCATCTTTGAGAAATGTCGCAATTTATACCAAAGGTATCTTTGAGAAATGTCACAATTTATACCAAATGCATCTTTGAGAAATGTCACAATTTATACCAAAGGCATTTCTCAAAGATGCCTTTGGTATAAATTGTGACATTTCTCAAAGATGTCTTTGTTATAGATTGTAACATTTCTCAAAGATGCCTTTAGTATCAATTGTAACATTTCTCAAAGATGCCTTTGGTATAGGTTGTAACAGTTCTCAAAGATGCCTTTGGTATAGATTGTAACATTTCTCAAAGATGCCTTTTGCATAAATTGTGACATTTCCCAACGATCCCTTTGGTATAGATTGTAACATTTCTCAAAGATGCCTTTGGTATAATTTATGACATTTCTCAAAGATGCCTTTGGTATAAATTGTGACATTTCTCAAAGATGCCTTTGGTATAAATTGTGACATTTCTCAAAGATGCCTTTGGTATAAATTGTGACATTTCTCAAAGATGCCTTTGGATTTATATAATTGTGACATTTTCTCAAAGATGCCTTTGTATAAAATTGGCGACATTTTCTCAAAGATGCCTTTTGTATAAATTGCAACATTTCTCAAAGATGTCTTTGGTATAGATTGTTAAATTTCTCAAAGATGCCTTTGGTATAAATTGCAACATTTCTCAAAGATGCCTTTGGTATAGATTGTAATATTTCTTAAAGATGCCTTTGGTATAAATTGTAACATTTCTCAAAGATGCCTTTGATATAGATTGTAAAATTTCTCAAAGATGCCTTTGGTATAAATTGCAACATTTCTCAAAGAGGTGGCCTGTTTGTATAGATTTGTAAAAAATTTCTCAAAGATGCCTTTGGATAAATTGCAACATTTCTCAAAGATGTCCTTTGTGGATAGAATTGTAATATTTCTTAAAGATGCCTTTGGTATAAAATTGAACCAAAAAATAACTTTTCAAAAGATGCCTTTGGTATAGATTGTAAAATTTCTCAAAGATGCCTTTGGTATAAATTGCAACATTTCTCAAAGATGTCTTTGGTATAGATTGTAATATTTCTTAAAGATGCCTTTGGTATAAATTGTAACATTTCTCAAAGATGCCTTTGGTAAAATAGATTTGTTTAACATTTCTCAAAGATGCCTTTGGTAAGATTGTAAAATTCCAAAGATCCCTTTGTATAAATTGCAACAATTTCTCAAAGATGTCTTTGGTATTTCAAAGATTGTAATAAAATTTCTTTCCAAAGATGCCTTTTGTATAAATTGTTTTCAAAAACTTCTCAAAGATGCCTTGTATAGATTGTAAATTTTCTCCAAATAAAGATGCCTTTTGTATAAATTGCAACAATTCTCAAAGATGCCTTTGGTATAGATTGTAATATTTCTTAAAGATGCCTTTGGTATAAATTGTAACATTTCTCAAAGATTTGTCTTTGGTTAAAATTTAAGATTTTGTTAAAATTTCTCAAAGATGGCTTTTGTATTATTTGCAACAATTCTCAAAAGAGCATTTGGTATAGATTGTAAAATATTTTGTTTCTAAAGATGCCTTTGGGTAATTAATTGTAAAATTTCTTCAAGATGCCTTTGTATAGGTTTATTTCTCAAAGATGCCTTGTATAAATTGCAACATTCTCAAAGATGTCCTTTGGTATAATTTGTAATATTTCTTAAAAGATGCCTTGGGTATTAAATGAACAGTTTCTCAAAGATGCCTTTGGTATAAATTGCAACATTTCTCAAAGATGCCTTTGGTATAGATTGTAAAATTTCTCAAAGATGCCTTTGGTATAAATTGCAACAATTCTCAAAGATGTCTTTGGTATAGATTGTAATATTTCTTAAGAATGCTTTGGTAATAAATTGTAACATTTCTCAAAGATGCCTTTGGTATAGATTGTAAAATTTCTCAAAGATGCCTTTTGTATAAATTGCAACAATTCTCAAAGATGCCTTTGGTATAGATTGTAATATTTCTTAAAGATGCCTTTGGTATAAATGTAACATTCTCGAAAGATGCCTTGGTATAGATTGTAAAATTTCTCAAGATGCCTTTTTGTATAACTTTGCAACAATTCCTCAAAGATGCCTTTGGTATCGATTGTTAATATTTCTTTAAAGATGCCTTTGTATAATTGTAACATTTCTCAAAGATGCCTGTTTGGTATAGATTATAAAATTTTTCCTCAAAGCTGCCTTTTGTATAAATTGCAACAATTCTCAAAGATGTCTTTGGTATAGATTGTAATATTTCTTAAAGATGCCTTTGGTATAAATTGTAACAGTTCTCAAAGATGCCTTTGGTATAGATTGTAAAATTTCTCAAAGATGCCTTTTGTATAAATTGCAACAATTCTCAAAGATGCCTTTGGTATAGATTGTAATATTTCTCAAAGATGCCTTTGGTATAAATTGTAAAATTTCTCAAAGATGCCTTTTGGTAAATTAATGATTTGGTAAATATTTCTTTCAAAGGATGCCTTTTGGTAATAAAGCATTGCCAACAAAATTTCTCAAAGATCCTTTTTGGTATATATTGCAACAATTTCTTAAAGATGCCTTTGGTATAAATTGTAACATTTCTCAAAGATGCCTTTGGTATCTTGCATTTCATTACTTTGGGTATCTTGACCCAGCAATATATCTTGATAGTCAGTTTTATATATTTTTTGTTATTTATTAAAGGTGCAATTTGGTACCTTGCGTTTTATCTTTTATGAGTTATCTAATCTCAGATGCAAATGATAGCTTGCGTTTAAGTACTGACAGGTAACTTTGCTTAGATTAACACCTTAGATTTAGATGGTTTGAGAAAAGTATTTCCATCATCTCAAAATAAGAACCGGTAAAAAGGAAGAAAAACGTTAACAGTTATTATTTCTGAGATGAAGATGCGCTTGGCAGATGAACCTCCCCCTCCCCACTAGTGACCCCACCCACTTTTCCAAGGTCCCCCCCCCTCCCCCTCCCCCCCCCCCTCCCCCAACATCTCCTCTTCCTCCTCCTCCCGCCCTTGCATCTTGAGTTGCAACACTCGGTAGAGAGAAACTTTCCTTTGGGATCCTCCCCCCTGACAGCTTAAGGGGCGCACGGTCAGGAGGTCAAGACGAAAACCCAACGGCAGGAAGAAGAAAAAGAAGATGAAGAAGAAGACGCAGAAGAGGAAGGAGTAGGGGGAGAAGGTGGAAATAACTTACGGAGAGGAGAACGCTGAAAAGAAGAGAAGGCAAAACAGAGGATGAGAAAGAATCTGAGACTGGAGAAAAGTATGTCGTTGGAGCGAGTATGTGATTAAGACGGAGAGAGAGAGAGAGGAGAGGTAATAAGCGAAATAACAATTTATTGAAAGGAAGTGGTGAATGGAAATTGTGCTTTTGATAAAGTGTACGAAAATAGCAACGGGCAAGAGAGAAAAGGAATTAAGAGAGAGAAATAAGCAGAAAAAAGGGAACACCGAAAACAAGAAAAGATGCCGTATCAGATAGAAGCCAAAAATTTTGAAAAGGAAGAGAAAGTAAAAAAAAAAAAAAGAAATGAACGAAAGAAAAGCGTTGTGGTAAAGTTGATGTTTGTGTATGAGAGGGTGAAAACACGAAGAAGGAAAAAAAAAAGTCCAGGGGAGCAAATCGAAAATAAGTCTGTAATTGTTAGCTTTTGGAAGAGAGGGGAGAGAATGATGTTAATTGATTATCAGGAAAAAAAGGGAAAATAGTAGGGAACTTGAAAAGAATTTTGAGTAGAAGCGGTGTTTGGAGAGAGAGAGAGAGAGAGAGAGAGAGAGAGAGAGAAGAGAGAGAGAGGAATGATGGGCACGCACGCATGAAAGGCCAAGGATGAAATGTTGGTTAATATAATAGGGGAAGATTAAAAAAAGAAATGAACAGAAACTTGAGCAGTGAGATTATGCGATTGCTGATAAGATTTGTTGTGTGTGCTTTGTAGAGGCCAAGGAGATAGAAGTGAAAGGGGAAAGAACAGATGATGATGATGATGGAAATAAGAGGAACTCTGCAAATGTAAGAGCAATTACTTCTTTTCATTTCTTATTTCCCGCGGAGGAAGAAAATGGGCGATTGTGAAGATTTGTTTTTGCGGCCGAGAGGATTGTTTTGAATGTAAACCAGATGTCTGGAAGGCAATCGAATTAATTTCTTGCGCCGAGATGCAGTCTAACGGGATTATTAGTGATCTGCCTAATGAGAATCATGTTGGGAAAGTAAGATTACGCAATGGAGGAAGAGGCCATTGTCACTAGGTGATGTGCAGATTAATGCATTTATTTTTTTAATCACGAGAGGAGATGATTTTAAGTTTGTGTGTGGGTGATGTCCAAATGAATATGTATTTTATGCTGATAAGGCTGAATTTGAAAAGAGCACTGTATTTATTTCGTGCAAATGATTTATGTTTTATAATGAGGAACGGTATAAGGGTGGTTTGCAAATTAGTATATTTTCTTAAAAAAGACAATCCTAAATGAGTAACGAGCAAATTAAATTTATTTTTGTTTTTAGTGGAAAACAATAAGTAATTATGTGTATACATTATATTATATATTATAATATATATATATACACATATATATATACACACTCACACATATATATATAGATATAGATATAGATATAGATATAGATTTATAATTGTGATGATAAGGCATGGGAGTATTTTTGCGTACGCGATAGACATCAAATTTATCTGAGAGATTCAGGAAGAAAATCTTCGTCTATTCAAGTGAATGTTTTTTTTTTCTTTTTTTCCCGTACTTTTTTCCCTCCGTGGATTTAGAATTCAAGCCGAACAGTGTAGCTGAAGCGAGGATGAGAAAGTCAGTCCTTTTAGCGCGCTCTCTAATTTATGGTAGTAAAGATGTACGTGTTTTGATGTGGTCGAGCTCGTCTTGCCTCGTATGAGTTTGCATAAATGAGGATGACCTCATGTAAGTGAGGTCTTGGGAGTGCGGATGAGGTCATTTGTGCTTGAATGAATTGTGCGTCTGCTTGTGTGTGTGTGTGTCTGTTTGTAGATGCTAACAGATAGGAGAAATTCTTTTGCGAGAAGTCCGTTTTAATGCATGCGAGTTTTGCGTGCTGTGATTGATTGTTTTGGGTGAATGCAGGTGAGCGATTGAGAAAAGACTACTGGATAAATGTTCGCCTTGAATTTTATCACGTATTTCCTGGATGGTTTGATGTATATGCGAGAACAAGCTTTTTGGCATTTAGGGATGTCAGGTTGTTTAGAAAGGTAACGCGTTCTTGCGAACGATGTAATATTCACAGAATAAAATTCCGTTAAGTTGAGTTATCCTAAATATTATTATTAACATAATGCACAAACAATACACGTTGTGGACAGCTTGTAGTTTCAAGTGTTTTACAGGGTTAAAAGCCTCTTACATGTGCGACATATATTTTTGTTTATATAAGCTTGAGATCTATTTCGTTAAATAGACTCTCTCTCTCTCTCTCTCTCTCTCTCTCTCTCTCTCTCTCTCTCTCTCTCTCTCTCTCTCTCTCCTGATTTCGTGGGTTAAGTAGGTCACTAATTATTTTGTAAGTGACCCCGCTTTTAATACTGTATCTCACCATCATTTGGCTGTGATAGTAAAGACGGAGCTTGTTTCGTATATCATAGGAAATACTCTTCCTTTTTAGATGAAAGCGATGGGGAGGCCAGGTATACATTCTCCTTGGAGACAAAAGGTCGTAGTCGCAGGAGGCATTAGGGTTCCTTCCCCTTTGTTTCCCTTCTTGATATTCGTGTAGTGTCTCTCGAGTTGAAAGGATCCGTTCAAGGCATTTCAGTGCTGATTCTCAGTCATCGTCGAGTGCTAAAAAAATGAATGAGAAATTATAGTAAACGCCTTTAGGAGGATTAGTTCATTTTCGAAACCTGGTTTTCTTCGAAAAATGATATTTGAATTCATCCCAGATTTATTTGAGATTAGAAGCAGGAATCAGGGTGAATGCAATTACAATGCTATTGTACAGATTAGGGTAGTCGTAATATTTTTATTCATATGTATAAATCAAAACGTTAATTTAAAAGAAAAACATATATTCAATACTAAGAATAGTGTTTACCTTGGTACACGTATTGTGATGCCTCTCAACTAATTTGATTGATTTACATCCCAAACTGGCATCGCAACAACGTAGGTAATCAACGCTTTGTATTTCTGTGTTGACTTAAACCTCTTGCCAACCCCCCCCTTCTCTCTCTCTCTCTCTCTCTCTCTCTCTCTCTCTCTCTCTCTCTCTCTCAAATAAACTGCAAATACAACGGGATTTATTTAGCCGTTTCTTTCAAAAGTTTTACAACATTTCGGTTTTATCTCGCAGACGAGTGTTTTTCATGCAAATGTCTTTCGCCAAAACTATTCAGTATTCCGTAACCTCCTTCCTTATGATAACTGGCGAAGTTTAAGTAAAAGCTCTTTCTTGTTCGTGATTATTTTGTTTTTATGATCAGTTGTTTTTACACCTTTTGCCTCCTTTTTTTTTTTTGCCCCCCACATATATATATATATATATATATATATATATATATATATATATATATATATATATATATATATGTATGTATGTATATGTATGTATGATCATTTGTTTTTTCCACTTTTGCCTCCTTTTTTTTTTTCCCACCCCATATATATATATATATATATATATATATATATATATATATATATATATATATATATGTATGTATGTATGTATGTATGTATGTATGTATGTGTATATGTATGATTGTATGTGTTTATACACATTATATATATCTATATATATAGTTATCTATCTATCTATCTAATATATTATATGTGGCGTGTGCACGCGTTCAGCAATCCCATAAACAAATACAGAGATACACGTGTGCAATGTGTTATCAAATAGGTTTCAGATTGAAAATTGAAAAAAGCGGGGATGCTGAGCGAGCGTCAATCTAATTGTCTGGCTGACTGACACCTTTGTTGAGCGCACGAGATATCGTAACAATATTTTTATCCAATTTTCGGATGATGCAGAACAGGTCTCATCGATTCATCAGCCTCTGATGAACGGCGCACGAGCCTGCTGGCTCTTTGCGTGGATTATGGACGTTACTTCTGCAGATTTGTGGTCTCGTAATTTCAATTATTTTCCTAAATTACAAACTCGAGGTCTTTTGTGCCATTGCGAGCCGTCGTTATTAAAGCTCTCTCGAGTTAAAGATGTCTAGCCGGGTGAAAAAAGTATTGATTTCCAAATTAAAGGGGTCTTGATGAATACCACACCACAATTGTTTGCTCCTAGTTAACGGTGTCCAACTGAGTTTCAAAAAGTGTTGTGCTTTACAGTTAAGGAAATATTATATTCAATATATTAAAAAGGAAATACTATTTTCAATATATTAAAAGATTTTAAAACATATTATCCTAATTAATTTAAAATGATCTTGCTGGTTTGCTTTCAAATTTTGTTCATTGCCCTAACAAGTTCTATTAGGTTTCAAAATGTACGGCGTTCCCCAGCTAAAAGTCGTTAAGGTGGCTTTCACAAACGTTGTAGTTTGGTTAAAAGAAATTCTGTTATCAAGGTTAAAGATGTTTTGCTGGGATTCAGAAAGTATCAAGTTAACCAGATTAAAACGGTTACCTGGGTCTCAAAAAGCACACGTTTTCCAAGTTAAAGAAGTTTAGAGGGTTTTCTAAATATTTGGGATCTTGCATGGTTTTATTAAATATGTTCAAATCACTGTTGTCCCTTAGGCTTTCGAAGAGTATAGTTTTCTCCATATAAAAGGATTGTAGTGAGATATAAAAATCTATTATATTTTGCAAGTTATGTTTTTTTTCACTGATGTCAGAACCATTAAATTTCCGTATTAACATTGTTTAACAGGCATTCAGATATATTTTCTCCAAGTTAACGGGGTCATGTAGCTAGGCTTCAAAATGTTCTCCAAAAATAATTTTCCTGCCATATATCACAGGATTGTTTTTAGGAGATCGGCCTGAGAGGATTTAACCAATAGATAATCCATGTGTGAAATATGTTTGTTCTCTGTGGGTATTAAATGTTTTTTATCGATAGTTGTTAAATAACCGCTTATACTACATACTTTAGGGATTACTAAGGATGGAAGGGAGCGGTTGACAATGGAATGTAAGTCCTGCGGATTTATGTAACGGCTTTTGTTAACCCAGGATGTAACTCAGATTATATGATTAGTATTTATTTAGTGTTAATTAACAGTGCAAAACAAAACTGTCGCTATTTGAGTAGTATCGGCGGATTGCATTCGGCGACTTGCGAGAATTTTACACGTAATTTGCCTTTCTTTCTCTCCTCTAGTTTAATGAATAACATTTCCCTCTCTCTCTCTCTCTCTCTCTCTCTCTCTCTCTCTCTCTCTCTCTCTCTCCCGCCCACGTAGATATAAAAGGCAGGAGGGTCCTTATACCCATTCTCAATTCAAGCTGGGATTGTTATCAATATTTCGTTTGTTTAATCTTTTAAGCCGTTTTTCCCCTTGAACCATTTTGAGATGAAGACGTTTTCTAGTCAATCTTGAGCAAATAGTTCGTTCAATTCCCTTTTGGATGTGACGTTATAGCAATGAACGGAGTAAACAGAAATTTAGACGAAAAAATAAAGAAAAAACGGAGAGACATGTGTGGTAAATAAGGAAGAGTAAGAGAGACATATTTTTATATGTATTTTCATCATCTGAAACTGGGTTTTTTTGTATTCAGATCAACGGTTCCTACCTATTGAAGTAAAGCCATTTTCAGTGTTTTAGTCATTATTTAATGCGGTTATTTACGAAATTATTCAATTGCTATTACGGTTCTGGCTTTTATTATAATTTTAACAATTCAAATAGTAATTTAAAATACTTTATGCTAAGTATGTACGTCGTCGTGTTATAATTATGCTTACTGATCAGAATTATAAAATAGTGAGTTTTCTCAAAAATTCTGTTGTGCTTTTTAGATTTTATATCGCTGGCTGAGGCGTACATCAGTAGTTTATCATTACAAAAAACTGTATGCAAAGTTAGCCGGAACGTTATTAAGGAATATTATTTTGACGTGATCATGAATTCAAGTCACCTGTTGTTCTGAGAACTTAAGTCAAAGTCGGTATAAGTTCTGAGTATAGGTTGTCAATGGAAGTACATTCCTTATTTGAATTCCAGAATATATATTTTACATTCTCTCTCTCTCTCTCTCTCTCACACACACACACACACACACACACACACACACACACACACACACACACACATGTCTACCTACATAGGAGATTATTCGTCACTCTGTCCCTGTTTATTGGATTTGTTTCTCTCTTGTGATTGGGGATTTTCGTACCTCTCTTTCCCTGTTTATTGAATTAGTCTCTCTCTCTCTCTCTCTCTCTCTCTCTCTCTCTCTCTCTCTCTCTCTCTCTCTCTCAAGTCGGTTTATTATTATCTGAGGACTTGAGGATTATGACTGCTGCCTACTTTTATTTCAGCGAACCTTCTTGGAAGCCAGCGACAGAAAGAGAGAGATGACTGATAAATCGGAGTCGTGCTGAAATAATCAACAGTTGCAATTTATAGAACTGTATGAGCGTTGATTGTTTTTGTGAGCCTTCTCTCCTCTCTCTATAGCATTGTAGTTCGAATTCCTAATACTGAAGTTTGGGGCGGGTTGTGGTTTACGGTTTTTTTTAATACTTAATTGTGTGGCTTCTGAAAACCTTGAATATATTGTTGATGTACTGTCAGCTTGTGTGAGGTACATTGTTAATCCTATACGGATGTGGTTGGATGAACTGTGCAGAAAAAGAATAGTCTGACTTCCTTTTTTTCTATCAGTGGCCAGTTGTCATTGCCCGTGGGAAAAAATATGAAGAAACATACCATGAATCAAAATAATGACGAATAAAGAATGAGTGTTGAATATCATTCTATATTCTGAGAAGAGTAATATAGTGTATAATAAAGGACCTTTGGGTTTCTCAGAAGGCTATGGAATATCAGAAAAATCTTGAAATATATCTCTGGATACAGCCGGGATATGGAGGACGGTTTGTAACACTTTCCAGGTGTATTAATGTGTCAGTTATTGGGAATTTTAAAATAGAAGTAAACTCACTTAGCCCTCCTGCTTTACCTTGATGATTATTCTTCGTTTAACCCATTTTCTAAATGAATTTATTATTGTTTTACGAAGCGCATTTTTGGTATTGTCGACTTCATTATCGGAAATATGACTAGTGTTTAATCTTTGAATGAAAGCAGACTTCATTGACTGTTACGCTGTGTGGTAAAAAAATTGGATAAAATGAAAAGAAAAGATTTTGTACACAGTTACTGTTTGTGTCCGCTTCAGCGTCATTACCGTGATCTAAATATAGCTGAATTATTGAGGATGACTGTTGTACTATTAAATATACGTTTCCTCATTAATAATTGACTGTCTGTTGTAAAATTGTTGAAATACTCCACTGAGTTTTAAAGCTGATATCTGCTAATTAGAATATGAGCTAGGGTTTGAATAGTGACCCGCATATGGCTTGGAATTTTCCATTCCAGTGATCAATAAACTTTATGTTATTATATTTGCTATTAAGGGGTGAAGTGGTGTTTACACAAAATAACATTACAGTACATGGCATAGGTGCTTGTTTTATGCATAGTTGAAAGTGTTCCTTGTTCTCTGTACATTGTTATAGTTGACGTAGAATTAGAATCTCAGTATCACCTCTCCTGGTTATGTCTGTGCTTTGATGTCCTATTATGGCCATTGCTTTTTCTTAAAGCATTTATTCTATTATTGTTGTTATTAATGACGATGTTGTCGTTGATTGTAACGAGTCAGCCACATTTGGGGGAGGGTTTCACTGATATTGAATTAGTTCAATAATTGGTAATGGCAAAGCCGGAAGTGCCTAGTGCCCCGCAATCCGTGTTTCATCTGTGAATTTCTTCCACTCGTCCCTCGTTTAATTTCCACAAGTTCGATTCCTTAATGGGAAAATTCAGAGCCATTAACGTTGCTCGTATTGAAGTACGTTTAGCTGGTTGAGATTTCCTTTGTTATTATTTTTCTATTTTTTAAAGGTTCATAAATCTGACCACGGCTATACTTGCCCTTCAAGTTATAACTCGAGAGTTGCAATTTATGGTCATTTTTCCTTGGTGCCGTATCATTTGTGTGGTGATTTACAGGTGTCTGTAATGGATAAACCTGTTGTCGAGGAGAGAGAGAGAGAGAGAGAGAGAGAGAGAGAGAGAGAGAGAGAGAGAGAGAGAGAGAGAGAGAGAGCCAACCTTCCCTTAAAGATCTTTTCCTCGCAACCTGTTTGGAAATTAAGAGAGAAAGGTTCCTTTCAAGCGATATATAATTCATCTCTCTTAATGTCAAGAGCTGTATTGTTTCCAGTGATTGTTTTCGTCTCCTGAAAACTTTCAACGTCAGGAGGACTGACCGTTTAACTGCTGAATGAATGGCGCACGAGTCGTGGCCTGTTGTTATTTGCAACTTTATCCGGGAATGAATGGAAAATCTTGCTTAAGTCTACAGACAGATGCGACGAAAATCAGGCAAGTTTCGGTTCAGTTTCAAATTAAGTGGAGGGAAAGCCTTAGTATCAACTCCAGGATGTGGTACCACAGAGGAGTTTTTCATGAATGCGTTTTGTATTCAGATCACGGAAGAGCTCGAGGAAATTCCAAAGTCCTTCAGGAATCATCGGTACTTAGAGTCCCATGACTGTAATTCCCAGTGACCACTTGAGTATATGAACACGTTATGGAAAAAGTTAATAAGGTCGGAAAATGTCAGGGAAACGAAAATGTAGAAATTGCCGCATACTTTTCAACCAGACGACTTGACCAACAAACTTTTAAGAAACGGCATTGTCCAAAAATCCTGTTTGTGCTTTTGCCCGCGGCCAAAACAACCTTAAGAACAGGCATTGGAAACATTCTGAGGAAATCAAGAAGTTTTGTATTGTACAAAGGAAAGTGGAGATAAAATCATTAAGCAAGAGCGCGAAAGATTGAAGGCCGTTAAAGCTGTTAAAAGTTTGTTGTGAGTTCCTCAGCTGAAAGGCGGAAGGTAAAAATATTATGCAAAGTTTTAGCTACGTTGCTGTTACGGCCCTTAAAGTAATATGAGCTGATGTTTGCAAGTTTCGGGGAAAGTTTGGCCTTTTTAGCATTTGGGGGTAAAACCACGGCAAAGGAAATTTGGAAATCAAAGTAAGAGGTGGGAGGTGGAATTTGTGAATAGAACTCTCGGGAGAAAGATTTGGGAAAGAGAAATGGCTGACAAAAACATTTGGAAAGGAAATTTGAGTAAGTAGAACTATGGAAGGGAGTCTTTCGGGAAAAAAAATGGAATGAAAATCACTGAATAAAAACCAAAGAAAGGCAAATTTGGGAATGAAAAACATGACAATTAAAGGTTTTAAAGCAAAAACCATGGAAATGAAAATTGGGACTGAATGAACTAATAGACGTGTTTTTTGAGAGACGGAAAACTATAAGAATTAGGGAAAACGAAGACAGACTGAGAGTTTTATGGAACCGAAGAGGAAAGTAGAAGTAAAGCTTGATGTTTTTGGTGCTGAAAAGATAGTTGTATTGCAAAACTATAGTTTCCAATTTGAAAGAAAAAAAATAGGAATTTTTAAATTTAAGCTGGGG
Source organism: Macrobrachium nipponense (assembly GCF_015104395.2). Taxonomy (NCBI): domain Eukaryota; kingdom Metazoa; phylum Arthropoda; class Malacostraca; order Decapoda; family Palaemonidae; genus Macrobrachium; species Macrobrachium nipponense. Next base: position 6,945,197 of record NC_061095.1, read on the forward strand.
CAAAAGGTCAACATATTCTATAAAGGGAGAATATATAATAAGAAAACCAAACTCGAAACTCTTTTAAAATCCAGGGTATGCAGCGGAAAGGGTAGTAAGAAGCCTAGAGAACTAGATCTAGAAAAAAAAGACAGTATGAGGGTAGAATGTATACAATTGAGATTTTGTATTTCGATTATGCTTAGGGAGCTGAGTATTTTTTTACATAACGTCTCTCTCTCTCTCTCTCTCTCTCTCTCTCTCTCTCTCTCTCTCTCTCTCTCTCCTCTCATATATATATATACTCACATATACACACACACACACACACACACATATATATATATATATATATATATATATATATATATATATATATATATATATATATATATATATATATATATACACACACACACCCTTTTATATACATGTACACACATATATATATTTGTGTGTGTCTGTTAATTTTCGTCTCACACCATGACATTTTCTTTTAATTCATAACATTAATCTACAAAATACCCCACAATATCAGATTCATTCAGCCTCGAAATAAACGCCAAAAGGGTAAGTTTATAAGTGATAAGCGATCCGTCACCAGGCGGACTCGAACCACCGAATGGATGGGGAAGAAGGCCGACTTTTCAGTGAAGTTAGCATTAAGCTATACAGCTTTATAAGTTCCCCTTCGGTGTTTATTCCGAGGTGAATTGAATTTGATATTAAACGACATTTGTAGCTTAATGTTTATGAATGTGCGTGTTGTGTGTGGTGTGTGTGTGTATATACATATATATATATATATATTATATATATATAGATATATATATATATATATATATATATAGAGAGAGAGAGCGAGAGAGAGGAGAGAGAGAGAGAGAAAGGAACAGTTAATAATAATAAAGTCAATATCCTTTTTTGTGATGGCAAGGTAGTTTTTAGCATCAGGAGAAATATATAAAAGGGAGAAAACTCTCGACTATTGTCAACATAATAAGAAATAAAAGAGGAAGAGATGAGGTATTTAGATAGCATTTTAGACTGAGGACAATATCCCTTGAATGTACGTATTTGAGGCGAGAGCGGTTTACGCAGCTTTAGGCGCTGAATGGGGTAGAAGCGGAAAAGCTCCCTTTCGGGGGACGTAGTATGGGAGAATATAGAGAGACATATTTTTCTTCCCTTTAAAAGGAAATCTGCACTACAGCCTCCGCCTCACAATACGACTTAATCCTCTTTAGGTGTATTCTCATAAAATGCCTGGCAGACTCTCCTTTACCCACTGTATACGTATATATCGCCTCTCCCAGGGCTGGCTGGCTGCTGGCTCACTTCACTTCACTGAGCATCTCTCCTTCCGTCGTCTATTTTGGCTTCCTGGCTCTCTCTCTTTTCCCTTCGTCTCTGCTCCTTTTTATTTTGTTCTCTTGGGTTCTTGTTAGGTGAGAGTTCTTAGGGGAGTTTGCTTTGCTTTTTGCGTATGCATTTCGTCTTCCATCTGGGCTTCATTTCGCCTTTTTTTATTTTCTTTCATTTCTAATCCTCTCCATTCTCTTGCTTTCTTTTCGACTTATTTGCTGTCTAAGACTTTACAGTCTTTTTTTTCTCTCTCCCCCTCTTTCCGTTTCCTTATTTCTTTCTTTTCTTTCCTGTTGGCTCTTTTCATTCAGTTTTTCTTGCTTCTTCTCCTCTGTCGTCTATCTTGGCTTCCTGCTGGTCTTTTTATTTTTTTTATTTTTTTTTATATATTCCTTTCTCTTGTGCTTTTCACTTTCTTTTTCTTTTTAATTTGGTTTGTTTTCTCCTCCACCTGTCTTGGCTTTTTCTCTCTGTTTCTTTATTCATTTGTTCTGTTTTCTTTTTATTTTATTGAGTTTTTGAAAAAATCAAGGTTTTACATTGATCTTTATCTGACTTTTTTGGTAGCTTTGTTCCTTTATTTTCACTTCTTCCGATTTCTATTTTTTATTTTCATTTGTAACATTTTCTCTGATACTCTGACTCCGTCACTTTGTTCTTCCGTTTACTTCTTTCCTCGTACTCTTCATTAATGCGTTTTTCTTTCAGGGTTTTACAGCATTTTCTTCTTCAGGAACTTTTCGCTTTTTTCCTTTGTTTATTTTTACCTTTTCCTATTTTTTTTCAGGAGTGCATTGATCTCACCACTTCCTGATTTCTAATTCTCTTTTGTGTTTTTGGATTTTTACTTAATATTGTCTTTTTAGTTCATAATCCATTTTTTCATCCTTGTTTATGTTTTCGCAGTGTTTGTTGCTTAGTACTCGTTGTTAGTTTTTTTCTGTCACTTCATCTTTATTCATGAGTTTTCATTACTTTTCTCTTTTTTTTTCTTTCTTGTGTATTTTAAATAGCTCTCATTTTTGTTACACCCATTACAACCTTCTTCATCTTTTTCACTTAGCCGCATTTAGAACTTTTCCTCTTTTTTCGTCATCTTCCATTTTTATCAACATCTTCACCGTTTTCTCTTCTCTTCACGTTGTCTTCTCGGACTATCCCATATTTTCCCTTGTCCCCGTTTTCTCTTCTCTTCACGTTTTCTTTCTCGGGCCATCCCATATTTTCCCTTGTACGGTTCCTTCCCCTCTTCCAACTTTCTCGTTTTTTTTTTTCTCCACTGTCTCCCACCTCCGACTTTTGCCCTTTTCATCTGACGGAGTTTGTTTGTTCTTTGCCGCTCTTTTGGTCGACTCTTCTTTTTTTTTTTTTTTTTTAATTCTGTATCGTGCTTCTTATGATGTAATGTTTTGGTATCTTTTATTTATCAGCACGAAATATCTGCTTTGCTTTCTGTCGTTTTTTTTATTTTTGTTTGTTTGTTGTATTTTAGTCTCTCTCTCTCTCTCTCTCTCTCTCTCTCTCTCTCTCTCTCTCTCTCTCTCTCGTGAAAGGCAACATGAAATGTATTCCGACTGGTAAATGTAAACTGTAAGATGTAGGAATTAGTTGTTTGATGCATTTGTGTGTGCGAGTAAGAGAGAGAGAGAGAGAGAGAGTGTGTTTTACGCTTACTCATCAAGCACCCTTCTTGCAGCCGTAGACCGAAAGGTAATAAGATTTTACTCTTGCTAGTTTGAATTTGCATAATGAGGTAACCACAACTCCTTTCTTCCCCCCTCGCCAGCATTTCAAACTTTTGACTCCCGTCACATGTGAACGCGAGGCAACATGTCGATATGAATCATTGGTGCTGCCTTTCAGTTTTTTTTTTTTTTTTTTTTTTTTTTTTTTTTTTTTGGCCATCGTCTAAGTTTGTTTCACTTTCTGTGCCTAGCGTTTAATTAATTCCCTTGATTTTCGGCTTTTTCTTTTGTATGTGTATATGTATTTGTATCATTGAACTTTTAGAATAATTTCCTCACCTGTACTAAGGAAACTTTTCCAGCAAGTAAGTGGCTCAGTTTGGCTCGTAAAGATATCTGGGCACTTAATTTATAATAGATTGATGATATGTTTCGTACTATGGTGCCTGTACTCTTAGATTTCCTTATTTTCCTTAAAAGCAGTGTTCATAAAAGAAGAAAAGGGATAAGTGCTCAGCTCCTTTTTATTCCCTAACCTGAAGGTGGTGTCTGTGTGAACGGCGGGAAGCATGTGTGGGCAATTCTCTAAATGCTAGAGATGCTCGGCGCTATCACACTCGGAAGAAAAACATATTATGCCGAGGAGTGAGGAGCGTCTCTGGAATATATCTTCTCTCGCAAATTGCAATTTGTAAATTACAAGGAACTGTTGCCTGCATGCGGTGTTTACGCTGGTATCTTTAAGAGATTAATCTTCCTGCCGGGTGTGTTTTTATTAATCCAACGATGGGCCAGATATTACTTGTGAACGTTTTAATCAAATATATTCTGATTTTTTTTACTTGATATTTTGAGTTCACCCGGAAACTGTGCTACCTGCGTTGCAACAGGAGAGTGGTATCTTTACTCTTTCTTAGCTTTAGAGGTATTCCTGTTGTGTAATACAGTCTTCGAGTCCGACAAGTTATTGAGGGGAATTATGTAACCAAACATAGAATTTTAAACACTCGAACCAGTGATGGCTTAAAATCTCTGTGGTATTCTCCTCACTTGTGTACAGTATGTTCTTAGTCACCCGAGGCGAGCCATTAATCTTTTTGACTTTATACTTAGTGCGATGAATATAAAAAAATATAAATAAATAGACGCGTGAACCCATGATACCGTTTACTCAGAATTTGGAATAACGAAAACCCAAAGAAGGAAGTGGAGGACTAGACGAACTGGTTTATCATTGATGCATTTGGTAATTTACCGTAATTTCTTCTTGTTTTTCTTTCATTTGCAAGCAGTTTTGATTTCACCTCTCAGTTTATCAGTCTACTTTAAATTCTTTAGCCACACATTTTGCAGTCTCCTTCAAACTTTACTCTTTTTCTTTTTCCTTTTAAACTATTACCCTTTCTTCCTTTGAAATCAATTGCAAATTCGCTTCTTGTAATGTTATTAGTACAATCAACTTTTTGTTTCCCATCTTCCTTTCTATTACAGTCACATTTACATTCTCGTTCCAGTGCCTCAGTGGCGTGGTTCGATTCTCTGCCATTCCACTGAGGGGTTGGAGATGTGTATTTCTGGTGATAGAAGTTCACTCTCGACGTGGTTCGGAAGTCATGTAAAGCCGTTGGTCCCGTTGCTGAATAACCACTGGTTCCATGCAACATAAAAACACCATACAAACAAACAGACATTTTCGTTCCCTAATTCCTGCTGCAGTCATCTTCAAATTTATCTTCTCGCACCCTGTCTCAATTTTAAGATAGCCTTTTGGAAGCTAGAATTTCAAACCAATGGCCACCGTGGGCTGTTCCATATGGATAGGTTTCATATACTGAATAATAAATTAAAGGCTTAAATTTTTCTTCTTTTCCCTATTACTGTTAAGTTTAAGTTCTCCCCTCCCTCTGCATTCAGCTTTAAATTCTCTTTCTCTCCTTTCTCTGCAGTCTAAGTTAAATTCCTCCTTTTCTGCACCCTGTTGTAATCAAGATTAAGTTGCCAAGTAGTCTCCCTGGAAAAAAGAAAAAAAAAAAAAAGTGAGCCGAGATAAAACCACCGAGATGCCAGTCAGCTTCTTTTAATCCATCAAGTCTAAACACTTCAGCGTCGTCTATACTTATTCCTCGCTCTTCTCTGGCCTAATTACTTGGATGGTCTAGTCAACAGATCTTATTTGGTATGAGGTGAATTATATTCGTCTCCTTTCTCACACGCATCGGAATCATCTCACCTCTGTTCGCACCTGCTCCTAAACTCATGCTTTTATAAATTAGAGATGGGATGATTTATTCGTGTTTTTTTTTTCCTTTCCTCATTCATCTTCTGAGGTGGAAGCACTATGAGGATTATTCAATTTCCTTGGATTTCTCGGTTTTTAAACCCTAAGAATTGTTTTCTCTTTGACTAACGAATTTTTTTTTTTTATAGATTTTCTCTATTTTCTCCCTTGTTTGGCTTGTTGGGATGTTGTTTTTCTATTTTTCATATATATTTTAAGGGTTATTCACGTTCGTTACATCAGGCAAAAATTGCAAAAGAACTGTTAATGATGTTAATGTGTCTGGTTATCTCGGTCTCACCGATTGTAATGCTCTTTGAGGTTTAACTGGTTCCTTATTATTCAGAAAATCCTATAAATTTAGTATTATATTTAATGGAACACTGTCGATTAAGTATCCTTTTGAAGTTTTTCTTCTCTCCCCGTCCGATGGCAGAGTTCTTGTCGAGGGCATGGAACAACAGTCTCGCGAGACCGCATCATTTCTTCCAGAGGGACCTGGAAACTTTTCTCAAGTGGGAGAGCGCCTTTTTGAAGACATATCCTCTCATTTAATTCAATCCAGGACACGTTCGGCGCCACCTTCGTGCACTGCTTTGCTATTACTGATACTCATCGACAAGTTACTCGGAGATATACACCGCCCGTAAAGGGTTATTGCGGCGTGAATTATAGTCGCGGCCAATCCTCACTCGGGGCTGTGGTGTGATATCTACGGGGATCTCTCTCTCTCTCTCTCTCTCTCTCTCTCTCTCTCTCTCTCTCTCCGGACAGTCGCTCCTCGCCGTAACCTGGTGCTTCGTGAGCTCTAGGAGGCATATCAGTGATGGACCAAATCGATAAAAGACGCACTTCCCAAAAGCAGGTGGCGGATATTACCATTTCACTTCCCTCTTACCCTTAACCTTCTCTCTCTCTCTCTCTCTCTCTCTCTCCCTCTCTTATCTCCCTCTCTCTCTCTCTTCCCTGTTCCACCTACAAGTTAGCTCCACCCCTCCGACCCCAACCCCCCAATACTTCTTTTTTCTTCTCTTATTATCAGATTGTAACAGTGGCACGCTTCTCCGCTTCCTCCTCTTATCATATCCTATTCACGATCCTCAGTAGGACATGGATGGATACCCTCCCTCGATTGTGCCCGGTAATGTCTTTGTCGTCATGTCGGCTCTCTCTCTCTCTCCTCTCTCTCTCTCTCTCTCTCACACAGCATAGCACTGTCGTGGTAATGGTTTCATGTATGTACTATACACACACTCTCTCTGTCACACAGGAAAATATGACATATTAGGCTTTTTCATACGTTATATCATTCTCCTTCCCTCAACTAAATATCGACATGTTCTTGACTTTTTTGAACGAGTTATGTCTCTCTCTCTCTCTCTCTCTCTCTCTCTCTCTCTCTCTCTCTCTCTCTCTTTGAGAATTGAGAGGTCGTTACGTTCTTGACTTTCTTTTCCAAGAGTTACATTTTCCACTTTCAAAACACGTCGACCTCTTTCTTATGCTACGCCCAGAGGGCACACGTAACGCATCTCTTCTTGATCAAATAATATGTTGATGGTGTTACATAAAGTTATCTTTTTGTTACTTTATTGGATATATCAGTCATAAAGGTTCTATGGTCTATGGCCTTTATTGTCCCATATTCTTTTACTTAGAGTTTATGTTCATAATTTTGACTATATTCATATTCTGGATTTTTAGTTTAGTTTATATGTCTAAATTGATCTATTTGGTAAAGAGCTTTTATTTATCTTTGCTAAAGTAACGATGACAGCATAGTGTGTCGATGTATATCTTCGATTTTTAGTTTTCTGTTAAAGAAAACTATTGATATTGCTTTGTCTGGCCGTCTGCACTTTTTTCGTCGGTCGATCAGATCTTAAAAAGTACTGAGTCTAGAGGGCTAGAAATTGGTATGTTGATCATCCACCCTCCAGTCACCAAACAAACCCAATTATACCAATTATAGCCCTCTAGCCTTAGCAATAATGATTTTATTTAAGGTCAAAGTTAGCCTTAGATCGTGCGTCTGGCAATGATATAGGACAGCCTGCCAACGGGCCTTGGTCAAAATTTCATGGGCCGCGGTTCTTACAGCATTATACCGCGACCACCTAAAGATAGATCTATTTTCGGGTAGGGTGGCCTTATTATACGCTGTACAGAAAACTCGATTGCGCCGAAGAAATTTCGGCGCATAGTTAGGTCTTGCAAAAAAATTTCAAGAAATTGTGGTTATGAATGGTTTATTCGCTGAAGGTAAAGAAAAGAAAATTTTGGGCTTCGTACAGTCCTGGAAAGATTGTCTATCTCCCTCCATCCAGTGGAAGGTAGACCACTTGCCTTAATATAAATACAGTGATTAACAAAGAGAAATAAAAAGAAATCAATCAATGCGCTAAAAGAAAATATGAAAATTCAGGTTTGAATTATCCTTACTTTCGGATTTTTTGCATTGAGCTTTAAATAGCCTTACATAATCTCTACTCCGTTATTATTATTATTATTATTATTATTATTATTATTATTATTATTATTATTATTATTATTATTAAGAAAAGGCTAGGTAGAAAATAGTCATTTAGCAAGGTGGGCGAGAGCATAGTAATTTGTTCAAAAATATATGAAGGGAAGGAGATGAAATGAAGAACGGGATATCTTACGCACTTTCGTCACCAACTTCGGCTTCTTGTTGTCACCTAGACGTAACACACGAGATTCCGTGCATTCTTTCAGCATTGCCTTAGAGTAATAAGTGTGTAGCATTCCTGTATGCGTGTCAAAGTTGCTGACATACTTCGCCAATAGATAGTGCTCGGCGGTTTATTATTTTATATATGTATATGTGTGTGTGTATATATATATATATATATATATATATATATATATATATATATACACACTTGTAGTGTATATTATAATATGAATATATACATACACACACACACACACACACACATATATATATATATAATGTGTGTATATTATATATATAATAATATATATATATATATATATATTATATATATATGTGTGTGTGTGTGTGTGTGTTTGTGTGTTTCTCTTAACATTCATTTCTCGTGTTTGGGTATCTCTTTTATTTCCCTAATCTCTCACCATCATTCCTTTTTTTTTCTATTTTTCTAGCTGTTTTTTCCCTTCATTTTTTCATCTTGAGCTCTTTTCTCTTCTTTCGTTTGATTTTCACAGCGACATCCTCTCCTCTCGTTCTGTCTTTCCCTTTTATTCTCCTGCCTCCATTCTGTCTCTTTTTATTGCCCTACTTCTGTCTCTTTTCATTCTCTTTTTCATTTCCTTCCTTTTTAGGCTCTTAGCTGTCTCCAGCTTTTCCCGTTTAATCTCCTAACCCCTTCTTTACTTCCTTTTTGTTATCAAAACATTTCCTTTCCTTCTCTTCCCTTTTCCATGGCCTTTCCTTTTCCTTCTTTTTATCCTCTCAGCTCTACGCTCCCCTTCCTTTTATATTCTCCCAGCTCTTGGTTCCTTTTCCATTTTTTATTCTCCTACCTTTCTCTCTGTTAATTTGGTGACAAGAGACTGCCCACCGGCGTGTTGGAAGTTTTCACTTTCTATTGAGGTTTGGTCATGCGTTTTCATTCCCTTTTCCGAAATATATAACCGTCTGCCAACAATTATCAGCATAATTGAAATTTAACCAATTCTTCTACGACAGATATATGCTTTCGAGAAAAAATTAACAGTAGCAAGTGAAATAGCTCTTTTATTATTATTGTTATTATTATTATTATTATTATTATTATTATTATTATTATTATTATTATTATTAGAAATAAGCTTGCATATCGTGAAGAAGTTGCCTAAAGGTCATTTGCTTGCATATAGAGAAGAGAATGCATATTTGTTAAAAAAAAAAAATTGGAGATTAATAAACAGAGGCATATACACACATACGTAAACATTAGATACTCATTCAGTTAGTTCCTAGAAGCCGCAGGGATCACATTTTTTCGCCTATTTTCTCTTACTAGGGGAGTAAACCTACAAACTATTTTGTTGTTGTTTTGGAGGGGTAGGAAAGGTTTATAAAGTCTGAAAAAGGTGTTTTGCGTTGAGTTAAAGATACAGGAATTTTAGGATAGAATATTTATGATTTATTTATTGGGATGAAAATGTAAAAAATGAATAAAGTGTATTTTAGACAGTACAGAAAAATGATTTCTAATAAAATATAGCGTCTTTTTTTCATTTTAGTTGGTGAAACAACGGGGGCTCTATCCGTAGATTTTAGCACGTTTTAATTTATTTGATGTACTGAATTTAGAGGTTATATTAATGTTCAATTATTTCGTGTTTCTTCTTATAACTGAGAATACGTGAATGTTTTATTTGTGTCAGTTTTAGTTGATACTTGTTGTTTGTATGAGTAGTACTAATTATGAGTTTTAATTACGAAGACCACTTCACGTTAACTTAGGGATATGATGTTTGCAAGTTATTCGTCAGTGGAAAATCTTGCACGCATCCCAACTAAGCTGGAGGTCGGATCGTGCCTTGTTTGTCTTGTGTTCAGTGAACTTTTGACCCTCGTCGAACCTAAATCGATGTCACTGAAGCTGAGATATTAATGAATATTAGCATAATTATAGCCCTATGGTAATTTTTCCCAGTGCATGAATGCATGTGTATTTTGTACGCAAGTGTACATTTATAATGGCAGATTTTAATGGTTTAATTTTGTAATAAGTGTCTTGCATTCAAATATATATGTAGCGTAATAAGGCATTTATTTATACTGAATCGTTTTGACTGTTTAAGCTTGTCATGGTTTGTATTCGTATATTGTGTATAATAGTACTTAAGTACTACTACTTATAGATTTTCTTTTAATCCATTGTGTTTCTAAAGTTAAAACAACTAAAGTTGTAACAACCATTAAATACATGTGAAATGATATCTTATGAATTTTTGAATACTTTTACTTAATTCATTGTGTTCTAAATTTGTTTGGATCCCACAATAAGCTCTTGGATCCCATACCAAGCTGTAGGTTCCGACAGTTGCTAGATAACCAATTGGTTCTAGCCACGTAAAAATATCTATTCCTCCGGGCCAGTCTTAGGAAAGCTGTTAATCAGCTCAGTGGTCTGGTTAAACTAAGATATACTTATCTTTCTTTCTAAATTTGTACTAACCATTAAAATACATAACTGAACTGATATCTTGTGAATTTTTTAATAGTTTTATTATTATTATTATTATGCGCATAGCATTAGAAGGAGGAGATTAGAGGCAAGAACGTTATCGAAGCAGTCCATCTGAGGAACATCCTTGCAATATCGAGATGTGGCTTCAGTATGCAGGTGCATGAAGATGTTGCAACCACGTTGAGTGTCGCATACCGATGAACGTGGCAAACAGGACTTGTGTGGATTGTGGCCTTCAACTCTCAGTTTTATTGTCATTCTTCTCTCTCTCTCTCTCTCTCTCTCTCTCTCTCTCTCTCTCTCTCTCTCAAGTTGTAAGAAAGTACTTGCGATACCTTTCGCCCACATTTTCAAATATGCCAAAAGCCATGTTAGGAGATAGATGCTATTTATAATCTCTGCCCAACCGTCGTGGAAAAGGCAGAGTAAATTATTTGATGAAGCCAAGCGAAGGTATTTGTCCAATATATTTCATAATCAGCGCCATTTGTCGTGGGCGGTCAGACATGTCTAATCGCCTTACGTTAACATTATGCGTCGTGACCTCTGGATATTCATCGGGCCCGAATGTTTGTTTACTCTGGATGACCATACAAACTCCCAATCCTTTTTGCCCGCGAGTGTCCTCTTTTTCAATGGGCTGCAGGCCATAAACGTCCATGGGGTCCCGTATCGCGATAAACACCCACGAGAAATATGATGCCGCAAGAGGGAGGCGATTGCATTCAAAGAAAACGGATCCGTATTCAGTGAGCCGAGAGGGAGAACTATGTTGTCAACTATATCATGGCGAATGTTTTCAACGAACCCTTTCACGGGCCGAGATTCGGGTCTGTCTATTGAAGCAGAGGAAGGAAGATTCAAAAGAGCAAGGCAATGTTTTTGCCTTCGCATTTTATTGATTATAAGTACGAAACTATTTTCTTTTGAGTGTTTTTGGTTGTCAGCTCTCGCCTTTGACGATTTTGTTGTACAAATATGCTCGCATTTTATAGGAATGCTAACACAAAAGACATCGTGGGTGTGGCTTACTTTTCGGTTTAAATTGAGACAAATCTTTGACATTTAAAATGAGAAAAACGAAGCATATCGTCTTTCATTTTATGTCTCAGGCGGTGTTTCTCCGCACTTTATTTGGGGCGGGATATCTGCTCACTTTTCCTGAATACAAATGATTGTTTTGACCGACTAACGTTAGCCGAATTCACCTTGACAAAAATGAAACTAAAGTAAGTCCTTGATTTACAGCGAAAAAAAGAAACTTTCGCTGTTGTTCTAATTACATGTATATTTGATTATTTTCTTTGTGTAAACGAAAAGATATTAACTGATAAATGTGTACAGCGAAAACGGGATTAGGAGACTCGTGTTATAGTAACTGAGTATGCATCTCACTCTTTTGTGCCGCGTATAATCAAGCTCTGGGAAATTATCGCTGCAAATATTCTTTTGATGTTTCTTCACTTTCTCGGATGTTTCCTCACCAGGGAGGAACTGGAGAAACGCCAGAGAACTTCTCTCTTAGATCAACAAATGAACCTTGCTATGAAGTTTATTTAGTGTATATACCACAACTATTATCATTATCGTCTGTTTTGCAGCCTGTAACTGCTTATGGTCTTTAAGGTGTCATAAATTGCATTATTGATATCATTATTGGTATTAAAGGCCCTTCTTGTCCGATAGTGCTCCCCAGCTAGAGATCCTGAGTTCGATTCCCAACCAAGGTGGAAGGGTTTAGCCATGATCTTGTTAAAATTTTGTGTTTTTTGTTATGAGCAGTGAATTATTTGTCATCTTGAAAGTCGGATTTAGCAACTTCAATAGCAACCCCATCTAAGGGAGACAGACGTGGGCTATAGATAAAAATTTCAATAATAGTATAATATTATATCATAGAACATTACTAGTTTATGCACCTTGGGTAATATTCAGGCTTTTATTTTGTTCAGTGTACAAAGGTATAAAGACTAGGTATTTTCCCCAATGGTAAAACAGGTTCGCAGGTTGGAGAGAGAGAGAGAGAGAGAGAGAGAGAGAGAGAGAGAGAGAGACCTAAATTAGCAAAGTGCAGTTTCTTGCTATTCAGATTCGTTACGAAAGTCTGTTGGGTAAATAAGGGAGTATAATCATGCTATTTTTATGCTTGCTGGGTAATGGGAGTGAAATCCCTTGTAGAAATCTTGATCACGGGACTAAAAGATGAGAGTAGTTAGAGGAATGCCGCTATGTTCTGAACGACTTCAACAGTAAGGATAGTTATCCCGTTCTGTGAACCATTAAGTTGAAGTAATAATTTTGTTCAGCGATTTTTTTTAAAACTAAACGAAAATTCTGTACAAGTAATAATTTTGTTCAGCGATTTTTTTAAAACTAAACGAAAATACTGTACAAATATAGAGCGATTTAGGGACATTATAGACCCACATGACTGGGTAGAGATGGCGCAAAGCAGTCACTTGCATGGGTGTCCGTTGCGAGCGGCACTGGGTCCCAGTGAGGCAAGAGAGACATTGGAGTGACGTAGGGGTAACTGCAGAGAAGCCACCTGTACTCATATAATAGGAATTGTGGTTTCCTTAGCACCGAGTGGCCTGATTAAACTCGTTCGTTACATCAGAAAAGGCGTTTGTATCCTTAGTTTATAGTTTATTTGGTTCTCATTGCCACGCTTCTCTTTTTCCAAATATTGATAATTCAGGGTACTCCCTTTTTTCTATCTCAACGATAATCACAATGAGTAATAGTGATGGTAATAATGATACTATTTTCCAGGATCCATCATTTTAGATAGAAATTTGTAAGAGAGAGAGAGAGAGAGAGAGAGAGAGAGAGAGAGAGAGAGAGAGAGAGGTACAAAACTCGTGTAGAAAAAACCAAGAAAAAGATAACCCGAGATCGTCTGTGACTTCACTCCCAATGAATAAGAACCCCAGGTTAACGTCGTCAGCATCACGTCATCCGAATTTTAGCGTCACGTCTCTCGAATACTGATGTACCCTGGCTATGTGTATATATATATATATATATATATATATATATATATCTATATATATATATATATATATAATATATATATATATATATATACGTATATATATGTGTGTGTGTGTGTGTGTGTATTATACATATACATATAAAAATATATATAAAAAACGGTTGAATGACCGTAGACGATTCTGGCGGCCGGTTCAGCAGCGAAAAGAGCAAGCAAGCTTAGAAGCATAAGATAGTTTCAGGACGTCAGATCCGAGGCATTCGATAGGATCAGTTGGCTTTCCTTATCCAGTTTATCCGGTTGGGGGAAAAGGACGTGTCCATTTCGACTCGTAACGACGAGATACAAGCGTAAACATTCGGTTCATCTCGAGCCATCAATTTCGTTTTATTCGTTCTCTTATTAAAATCATTGTTGGATATCTCTCTCCCTTGGTGTTAGGTCGAACGAGGCTCACAATTGCGAGCAATGTTTAACTTCTTGGAGGAGAAGATTTTCTCTCTGTGGTCTGAAAGAAAGAAGAAATGGAAGGAACGAGGGAGAATATGTGTGAGGAATTTCCAGCTAAGTTTTTTCATAAAGGGCGATCATTACAGTCGATTAGCTGAAAAGTGGATGGTTGAAAATGTGTCCAACTTTTAAAGACGCCCAGCTGAGTGGAACTTATTTGAATGTCTTGCTAGTCAAGTGAGGGAGGAAGATATCAAGACTTGAGCTCGAGAGATACCCGGGAGCCGTCATAGAAAGTGCTCGGTCAAGGTTCCATTGATAGCCCACTTTCCGCAAAGAAGTCTGAAGGCGGTGGCGGACGGGGATTTCTTTCAGCATTTGTTTGCCATCATGAGCCAATATCTGTTTTATTGACCAAAATGAATTCACGCATGTTGGTTAAGGTAATCTTTATAAATCAGGACCTGCCTGACAATGTTGGTGTACATTATGGTTACATGTTGCAGAGTTCAACATTAAAAAACTGAAAGATGACAAAGCTGTTTATGTTTGATATCACATTAGTAACTGCTTGCATATAAGCAACTCTTTATGTCTGAATTCAAAAGCGGTCAGTGGCGGAGGATAATTTTGTTCACGGAATTTGGGGGCCATGAATCTCTTTCGGCTCTGGTCATGGTTACTGTTGAAGTTAAATGTGCAGTGATTCGCTCCTGGGTTTCGTAAACAGAATCTTACGCACACATACAATCACAGTACACTCAGAAACATAATCCAAGTCAGCTGAAATTAATGAAGATAGATTTTTTGAGAGATCTGGTTTGTTAGTTGGAGGGCAAGAGCGCGGAAGTCGCGACAGACTACCTATGATCATTTACCTTTCTGTCTTTTTTTTCCTATGGAGTGACTGATGGACCGTTACCCCGAAAAACTACGCAAAACTGTTCTTAGTATACAAATACAAGATAATTAAAACTTCCTATACTTGGAGATGACCAATAAATTTCACCGGTTGTGCTGGAAAAATACTTCCACTCTCCATGTCTGTCTGTCATCACCAAGTTTCACAGAAAGACCTCGGTCTCGAGTCCTTCGTTCATTGCATTTTAACGTAACCAAACTTGTCACAAAACTTGTTTAGTGGTTTTACCTTCACAAAGGCTGCCGCTGTCAGGTCAGTCCTTTCCGTTTGACTATAATCAAACGAAAAGGACTGACCTGACAGCAGCAGCCTTTGTGAGGGTAAAACCACTAAACAAGTATTTGACAGAATTTGATAGAATAGTGTGAGAATAATGTTGAGGAAACAAACATAGGTATAAGAAAAAGGTTATAATGTAATGACGATTATACGGGTATGTTTGAAAAGTAAGCGCAAGCGCCATGGTTACGTTAAATATACAGTGAACGAAGGAATCGAGACCTAGGTCTTTCTGTGAAACTAGGTGATGATGTGGTTAGATGACAGACAGACATGGAGAGTGGAAGTATTTTTCCAGCACAGCTGGTGAAATTTATTGGTCATCTCCAAGTACAGGAAGTTTTAAATATCTTGTATTTGTATACTAAGAGCAGTTTTGCGTAGTTTTTCGGGGGTAACGGTCTGTCAGTCACTAGATAGGAAAAAAAGACAGAAAGGTAAATTCAGCGCAAGTTGGCGTTCTTTGAGAGAAGTAACTAAAGGGCGATAAGTTGAAGCATGATTAGTATCAGCAAAGCGTTTGTTCGTGCTCACAAACTAATGTTAGACCGTGGAAAAGAATGAGATTTCCTTCGACCGAGAAACCAACATTTTAGTTTTGGCCTTCGTGTTTGAAGATCCTATCTGTACCATCTAGCTTTTGTACGTTTTACATATTTCAGAAGAATGGCCGACGCTTTCTCAACCTTCCTTTTCGACAATAGTTGATCAGTAGCCAGTGCCTCCAGTGGCCCTGGAAGTGAGAGATCCTGACGGGACGTCCTGTCTCCGAAAAATGGGCGTGACGGTTGGAGGGTTATTGTGGTACAATAGCCAATCACCTCCCTTGTCTCCATTTTGCTACCCCCGTCTCTCTCTCTCTCTCTCTCTCTCTCTCTCTCTCTCTCTCTCTCTCAAAATCATGTAATAAACTTTATTAGGATAACTAATTCGTCTTTTGTTCTGTACTGAACCACGCATAAATAAGTTTATAGTATTGGTATTATTTAAAATTGTGCGTAGACTTGGTTGTTAGAAGGTAGTGTTGTCCTTATAGTGTATCATCAGTATTTTTGTGTTGGACATCCTGTGTTGCTATTGCTACCAATAAATACACCAGGAAATGCTCACAACGACCCAGTCATCATTTCTAATAACAGGCATTTGAAATTTATTGCATAAACGCATTTGGAATATGTTGCATAATGTAACGCTGCTATCTTAGCTTAATCATATGGCCATTGTATTGAGTTAATTGAGTATTTTGTCAGTTTAGGAAACTTGCGTGTTACTCTTTGGTTGCAAGATGACTAATGAGCGACTTCAGTTTTCCCTACTATATTGGGTTCGTGCGCAAGCTATATGAGCAAAATAAAAAAAAAATCTCCAGAATATGTCTTTAGATAAATTGTTCGCCTTTAAGCCTAGATTATTTCCTACAACTATGGTTGAAAATATAAGCCTCATAATATTGTCTGAAAGATGTAAACCTTAGCAGCCTGAAAATAAGAAACTGAAACAATGAATAATACTTGCTCTAACTTTCATAGTCGCTCCCATTGCAAGGTTGGGTCATCAAACGTTGCCCTCAGCCCTCTTCATTTTATAACGAATATTTATCGGCATTTCGTCTCAGTATCAAGTTTTGGAGCTTCTTATTTATGTCGACCATAACCAAAGATTCTGGAGGCTTTATTATCGCACCCTGGCAACCTGCATGTCAATAGTGCGCCCAATGTCTTAACGGTAGGCTGACAGGGCACGATAATGAAAACCCAAGACTTGTTTGCCGCATATATCGGATTTGTGTAGCGTTTGTGCTCTGATGTTAAATGATTTATTAAAACCTAATTGTGCAAGTAAGATATCTAATTCAGATGATAGAAAGTGATAGATTTGATCCTAATGACAGATCGTGAAATGGTTTATTTTAATCTGAATTACAGAAGGTGGAAATTGTATTTTAATCAAAATTGAGGAATGTATTTTCACGCTAGTTCGAGAATATAGTTAAGTCCCTGTCGAGGATTATGAAATCACTGTTACACTCATGCGATGTATTTTGTTCCTAATTAGAGGTTTAAAAAACGCAGTTTAATCCATATACTAAAATGTGAAAATGGAAAGGGTCGCATCACAATCTGCTTTAGTGGAAATGCTGTTTTCATCAACTAAAAGTAAACTGTCTTTGTCAAAACAATCAGCATCTCAGACTCTGAAAAGGCTACAGTAACCGTAATGAGTCATTGTAAGAATTTAAATGAATTTGTTCTTTCGAAACATCAGTTAATTGGAGCTAGCTGTTGAAATGAGCAGCTAAAAGGTTAGCAGAGTAGCTGTGCATTTGAAGAGTTTCAGTGGAGTGGGACCTATAAAAAGATTAATAGCTTAATAAAGTCGTAATTACATCATTACGCCCACTGCACGTTTTTACAGCATGGCCTTTTTTATTGAAGTTTAAGTGATACCTCTGCCATTGCAGAATTACAGGTTTATTTTGGAATTGCTGAAAGTAAGGTTCATTTGTTTCCAGGTGATTTCGTGATGATCGTATTTTGCTTGTTCATATACCATGTCTACGCAGTGTAAATAGACAATAGTGCTTAATTGAGGATTTCATATTTAATATTAATTTTCCATGTCCTTGAAACCGTAAACCATTGTAATTTTACCCATAGAGTTATGCATATTTTCATAAGCACACACATCACCTTCAAGTCTGTGTATATATACTATATATATATATATATATATATATATATATATATATATATGTGTGTGTGTATGTATGTAAATATATAATGTATGTATGTATGTATGTATGTATGTATGTATGTATGTATTTTGTGTGTCTGTACAGTGCAGTTTGAACCTGCAGCATATTTATGCCCTTGTTTACGATTATTTGTATCTTTATCTTTTAATAAAATGGGCGTAAAAATTTATAATCTCTCTAAACCCGCCGATTAAATCAGATCATTGATAATTGTTCATGCGTTGATAGCATGCTGGTACTGCGATTATACTATTTTAATCTAGGTAAGCCGCAGTAAACAAGCTATTTTATAGCTCCTAATCTGGCCTGGAGCATCAGCATTGTAAGCTGCAGTTTGTGTCCCGTATCCGGGATGCTTTACCTCTCTCTCTCTCTCTCTCTCTCTCTCTCTCTCTCTCTCTCTCTCTCTCTCTCTCTTATTCAGACCGAGGAGAGATATGAATCGAGCAAGGACGTCAACAGCGAGTAACGGCAGCCCTACATTTTTCTCGTTTTGTTTATTATTTTTCCGTCATCATCATATTTATGTTATTATTAGTTTTATGATAAGTGGTTCTTGTGATAAATATATGGATTTTTTTCGTTTCGCAAAAATCGTGACTGTTTGCTCAAAGCAGCGGCAACATGTATACTTCATCCGTAAATTGCTGCATCTTAGCAACTTTTACTAATGATGTTCCTCATATCTAGTTACAGTTTTAGAAAAAAGAAATATGAATGGCGAAGGAAGCTTGTATTAATTTTCTTAATGATGTAAATTCTAATCATAGAACAGTAGGATTAAGCATTATTGTGCCTAGTTTTTCGTGTTCGTTCCTCGAAAAAGAAGTATTTATTAGATTGATTCTGTTTGCTGCTGAAATTTTTTATTGCTCAGAAAAGCAGCATTGCATGAAGTTGGTTATCGCATTCAGGCCGTTTATAGCAACTTAAAAACAATGATGCGAGTTTATGGTTCAGTGTTATAGGTAATTTTATCTGTTATTGACGTATGCATGCGAAAATATTGGCTTTTGTGAAATGATGTGAAGTTAAAACAAAGGTTTGCAAAAAGAAAAAGACAATAAGAACAAAAGATGAACTGTTTATTTACATCTGCATCAGGCTGTGACATTTTAATCAGTTGCCTTAGGGAGAGAAAAAAAAAAAAATTGACACGCGTAACCCACGGTTGATATATATACGGGGTCGAGCTCTTGGCATCTTGTGATGAATGGAGCTCACACACCGAGTTAGAGGAGCTTAAACAGACTTGAGCCAATGAAACCGTGTCGAAGCACCAATTGATAGTACGTAATAATAATCATAATGGAAATAATAAAAAAAATTCATTGATGCTACTAATTCTGCTACTGGAATTGTTGTTCCGCGTAAGCTCTGAAGTTTCTTTTAAATGAGCACCATAATCTTTGGAAGGTCGAATTTCCAGTCAGTGGCCCCTGTAGGGCTGTTCCATAGGAGTAGGGTTCATCTGATTGATGATAATGGTAATATTTTGTTGAAAGTAATCATATTACTTCTGCCTGTTTTGTCGTCCTCTTACCTGTCCTCATTGCTGTCATTATTGTTATGGTGTTAGTGGTGGTGGTGGCGATGATGATGACGATGACGATGCTGAGTACTTGGGTAATATTTGCTTCTCACGTCTTCAGTTCTTGTTCAGCCAACAGCGATCGCTCGACATGAACGAGAAGCATCAGCGTCCGATGAAAGTATCCCCCGAGACCACCCGATTCCCTTCTTTTGTGCTTACCTGTCGTTGAAATGTTTCTGGTGCTCCATTAGACTTGATGAATTTTCTGAGGCGTGCGTGGCTTCCTCGCTCCTCTGAAATTGATGAGTTTTCCGAGGTCTGCCTTTCTAGCTCTTCTGAAATTGATTATCTGTCGTTTTTCATTATTATTATTATTATTATTATTATTATTGATATTATTTATTTATTTATTTTTTTATTTTTTTATTTATTTATTTATTATTTTTTTTTTTTGCTCTATCACAGTCCTCCAATTCGACTGGGTGGTATTTATAGTCTGGGGTTCCGGTTTGCATCCTGCCTACTAGGAGTCCATCACTTTTCTTACTATGTGCGCCGTTTCTAGGATCACACTCTTCTGCATGAGTCCTGGAGCTACTTCAGCCTCTAGTTTTTCTAGATTCCTTTTCAGGGATCTTGGGATCATGCCTAGTGCTCCTATGATTATGGGTACGATTTCCACTGGCATATCCCATATCCTTCTTATTTCTATTTTCAGATCTTGATACTTATCCATTTTTTCTCTCTTTCTCTTCAACTCTGGTGTCCCATGGTATTGCGACATCAATGAGTGATACTTTCTTCTTGATTTTGTCAATCAACGTCACGTCTGGTCTATTTGCACGTATCACCCTATCTGTTCTGATACCATAGTCCCAGACGATCTTTGCCTGATCGTTTTCTATCACTCCTTCAGGTTGGTGTTCGTACAACTTATTACTGCAAGGGCTTTTGCCACTGAATCATGCCTCTTTTTGTACTGGTTCTGTGCAAGTGCCGGACATTCGCTTGCTATGTGGTTTATGGTTTAATTTTTCGTATTGCACTTCCTACATATGGGAGAGATGTTATTTCCGTCTATCGTTCTTTGAACATATCTGGTTCTTAGGGCCTGATCTTGTGCCGCTGTTATCATTCCTTCAGTTTCCTTCTTTAGCTCTCCCCTCTGTAGCCATTGCCACGTGTCATCGCTGGCTAGTTCTTTAGTCTGTCTCATGTATTGTCCGTGCATTGGTTTGTTGTGCCAGTCCTCTGTTCTGTTTGTCATTCTCCTGTCTATGTATATTTCTGGGTCTTCGTCTACTTTTATTAGTCCTTCTTCCCATGCACTCTTGAGCCACTCGTCTTCACTGGTTTTCAGATATTGCCCCAGTGCTCTGTTCTCGATGTTGACGCAGTTCTCTATACTTAGTAGTCCTCTTCCTCCTTCCTTTCGTGTTATGTATAGTCTGTCCGTATTTGCTCTTTGGTGTAGTGCTTTGTGTATTGTCATATGTTTCCTGGTTTTCTGATCTATGCTGCGGAGTTCTGCCTTCGTCCATTCCACTATTCCTGCGCTGTATCTGATTACTGGCACTGCCCATGTGTTTATGGCTTTTATCATATTTCCGGCGTTGAGTTTTGACTGGAGTACACCCTTGAGTCTCTGCATATATTCTTTCCTGATCGTGTCCTTCATCTCTTGGTGTTTTATATCCCCTCCTTCCATTATTCCCAGGTATTTGTATCCAGTGTCATCTATGTGTTTGATGTTGCTCCCATCTGGTAGCTTTATCCCTTCAGTTCTTGTTACTTTGCCCTTTTGTATGTTGACTAAGGCGCATTTTTCTATTCCAAACTCCATCCTCATTATTATTATTATTATTATTATTATTATTATTATTATTATTATTATTATTATTATTATTATTATTATTATTATTATTATTATTATTATTATTTTGCCAATCATATTAAACAAGCTTCACAGATAAGAATGTACATATATGTGGGAAATAAGAGAAAACAGCAAGATATGAATGAACAACTAATGGAATGATATAAAGATCAATTTACCTATGTATGAGGTGGGTACGGGTAAAGATTTCACTCTACAACCGGCGTGAAGTTGCAAGACTATTCTTTAGCCATGAAAAAAAAAATCAATTATTTGTAGCGGAGATAGTTATTATTAATCTAGTAATGCCAGTGATAATTCAACGCTGAATTTGTAGGCTAGCTCTTTTACAAAAGCATTAGACCAGCAAGAAAGTGGATTTGCACAAAAACCGACACTATATATGTACAAATTTGATGGAAATATGTCTTGATATAACTTTTATTACAATTATTCATGACGGGCAAAAATATTTTGGAATAAGTGAAAGGACCATCAAATTTACTGCAATGCTTCCACAGAACAGAATGCCTATATATTAAAAAAATGGTAAAAATCGCGAACAGTTAGCAATGAATATATACAAAAACATCAAGTCAAATGCGATATTCTGAGAGCGCCTCGGATCTCTCCTTGAGGGTTAAAAAATTAAGAAATGAACTTCCACTGACTTTGAAAGTTAGAAACCTGATATGATTAGCAACGGAACACCCATTCTTTTGTCAAGTTACTTGATGATCTTCATAAATGCCACAATATATCACCAGGAACAATTTGTCAGAAAGTTTTTGCGTAAGTCCTTTCTGTTCTCGCCTTTATTCAAGGAAGGAAAATTTTAGGGCCTCAAATATCGTGTTCCTCTTAAAGCTTAATAGTGGGCGTAGGCTTTGTAATTGTGCGTCAAAGGAGGCAATAATAAGTCATAAAACTTGCACAAGTGATCAAAGTGAACTCAAAGTGTGGTTAGAGCATTTTCTTAAAGTTGCTACAAGTCTCTTGGATTTATTACTTTAGCTTTTAACTTAATTGTTGTGTATTTAACATCTGACATATTGAAAACGAGATATATATATATATATATATATATATATATATATATATATATATATATATATAAAGGTTTTTTTGCCACGAAGGAAAAAAATGAAAAAGCGAGTTAGCCGGGTCCGAATAGGACCGAAAGTACTCGGCTAACTCGCTTTTTCATTTTTTTCCTTCGTGGCAAAAAAACCTTTATTTATACATAGCATCACGTTTTATATACTTCGTGATCAAGTTATTCATATATATATATATATATATATATATATATATATATATATATATATATACTGCAGACACGCACATATATATATATATAAATATACGTATATATATATATATATATATATATATATATATATATATATATATATATATATATATATCGTATTTATATATATGTGTGTCTGCAGTATATATACACATTTTAAATCAGTGATTCTATTCTCATATCATCTCTTTCTCAACTGCAAGGTAGCTCTCTCTCTCTCTCTCTCTCTCTCTCTCTCTCTCTCTCTCTCTCTCTCTCTCTCTCTCTCTCTCTATTATTATTATCACTGATACTGTTCTGTCGAAGAGAAACTCCTCTGAGTGGCCTCGCTACACATGAAATACATAACCACGAATATATACATACGTGTTATCACATGTGCATCATATACATTTATTCTTTTAATGACTAGAACGACAGCAATGCTGATAACTCCACCTTGTGTCGCAAGAGCTCATTATTTAGGGAAATTTGGGAGATTAATATTCACAATTTTCGGGAGGGAAAGTTCATTTAGCCTAATGTTTTATTAATTGCTTGAGTGAATTTGATCCGCGACTCCATCTGGCTTAATTATTTTATAATGGCCGCCGTTAATCGTTCGTTCTTGAAACAGGTAATTGCGTTATTTACGTGAATGTGGAATGCCGTCATTAGTGGTCTGTCGTGTATCTCATGGCGAAATTGGTCAGTCTAGGGGATGTGGGTTATCATATGCGTACCTTAGCGCTCTTGCTACCAATAATAATAATAATAATAATAATAATAATAATAATAATAATAATAATAATATTAGTGGTGGTAGCGAACGCATTAAATGCATACTTAGTGCGTTCGCTACCAATAATAATAATAATAATAATAATAATAATATATAATCATAATAATTATTCTTATTCGCTAGATTGACTTTTATTATAATTTATTATTATTATTATTATTATTATTATTATTATATAGTGGTATTAATTATTGTTAAGATTATATTTGTTCATCCACAGTGTCGATTACATAAACCAACTAGAAAGGAGCCATCTCCCATAATGATTTGTGAGTAGGGTTGATGGAGACCCCCACTGATTTTAGTACGTGACTGGCAGCGTAACTATCGCGGCCTCATATCTGTTCCGCTTTTGATGTTTTTCATAATGTAAAAGCGGAGTGGTCGGGTCCGATTCCTGTATACCTTCATTGTTACCAGTCCATGTAGTCTTTATATTGTAAAATACCATAGAATGTTTTATTCTCTCTCTCTCTCTCTCTCTCTCTCTCTCTCTCTCTCTCTCTCGTCTCTCAGTTTATTTTTCCAGGCCATTTTGTTGTATTTGCTATTATGTTTTTTTTTTTTTATTGATTTTTGTAAGTGTGTAAGTTTACTGATTCGGAGATATTTCCATTCTTTTTTACAGACTAGATTATTGTGCTATTATTTGTTTCTTTATTAGAGTTCCATATACGGTGATTTGATAAGGGTTGTTATATAGATATACTGACTGTGCAGGAACCTCAACAAATTACCCACCCCAAATTTTCATGAAGGTACATTGACTGATAGCCTAATTGCCAGAAATCAATTACCCGAAGAGTACCCAGGGATGTTTCTCTGCTTTTCCTTCGAAAATTCGCGAGTTGGCAGATGACGGCTTCAAAGAAAGCCATTCTTCTTTCTTCTTCGGTACACGCAGCGAATTCCCGATTGATGCTTGCACGTCAATCATGAGGCTCATTCTGGGAGTGATTGACGCGTGTGTTTAGAACTCGTGAAAACGCTTCATCCTCGAGTTCTTGTTTTAACTAATGCTCGCCCACGAAGCCTTAAGTGAAAAGCGTTTGGTGGCATGGCTTGCGTTTTCGTGTAGATAGTTCCAGTGCTTATATGGTGGCCACGGAAGGAATATTTATGGCCATTATTTTGTTTATGTCGCTTTGTGCTCGGCGATTGGGCTGTGTCTGGGGCCAGTTTCTGCCATTTCATTTTAGGATGTTTGAAATGATTTCAGATCGCTTATCGTTCATATAACCATGAAAGAGCGTTTCATTTAATTTAGCTGTCTATCAAATGCTCAGACCTTTTACTTTTCAGTAATTCTTTAAACAAATTTGAGTGCCGGTGCTTTTCAAATGTGTTTTGAATTTTGCTGTTCCTTTCTGAGAAAAATAGTGTTTACTACTTTAAATTCTATTTAGGAATGGGTCAAGTTGCCAGCATTGTGGGTCCTGCTTGCAATCTAATGTCAGAAATGACAGGTCTTCTAATGCCCGTCTCTGAATAAATGCTCCACCGTGCTTTTTCTCCAGCTTCCACTTTTACAGATTTTCTCAGTTCTCGAAAGTTTTGGAACATGAACTGCAAGAGCGTTTTGCCTGTCCCCTTTTAACCAACCTGGAATACAATATGCAATGAATTTCATTTTTCGTTTGCTGAGAGGACTGTATTACGGAACAATTAATTAGAAGATCGACAAAATTATACTCTTAAAACTATATAAAAATTAAGTGCTAAGACACCAAACACTAAATGGAAACTAGCTGTGATCAGTTGTTACTTTTATAATCGCATTTTTACAAGATACGCTCATCATTGCAATTCATTTTTGCACCCCCTATTAGTTTTCAGATGTTGGTGGCAGTTTCACCAAGAAATGACGTTGAAGGTTGACTTATTAATTACCCATCATTACCATTTATAAAACCTATCACTCCGGTATCCCTCATTGTATCCATTTATCAGCTTTTATGTACATAATAGTGTCATGTTTCGTGCCATTTTAATCCAACCTAGAGCGGATCTTAAATGTTCGGTGCTTATAGGCTCTCCATTTTTCAAATGTGGATTCCTTCTTATGGATGAGAGTCATATTTATGTTAGTCATTTCCAAGGAACCTTTTATTTCTCTTGTACACAGAAGGACAAAACGAAATTCAAGCGTATTATTGCTACTATGAACAAAGGAACAGTTTATTCTTTGAAGTTGTGTTGATTATTTACATTATCAGTTCATTTGTAGGGAAGTTTATTGCATTATACTGCCGCTGTTTTATGAATGTTGCCATTAATTCTTTTAGCGTTTATGATGCTAGGATGGGGATATATATCCTCAATATATCGGATATTAAAATTTCCAATCTTGTATCAACATTTTCTCTCTCTCTCTCTCTCTCTCTCTCTCTCTCTCTCTCTCTCTCTCTCTCTCTCTCTCTCTCTCTCTCTCTCTCTCTCTCTCAGTTCCCTGGGATTTATAGATTAATTTTTTCTATTTCTGTCTGATGGTATTAATGTAGGTTTAGCTAAAGCTTCAGCATAATCGGTTCTGATTTGAACCAATTGGAATGTAGATGAAACATTTACCTTTGCATTTCACAAATCATAATTTGCATCAGAAGTATCAGTTGGTTTTCCTTGATATTGCCCTTAAATGTAAACTTTATAATAATGGTACGAAAAGTTTCGTTGCTGATCACTGGCTCATTTTAAATCGTCTTTGGTTAGACGCCCGTCCCCCTCCCCCCTCTCTCTCTCTCTCTCTCTCTCTCTCTCTCTCTCTCTCTCTCTCTCTCTCATTAGCACATCGCTATCACTCAGTAAACCGCCTGGAGAAGAGCAGGTTTGAAAGGTAGATTTTATTTTGGAAAAGCGTCAGTCTCCGAGGTTGTAGTAACGGTCGATCAGTTTTCTTCGAAAACTTCCAAATAAAGTAGGACATTCCAGCTATGCTAGGTTCCCTTTGATTGAACCCTTCTTGAATTGAAACCAATCCTTTTTTTCTTATCTTAGCTTCAACCACTCACTTATTGACAAATGCCAATCACAACTTGTTTAAACTAATTTTTAATAATATCGAAAAAGTAATAATTATTGTAATCAATAACCACATTTCAGGTCTTACTTGGTTAGCGACTTTGAACTACGTTATACTTTACAGCGCATTCAGCATAATTTCAACGCACGGTAAATAAATTAATAACTCAACGCAAGGATCTTTTTAAATACGCAGGCGGGTAGGAGCGCGCACTGAATACGGTAGCAGCCTCCGAATATAGATGATGAGGTGTTAAAAAAAAGCAAACATTAAAAGTAGTAAAATTATCTTCCCACACTTATTGAAGACAACCCCACCCGCAAAAGTAAGAAAGGAAACCCGCGAGGAAAGTCCTTGTTCATCATAAATAACAAGGATAAGATGATAAATGCTGCGAATAAGATTTTCAGTGATTTGTGTCCAGGAGCATTACAAAGTGAGGAGCATAATTAAACAGCACAGGCCTGACAGCGCTCTTGATGAAAGACCTTCTTGAGGGAGAAAGGAGGAAGGTGGGTGGTGGCCGGGTAGCCTGATATACCACCTCTGAGCAGGACGCTTCTTACGGTGGCCAGCCTTAATTTATATATATGTGTGTGCATATATATTTATATATATATATATATATATATATATTATAGATATTGTGTGTGTGTGTGTTGTGTGTGTGTGTGTGTGTGTATAATGCACGTTTAATGAAATAAATTAAATTTTTTAAACAAATTATATTTGCTTATACTGCACTGTAGGTAAAGTACACACACACACATTATATATATATATATATTATAATTTTATATACTGTATATTATGTATGTATGTTTGTATACTGTTGAACTTTACCAACATAAGTGCATTGTATGCAGGTAAAATGTGTTTAAAATCATAAAAGCATTTAATGAATTTTTCATTTTAAGATTCCGCATTTGTTGCTTTGCGAAATAATTGCTTATTGCTTACAAACCAATTTCGAATTATTATAGAAAGACATTAGCTATTGAAATAATATGGCATGGCGCAGTATTCACAAATAAAATAACACAAAATGTGTGAAACACAGAAATGTGATAATTTAATTAATAAATAAAATTGGTAATTAAATAAAACTGGTGAATATATTATGATATCAGTTATTTTAACGAGCGGAAATTAGACATGGAATACAAATGACGCGACATGATACTCATAAATGAAGATAAAATCTCTCAAGATGCGAGGAACTCATTAAAGCAGTAAGCAGTAATGCGTTGAAATAAGTGAGGCTCTAAATGTCAAAACCTTGAATGATGTCTCATTTAATGAGTTTCAGACCTGCGCATACATACATTTGTTCCCAGTGTTCACAAAAAGCCTCCTCTTTCTATCGGGTCATTTTATGAACGGCTCACGCCTCCTAAGTTATGACCTTGATAGTTTTAAAGAGTATCTGCGAATGGTTTGAAAGGGTGGATACCGCTCGCGAAATGGTATAGACATTCAGTTTCCTAATTTATGGCCACTTACGAATATCGGCCCAGAAATACTGAGATGAAAGAATAATCCTTAGCACTCTATCATGTGTCTGGTATCATGACGTTTTCGGTGTTAAACGAGTTGACCTGCATTCAGATATCGTTAACGATTTTGGCTTTCTAGGGAGGAGCGGTGATGTACGTTCACCTGGGGAAGGAGTACGCTCGGAAAATTGAATTTCTAAACGCTTTTCTCTTGAGAGGATTGGCGGAAATTAGCGAGATTATACTTAAGAGAGAACGGAGTAAAACTATTTTAGAAAACACCTTATGGAAAGCAGACGAAATTACAAGACTGAGAGGAAGAAACGCAATATGATTTTGATCTTCGGTGGGATAGACGAGAGAAAATCCTGAATAAAATTGAGTAGGTGTGAAAGATATCAAGCAGTACCACTTGGTCTGTGTGTGTTTGTGTATGAAATGTGAAGATCCCCGTTTTTAAAATCCTAAAACCATCAACCTCAACTCAAGAACGAACAAAGCACGAACAATTTCGTTAAATGATACCCGATTCTCGAATACTTTCCAGAAGCGCTCCTTAAGTTTCTGAACACTTCTCGTATTATTGAACGTTCAAAGATAATAATATATAGAGATATTTTTCAAAGATTGAGATTGCTTTGCTGGACGAAGGAGTATGGCACATATATGGAAATAACTGGATGAAATTCTAGAAATTCATGGAAAGGGCCTTATGGACCAGATGAGAATTTTAGCAAAAATTGCACGAGATAAAAGACAGTGGGTAAAATCCTTTCATTTTTATCACGTAAAATGAAACTATGACTTGAAAAAGTTTATCCCGATAATAATGATTCGTAAGCAGATTGGCCGACATTAGAAGAATGTCGGCTAAAATGTACCGTGAAGTCGTATAGTTTCTTTTATTCATCGGACGCAACAATAGAAATAAATATATTTTCGTCTGGCGTCGGCTGAAATTAGAATACTCTGCTCTGAAACGAACCCCGAGGTCGAAAAAACATCGGGCTAATTTGTTACATCCTTTGAGAGGATGACGTTGAAGCTGGTTAAACTACATGTTCCTCTCTCTCTCTCTCTCTCTCTCTCTCTCTCTCTCTCTCTCTCTCTCTCTCTCTCTCTCTCCTGACCACTCACTTTAATATTGGTCAACAGTGCAGGCCATTCCCTAGGTCTGAGTACTTTTTTCTTCATTTCTCTTTTATCATGTAATCATAGATATTTGTTTTATTGTCTTCTCTTCCTTTTTACACACGTACACACACACACCACACACACACACACACACAATATATATATATATATATATATATATATATATATATATATATATATATATAATATGTACTCCCTGTACACACACACACACATATACATATACATACATACATATAACCGCACACAAACGCACACACGCACACCTTGTACTAGCTGCGTATTTTGCCTTTTGGATATACAAGAGATCATTACATGAGATGGTGAGATGTAAGTACCATTTTACTTATATCGTATTCATTATTGTCACTGCTCTTGTACTGAAAATTTATGGCGGTGAGCTCCAAAGGCATGAATCCACTACTTAGTCATATGTTCAGGTCCTCTTTGAACATTTTTGACGAAAGATGACTTTACTGTATGTTGAAGTTATTAATATATATTCTTTTAACTTTTTTCACTGATTGATATTGATAATCGTCAACCATATATATATATATATATATATATATATATATATATATATATATATATATATATATACATATATATATATATGTATATATATATATATATATATATATATAAACATGTATATATATGAGTATATATATTGTGGGTTTGCTCATTGGTATTCATGCATATATGTATCCTTCCTACATATTTCAGTCGTAGGCTTTCAACTTGAATAAGAATGGCTCCTTATGTTATTCTTCTGTTTTACCATCGAGTCAGTTATGGGGAAGAGGTTACTAAAAATACACTAACCTACCCAGCTATGTTTCATTGCTATTCGGAAGATCAGTGTCTTGTAGCAAACGTTTTTCTTTCAAGGTGAAAAGGGAAAAACGTGACCCCCTTTTCTGAAACCAGTCCATTGAGGCTTCGTTGACCTAAGTAGTGTAGGCAGTACCTGGTGGTTAGTTTATATATATATATTATATATATATATATATATATATATATATATATATATATATTTCAAAAGTCGCTCTCTCGTCTTGGAAATTACACCTGCAATAGATTTTTCAAATACGAAATCATTTCGAAAAGACTCCCGAGGCGAATGCAATGTTGGGTTTAACCATATCTCTCATGCAACATCAATCACAAGTCGGGTACTGATGTTATCCCGATGGGCGGTGCCGACCTAATGAATTGTTCCTTATACAATAATTGAAGCCGAACTGCGTGTGAGAGCCTTCGATTAACATCGCATCAAGGGTTACTCTGGTTTTCCCGTATAGTGTAATCTGTTTGTCAGATGACCTTTTAAGTGAATTTTCTGTTTTCTGTTAAAGAAAACTACTGAGATGGCTTTCTCTGTTCGTTCGCACTTTTACTGTCCGCCCTCAGATCTTAAAAACTACCGAGGCTACAGGGTTAAAAATCGGTAAGTTGATCATCCTCCCTCCAGTCATCAAACGGACTAAAATGCATCCATGTAGCCTCAGTAGTTTTTAAGTTTATTTAAGGTTAAAGTTAGCCATGATCGTGCTTCTGGTAATGCTATAGGACAGGTCACCACATGGCCGTGGCTAAAATTATCATGGGCAGCGGCTCATACGCTGTTTTAAAAAAACACGATTGCGCCGAGGAAACTTTGGTGGATTTTTGCTTGCTTTTAACTAGTTTCTGTTTCGTTTAGTGAGTTCCGTGGATGAGACCGCCCAATTCTCAATGGAGAGTAAAAAAAACATTGAGAGAAAAATCCTTGGTAGAAGAACTCAAACCAGATATTTCTCAGAGGTTTAGCTTTCCCAAGGAGTAATTTATCCAGGAGGTAAGCTCCTCTGGCCAGTTCTGCAGAGTGATTCTCGAAAGGGTAAATACTCCAGAGGATAAATCCCTGTGAAGCAATTTGCGATCGAGTTGATCTCAAGCTGACAAGTATCCAAAGGTAATTTTTACGAACGTGACATTTTTCGAAGGATATTCCCTGGTTTTCTTTTTATGGATTATTCTCGGCTGAAAATGCCTCATTTTTAAAAGCAAAATCTCCAAAGGGTAATTATAAATATGTAAACATATTTATAATTTAAGTGAGAGAATATTCCAGTGAAGATGTCCTGAAAAAGGAGATTTCGCAGGATTAATTCCCTAAAGATTAATTATCTGCGGGAAAATGTTCCAAAGTTTATTTCGGTAGAAGGGTAATTCATGTGCGAGTAATGATCAAATTGACAACATTCCCATAGGGCACTTTTCGCAGAGTAATTCTTATTGGGCCGACTTTCCGAATTAAATTCTCCAAATGGTAGCCCTTCAAAAGACATTTCTGTGAAGAGCTAATTTTCCTTCGGAAATTCTCTATAAGACAATTTTCCGAAAAGCCTTTCTTAAAAGACAACCTTTCAAACGAAAATTTTTCATATGGTAACTCCCCAAAGGGCAATTCTAGCAAAAGTAACTCTGCGAAGAGGTAATTTCCCAAAGGTCATCTCTCTGCACTGAAAAATGCGAGGAGGACCCTGGAGAAAAACCATCTTGTCTTAATGGAATCGAAGCGTTTTACGTCACGCTTTGGTAAATGTTCCCGACAGGTTATCTTCATATATATTTTGTTGCCCGCCCATTGAGAGTCACCCTGAAGGGGGTCCTCTGGAAGTGTGGGTGGGGGAGGGGAACGGATTTTAGGGAGAGGTACTGGTTAGGGTCAGTGGTATCCGAGACGTCCATATGCATTCCTTCACCCACTTTTAAGTAATTTATTTGAGCATAATGTTTGCTGGTTTTAAAATTTGTGTGTTTTTTCACTTGTTTTTCTTTTGAACCCGAGTATGTTTTCTCTTTGCGTAGTTTTTCATATATTTTATTTTCAAAGAGTATTTGTCAGATCCTTATGTCAGGCATTGCATGTTTATGACTGAGAGTAAAAGCAATTCATATAGATAAAATACTTTTCTGATGTTACTGGCACTCGCACACCATGCTAAGAAAATACATATTAGCTGCTTTCATATACTTGTAAAACATCATGGACACTTCTGCTTGAAGTACATGTACATCTTCACCCTTTATGTGCACTTTATACCTTCCTGGAAAGGCTCCTGTCTGTGCTATAGCATTGTTTACTGTCCATTGGAAACTCAGAGTACTGTAGTTAGATCTTCGAGTGATATGCCTTTGTCGAATCATGAATGCCAATGAGTTTAACAAGCACGAGAATGGGCAAAAGGGTTATAAATTTAAGGAAGATCTCTAGAAATTCATGCTTGGAGGTTGCATGCATGATGGATGCAATTGTGAAAGAATGAAAGACAGAGGCAGTCACTCGTATGTATTCTTAAGCGAGTGTTTTTATGTTAATAAATATTTTGCATGCGTGCTTAAATGTTCGCATTCGTTCCCAAATAGGTGCATGGGTACTTGAATATGCGTCTGTATGCTTGTGTTGAATTTAGATGAACCTGATTTAATGTTGGTTTCTCTATTGTGCGAGGAACTACTGATTTAACCACCAGAGGGATTGCCTTCCCGCATACTCGTATAGCGCTGCTTATGCTTATATGAATATTTCAGCCGGTTGTTATGGCACTTGTAGCCTGTTTCACTTCAGATGGCATTAGCGTGATGCTTTGGCCTTTCTAACAAAGATTCAGCCAATACGTTGAAAGTTTGCTCTCAGCTCATCTCATCGATGTTACTGATTTTTGAAATGACGACGCTGTAATAGTTTTAGCAATGTTCTTCAGTTCATGGGCGTCTTGTTTTCCCAAGAATTTGTCTTCCGTTTTCCATGATGGATTTAGCATTTCAGTTGATGATGTCGAAAGGAATAAAAGGACTTTGATTGTGATGTTTCTTTAAATTTGTAAGTTATCATACCGTAGTATTAAATGTATATAATATTTATATAATATATATATATATATATATATATATATAATTATTATATAGTATTTATATATAGAGTTAATATATATATATGGCGGGCTGATGCACGTGCCGCGTTCACTAATTTAAGACGTTTAAGACAGCGCCCCGCTAATCATCTTTGAGTTTCTATTGATCGGCAAGGCAAAACTCCAGAGAGAAAAAACCACCATTGTTGTGTTGCTCCATTTTTAATCTTCTCTGCCGATAGCTATCTCAATTATGTGAATATTTGAGCACTGCTTAAAATGAAGGATTTGTACTAAAACTAAAGCTCAGTTGAAGGAAAATTATATATATATATATATATATATATTATATATATATATATATATATATATATATATATATGTGTGTGTGTGGTGTGTGTGTGGTGTGTATATACATATATGTATGCATATGTGTGTATGTGTTCAAGTGAGAGAGAGAGAGAGAGAGAGAGAGAAGAGAGAGAGAGACGAGAGAGAGGAGAGAGAGATATTTGGTACACCGTAAATGTATGTTGTCAGATAAACATCTTTATTGTATCTAATACAAGAGATACTATCATGGCGCATAGTTTTGCGTAGACACAGCAAATGTGTCTATTTATTTTATTTAGATTTTCTCTCATTTTGTCCTTTTCTTGGTTAGACCAGTCCATGGCATTCATTGAGTTTTAAAGTTTAAGGTCATGGTGACCCTTCCATTAATGCAAGAGATATTTTTAACGAAAACTTGCGTCTTGCAAAGTTACTTCCACCAAAGTTTCAGATTAAAGAAAAGTCAGCAAACATACCATTGTTTTAAGATAAGCTCCGGTAAGCTCCGATATATGGTATGCGGTCAAGGCTATACACTGAGATCAAAGGTCAGATTGAAAGTAACCACTTTCCCACTTCACATCATCTGTTAAGTATAACCAGAGATGTTAGTCGTGAAAATACTGTGAAATCGGACCAGTTTCTTAGAATTGAATATCTGACACGTCTGTTGGAATGAATGCCATGAAAATGTTCATCCTCCTAAGTTGTATTTTGCTGTAAATACAACTCTTAAAATCTCGAATTTTTATTTATTTATTTATTTTTAGTATAAACGACATAACCTAGATTTTTTTTATTTACAACGAGATCTTGTAAAAGAGAATAAATTAATTTCTCTACTTAGAGAAGAGGATGTAATCTACGTAATGTGAGTGAAAACTGAATGTTATCCAAATGTCACATCGCCCTCACATGACTTGGTATTACACGTATCTTACCTTGGCTGCAACACTCACACAGGTCTTGTACTTGCAAGCATTATACGGAGTACGATAGTACTGGTAGCTAGACCATCAAGCTGCAAATATTATTCACGTCTTGGAGAGAGAGAGAGAACATTCTCATGCGATAACAGTGTAAGTGGCAATGAACTAAACTTGTTTCACCTGTTACTTCTTCCATATTTCACCACATATGTTTTGCTTATTTGAAAAGTGGATGTTATCCTATGCCAAGTGGGTTTCACGTGCTTCATATATCATCTATAATTCCCCCTTACAGTTTTAAGTAACAGATGGCAGTGGGATCGCTGATCTTTTGCGATTCATTCTTGCCTAAGTCCAATAAGCTTGTAACAGACCTTCACGGTAGATGTGTTTTCTCTCTCTCTCTCTCTCTCTCTCTCTCTCTCTCTTTCTCGTAATTGTAACCAGATCAGGTTTTTAGGAGGACTTACTTAAATATATTGCCCCGGATGTCAGGTTGTGGTGCTTAGACCGCATTAAAATTATACGGATTAGATTTCAAAAGAATTTGTTTCTGTTAACGCGTATCGTCGCGTAGCGTAATTATGTTAGAAAATCGACATTTTGATAGAAATGCATTCAGATGATCTGATTTATTTTAGTCCCTTGCATATCAGGTGTATGTTTACACCTGATTGAAAGTAATAGGATAAAATTGAGAGAGAGAGAGAGAGAGAGAGAGAGAGAGAGGAGAGGAATTCTATTAAATTTTTTCGTAGTCAGGTCATTTTTTTTTTCAATGAGGGAGATGCAAGCATAAGAGAGAGCGGAGATTGAAGATAAAGATAACGATTGAGAACAGAGAGGAATATCATATATAAATCACAGTACTTTATTAGTGTCTTTTTAACCCAGATTATTCCAGGTGTACTGAAGGTGCTGATAATGGAAGCGAACGAGGGAGAGAGTTTTAACAGGGCAATTATTACATAATTTTCTTTGTATTCCAAGATTTCCTTCATTTGCTCCAAGCACCCAGTGGAAATTCGACAATCACTTCCAGTTAGAATTAACGCGGCAATGTATCGAAAAATAAATGGGGAAATATAAAAAAAATGAATATATCACGAAATGCAAAATCTAAAGGACAAATGAATAACGAGTTCCTTTTAACCGGTGTCGGGAGATAATTTATTCAGGATAATTTATTTAATCGTTAATTTCTTTAAGCATGTCATAATAAAGGTACTTTAGAGCGTTGTCATTTTTTTCTAGATAAGATTTAGGATTAGACTTGTAGGTTTGTTAAAATAGATTAACTTTTTATTAAGATTTATTTTGTATTGGGAATTTATTGCAGACGTTTTTCTGTATTCCCCTATACCTTCTCTTATTTCCTAATGAGCACCATATTCTTTGGAAGCTTGAATTTCAAGTTACTGACCCCTGTGGGTTCATCTTTTGTATAATAATAATAATAATAATAATAATAATAATAATAATAATAATAATAATAATAGGTAAAAAAAATCTTTAAAACTACAAGAGCAAGAAAATAAAATGTCTCAAGTAAGCGTCTGAAAAATGAAGATGGTCACCGAAGATGAACTTTCCGAAAAGGAAGCGGGGAAGAGGAACATCCTTCCCCCTTCTCCCCTTCCCCTCCCCCTCCCCCTCCAAATGCAACACAATCTACCCTCCCATCAGTAATAAGGCGCTTGCATCTCCCATTCATGTGCCTGGGTGTAATGCAAAAGCAAACGATGGCGCCCCGTAGGATCCCGGTGTCTTACGTATGAGAGGAGACTATAATTTGGAATGTTTTGCTTGCGGTGCTCGGCGCTTGTTGTTGGAAAGCGATGAGGTGTTAATGGAGGTGTTTGCGATGGCGAGGAAGCTGTAAATTGGGCGCCTGTATGAGTGAGATGATAATTCCCCGTGTGGTTGGGATGTTCATTATAATTCTTCTTGGATGACATTTGCAATGTAATCGCCTTCTTTCGCTTCCTTTTTCGTGGTGGCTTTTCATTTCCATGTGTTCATTTTTTTATTATCAACTTTTTAGCTGATATCTAATTTTCTAGACAGGGGGGTCACTCATTATTTTATTATATATTATGTGCTTGTTTACAACTTTTTAGTTCGCTGCTTCCTTCTAGTCTAAGTAACGATCTTCATTTAATGCCAAACCATTTAAAAAGATTTAAAAGTATTGTCTTAATGACATTGTGGCGGCTTAAGTGCTTTACCATCACGCAGTTGTTATCAGCTTTTGCCTCGTTCATTTCTCGTTTTTACACGGGGCGCAATTTGCGAGAAATGAAATGTTAAATCCTTCAGGAGGTTAATCATAGAAACCGCAGCTGTTAATAACGTGTTTTCCTTAGCCGGGTCATTAAAAGAATTACCAGCCAAAGTTCAGGGAAGATAAACAGCCACCCGCTGCAGTATTCCGGAGGACATGACGAGGCTGCTCGTCAAAGGTCGATTGCCCTTTGGGGAAAGAAAAAAAAACTTTATTCAAGATTTAAGGAATATAACTTTCAAAATTTTATTTAATGTAAAGTACTCACTTTATGGCCTTTATTTTTACAGACCATCAAAAATTATTTTGGAAACTGTTTTAGGCCTATTTTGACATATATTTTTATTTTAAATTATTATTGAAGGCTTCTGGAAATTTTCGCTTTTGAAATCTTTAAGTAAGGTCTGTTGAAAATTTGGTTCGTAAATAATATCGGATATAATGTGTGTCATATAGTAGTATGTATATATATATATATATATATATATATATATATATATATATATATATATATATATATATATATATATATATATACACACACGTATATTACTGTTTTACTTTTTGAGTATAAGGGAAAAACGTACTGATTTTTTTTTATTGCGTTACAGAACCCATTAGTTTTAAAGAAAAATGGATATGACCAGTTTAAAAAATATATTAAGTTTGCGAACAAACTTTATATATGGCCTTAAGAAAGCGTTGTTTTATACCATTTTATAGATTTATTTCATTTAGGGGCCTATTTGCAGATACAACTGTTTTAGGCCTATTTTGACATATATTTTTATTTTAAATTATTATTGAAAACTTCTGGAAATTTTCGCTCTTAAAAATCTTTTAAGTAAGGTCTGTTGAAAATTTGGTTCGTATTTAATATCAGATAAATGTGTGTCATTATATACGTGTGTGTGTATATATATATATATATATATATATATATATATATATATATATGTATATATGTATAGTAACTGTTTTACTTTTGAGTATAAGGGAAAAACGTACTGATTTTTTTTATTGCATTACAGAACCCATTAGTTTTTAAAATGATATGTCAGTTAAAAATATATTAAGTTCGAAAACTTTATATATGGCCTTAAGAAAGCGTTGTTATACCATTTATATATTTATTTCATTTAGGGCCTATTTGCAGATACATGTTGGATACGTTAAAATAACTCTACTTTTAAAGGTTGTCTGGGAACCTAGCAAAATTTGTAAGTCAGTTCTAAAAATTTTTGCCAATGTACCTGGATTAAGTTGTCTCAAAACTATATTAGTATTAAAAATCATATTTTAATCGGAACGTACCTCTTATCCCTTAAGCTGTTAGGGTGGGGATAGGAACTATTCTCCTTTTCATGACTGGCATCTTGAGAAGTGTGTAATGACGGACAAGTAATCGCAATGTCCTTATATAATCAGTTTTGTTGGAATTTCGTTATTCATTATGTATGTACAATTTTAAGCCTGTCTGATTTTATATTTTAAGGGTCTATAATGTTATCAGTTTCGCTCGGTGTTTAATTTTATATTTTTAGAGTCAATAACGATGTCAGTTTCACCTATAGTAATTCTTATATTGTGATCATCTTTCTATATGTCAGTCTCCCATATTCATATAGAGTTCGTTCTAATAATTTACTCAACAAAATGGTTGGTGGAGGGTGACTTTTGCCAAAAATTATGGAAATGTTAATCGAATAGTTTTATTTTGTAAAATTAAACAAGCGAAATATTATATAGAGGTTACTCCAGGAGAGCGAATAAAATTTCATGCAAATATATTTCTTATTTGTGTTCTCGCTGCGGAGAAATTGGCAAAATCTCAAGGCGCCAGATACTTTTGCATAAAAAACCAGCAAAATGTTGAGTTGCTGGTAACTTCTGCAAAGAAAGAGGGCGAAATGTTAGCTGAAATGTTCTGTTATTTTATGCGCCTTGATATGACACCAGGCGATCAGGCAAACAGGCAAAGCGTGAATCGTTGGAAGCGTAAAATTTGGGATCACCGAGAACTTCCTCATGACCCGATCTCCCAAATGGCAAATTAGAGAGATTTCCCTTGACCTATGTAAATGCAGTCATTGGGGTTCAAGCCCTCCTCTTGGCCGGAGTAGACGAAGGCTGCAGAAGCATCGTTTTTATGGCGAGTTGAACGTAGCCCCAGCATGAAGCTTCTTCGCTATTACCTGCTAATGCTGACACCCTGAACCCAATCTGCATTTGAAAGGATGAAGGGGGCTTCAGCCGGGAGACCGACTGACTCAGTGACGTTTTCGCTGATGGTCCCAGCTCCCGTCGGGGTGCTGAGGAAGTCGGCTTGTAAAGAGAATGGGAAAAGAGTCTGTTTGATGTGACGACTCGAATTATTGCTCGTTGCCTACAAGGGAATATTTCTAATGGTCATTATTAAAGGGAATTTTATGTATCTATAGCGTGATTGCTTTGGGTTTTTGTTAGGATGCGATGCCGTTCATATTACAACTTGTTTATGTGTTTATGCAAATATACTATACGCACGCGCGCGCGCGCACCACGCGCGCGCACACGCACACACACACACATATATATATATAATATATATATGATATATCTATATATATATGTATATGTATATATATATATATATATATATATATATATGCTGTATATACAGAAAATATATACAAAATGCATAGATATAATAATTATTATTATTATTTTCAGTTGATGAAACCTTTTCATATAGAATAAACCGAAATGGGCCATTAACCTGAAATTCATCAAAGGTCACAGCATACTCGAAGAAGCTATCTTCTTTCTGCAGAGCCGGTCTTCTAGAATGATTCCAACAGAATTACCATAGGGGTGAAAGATGCAAGAATGCAACTAGATATCCGACTATTTGCCCGCTCTGACAAAGGTCTTCTATCTGAAGAGTCTTGATCAAGGGACATAGCATACTCGAAGAAGCTATCTTCTTTCTGCAGAGCCGGTCTTCTAGATTATTCTAACAGAATTACCAGAGGTGAAAGTTGCAAGAATGCATCTAAATGTCCGACTATTTGCCCGCTTTGACAAAGGTCTTCTATCTGAAGAGTCTTCATCAAGGGACATAGCATACTCGAAGAAGCTATCTTCTTTTTGCAGAGCCGGTCTTCTAGATTATTCCAATAGAATTACCACAGGGGTGAAAGATGCAAGAATGCATCTAGATATCCGACTATTTGCCCGCTCCGACAAAGGTCTTCTATTCGAAGAGTCTGAGTTGTAAGTCTTAGAAACTGCGAAGGCGTTGCCATCTGAATGGTTTGTCTCTCCAGCATGGAAGGATTGAAAGACAATTTTTTCTATACTGGAACAAAACATCTGAAATTTTGTTTGTCAATTTTTGAAATACAATCTTATACAAACATGAAAAAATATTTGTTGGTGTTCATAAAGGCTCTTGAACTGACGCAGCTGAGACGGGGGGAATGTAACTTTAAATCATTTCGAAGCTTTCCAGAGAGGCTCCAAAATAGGAGGTAGGATCTTCATTATCATTATTATTATTGTTAAAGTTCTGAATATAAAACTCGAACTACTCTGTCATAAATAACAGTAATTTCATACTACATAATAACGATATCACGTCACAGTAATCTAAATAAAATCAACGTCAACTGTAACCAGCTCACATGATACTCCCCTGATCATTCTGCTCGATTTCTTAAGCACCACGTTTTCCCACATCTCACTCACTCAAGAAGGACGTATTTACTGACAAATACTTTTGAAATACATCTGCCTTCCAAACATAAGTACGCAGAATCGCATTTAATAACACTGGGAATGGGATATGTACATGAAAATCAAATACAAAATATATTTTTCTTGAGAGAGAGAGAAACAATACATAAATGCTAACGTGGCGTAGCATTCCTTATTACCATCTTTCTTATTACCTAAACATAAAAACATTGGCACCGTTCTCAAGATTTAATCTTGCAAAACAAACATTCATAAACGAACAGGTGTTTATTCAAAGCAAGCGAAAAATAATTAGCATAAAGATTTTTTTTCTCTACCTTTACATGTACACATTTGATATATCATGCGTGCATGTGAGGGAAAAGGAATTTATTATAGAACTAAAATTTATTTCGCAGTTTCTCTCTGTCAGATATATATATATATCAGTATATATATATATATATATATATATATATATATATATATAGATATATATATATATATATATATATATATATATATATATATATATATATATATTAGTCTTCAATAAGACGGGATGGTTTAGATTCCAGATTCTTTCATTTACATTGTACTTCAAGTGCACCGGTACCTCAACACTTAGACTGTGCGTCAAAGTGGAATCTAGATCATATTGACATATCAAATATGCGTACATGTAAAGGTAGAGAAAAAAATCTTCATGCTATTTTTTTTCGCTTGCTTTGAATAAACACCTTTTCGTTTATGAATGTTTGTTTTAAAAGTTTAAATCTTGAGAACGGTGCCAGTGTTTTTATGTTTAGGTAATAGAAAAGATGGTATTTGATTTTCATGTATATATCCCATTCCCAGTGTTATTAAATGCGATTCTGTGTGCTTATGTTCTGAAGGCAGATGTATTTCAAAAGTATTTGTCAGTAAATACGTCATTCTCGAGTGAGTGAGATGTGGAGAAACGTGGTGCATAAGAAATCGAGTAGAATGATCGGAGGAGTAATCATGTGAGCTGGTTACAGTTGGTTTTATTTAGATTACCTTGACGTGATATCGTTATTATGTAATATGAAATTACTGTTATTTATGACAAAGTAGTTCGAGTTTTATCTTCTGAACTTTAACAATAATAATAATAATAATAATAATAATAATAATAATAATAATAATAATAATAATAATAATAATAATAATAAAAACTGCAAAGCCCTACTTCCACGAATAGCAGAACAACTCCAGCATTGTGTCCTAAACCACCATGCGCCCAAATGGATGACCACAGGGAGAACATCTTTGGTACAGAAAGGCAAGAACAAGGGAACTATAGCAAGTAACAACAGGCCTATCACCTGCTTACCAGTAATGTGGAAGTTACTGATAGTTATCATCAGTGAAAGGCTGTACAACTACCGAGAGGACACAAACACCATCCCCCACCAACAGAAAGGCTGCAGAAGGAAGTGTAGGGGCACAAAAGTCCAGCTCCTAAAAGACAAAATGGTAATGAAGAACAGTAAGAAAGGAAAACCAACCTAAGCAGGGCATGGATTGACTACAAGAAAGCCTTCGACCTGATACCACACACCAGTCTAATATAATGCATGAAAATATGTGTGGCAGAGGAAACCACCATCAGATTAAAAAAAAAATGCAATTCGCAGCTGGAATACAATAGTTACAAGCTCTGGGATAAGACTAGCTGAGGTTAACATCAGGAGAGGGATCTGTCAAGGTGACTTTAGTCTCCACTGCTTTTCATAGTAGCCATGATTCCCATGACAAAAGTACTGCTGAAGATTGATAGATGCTGGTACCAAACTCAAGAAAGGAGGCAATAAAATTAACCATCTGATGTTCATGGACGACATCAAGCTGTATGGTTTGATGTTCATGGACGACATCAAGCTGTATGGTAAGAGCATCAAGGAAATACTCTAATCCAGACTGTATCTGGGAACATCAGGATGAAGTTTGGAATTGTATCTGGGCACATTAGGATGGGGTTTGGAATAGAAGAATGGCATTAGAACAGATAAGGTGATACGTGCCAGTAGATAAACGTGACGTTGATTGACAAAATCAAGAAGAAAGTATCACTCATTGATGTCGTAATACCTACCATGGGACACCAGAGTGTCCCATGGCATTACGAAGTAGCTCCAGGACTTATGCAGAAGAGTGTGTTACTAGAAACGGCGCACATAGTAAGAAAAGTGATGGACTTAAGGAGGCAGGATGCAACCCGGAACTCCACACTATAAAAACCACCCAGTCGAATAGGATGACTGTGATAGGGAAAATTATTATTATTATTATTATTATTATTATTATTATTATTATTATTATTATTACTTTATGGTATGGAATAAATAAAAGTTTTAACTGTTTTCCAAAGTTATTCTGGCTGAAAAAACTAGGTACAAAAACCATTTAAACTTTTCTATATTTACCATATTCAATGTTAAGCACTGTAAGGTAATATGTGAGATAGTGTTGTAATTAATTTTGGTGTTAAAAACATTTTCAGTTTTGAATCCTCATGATTGTTGATTCGAATATCATTTATTATTATTATTATTATTGCATAGGGATCAAACCATAAAGGTCATTCAATTATAGACTAACCGCGCAGAATGCCTTCGTATGGAAAAACTTTGTAATAGGAAGAGAAGGGAATACTATGTTCGACCGAAGTATTGCAGCTGGCAATCAGTATGATTAAAGCTTATCGATTCCCAAACTGTCGATTGCCAGATGGACAGATAGCGTGACCAAGTCAAAGAGCGATCCTGATATTGCAAGTGTGTGAAAAACGTCGTGAGTTCCGGCGTGATTAGACGATGCATAATATATAATGAGGAAAAGATCGGATGGCGGTTATTGGTCTTTACGAGTGCACGCGCTCTCCCTCAGTTTTCTAACCATCAATTTCAAAATTTCAAAAATGGGTTATTTTCCCCCATCCCGTCATGGGTGATTGTGTCAAGCGGTAACGGTCATGACCGGACTGACTGGGGCTCGCTCCCTCGCTGGCAAGCCCAGCTCGGGCCGCCCCCCCAGCGTTGCCGAACTTGCTCGGGTTTTCTTCTTCCTCCGGTTTTAATGTCGGAAAAGGAGTTCCGTCCGCGAAAGCCGGTCTTGGTGCAATCTGCGAGCCTCGCGGGCTCACGATTTCATTACTTGCCTAATGCACTGTTCCTGAAGAGCCGAAGACGAAGAGCTAAACAAGTAATATCGAAGCCACGATCCCATTCTTATTAATTCTGAAGAGAGGATTTTCGTGATAGATTATGCTAAAATTACACCAATTAATCTCTTGAGTACAGAGGCAGGCCTGGCGTGGATGAAAGGCTCCAGTAATGAGGAGGGGCTTTATCGGGCACCCAGGGCCTGGGTGCCCTTCCTTAGCCTTTCCTGCCTCTCGACGCCAACCTCCTGAAAGAAAACTGGGCGGAGAAAAGGCGCCATTAAGATTAGAAAGTTAAAGGGGAGGAAAGTGTCGAGGAATTTCAGTGGGAAATACTAAATCGCCTGCATTGGAATCTTACTTGATTTACAACGAATTCAGTGAAATAATGTCTACACTAATAATCATATTTGCACGAGGCTGTGTATTTCTGAGTCGGTAATTTCATTCTAATCGGTGAAATTTTACAAAATTATGAAGAGTTCCATGTCAAAACGTTTGAATTATGTTTCCTTGACCTCCTTTCGTGTTGATAACAGTTTCCTTAGCTTTTACAGCGTCAAAGATTTTTAATTACTCTCGTGTTGTTTCATAGCGCCAAAGGGTAGTATATGACGTTCACGTTTGCTCTGAATATATTATTGTTTGTGCTTAGGATTATTTATTTTATTCATTCTTTTGTTCATTGCTTGTTTTGAGTTTCAGAATTCTGGTTTTATCGAGTTTCTTAAAATAATCCGTCAAGTATCTAAATCCATCTAG
Source organism: Macrobrachium nipponense (assembly GCF_015104395.2). Lineage (NCBI taxonomy): Eukaryota > Metazoa > Arthropoda > Malacostraca > Decapoda > Palaemonidae > Macrobrachium > Macrobrachium nipponense. The sequence continues at coordinate 6,989,387 of NC_061095.1, forward strand.
GAATTGGCGTAATTACAGCTCTGGAACTCAAAATCGTGACACCAAGTCTTGTGACTAGAAGTGTTTTTCATTACCTTCGTCACTGCTTTTTGAACATTCATTATCATTCATCATTTCTGCTACCTTGTTTTTCAGACTTATTACTTTTCATTTTTGATTGATTATTTTCTGAAAGAGTTCTGAGTGTTGAGTGAAGGTAATTCTGTGAAAACCTATTTACATTTACTGTAACTGTGTGGCTATTCCTATTCCTGCGCAGTAATTTTTTTATCGTTACGCTTCGGCTGTTCCTTTTCATTGAAAATATGAATACCACGGACAATAAATACTGTTTACGGGGAAAACAAAATAGGCATTTTTTTCATGATAAATTTCTTAATCACTAACGGATGTATATATTTTCATAGGAGTTTGGAGATGACTGCTTTGCATTTTATTTATATCTAATCAAGGCACTGACACCTATTGTCAAGTAGCAGTAGTGCCTTGAATTCATTAAACACAGCAAACGAGGATTCATCCTCAGAGTTGTCTGAGAGATTGGTAATTAGAATGAAACAGTAAGATTAGTAGTGGAACTAAGAAAAAAAAAATAAATAAAAATGAGAAGCGGGGAATGGAAAGGCTGGGATGAAGCCAAAATTATGATAAGATAATGACTTTCGAGGTTGGGATTTGGGGATGGGAAGGATGAGAATAATAGAGAATTAAGGGGTAAGGATTCAGGAGAGAAGGAAAAAATGTAAAGAAAAAGCTTGGTGCAAAAGGGCACGCATGCTTGGAGTCAGTTTCTTTTTTCGAAGGGGAGAGGAGAAAATGCGTTTATAGAACTTTTTTAACGTATTTTATTTTATTTTTATTTACTTTTTTTTTTTTTTTTTTTTTTGAGAGAGAGAGAGAGAGAGAGAGAGAGAGAGAGAGAGAGAGAGAGAGAGAGAGAGGAATGCTTTTAATAATTCCAAGGAGAATAAAGACTGGGGTCAAGATTGTTTTTTTTTTTTTTTACTTTCTTTAGAAGTTAATTTGACTACACTAGAGATTGGCGTGTGAATTGTAGTTTATTGTTATTCCAAAATGTGTTAATGTCTGGCATTAATTGTTGATATGCTAGATGCTAGAACAGATGCTTTTGAGGATTCAGAAGAAGAGATGCGGATAATTAAACGTAGGGTCGAGAGGAGTTGGTGAGTAATGAAATATATTGAATTATTATTTTTTTTTAGAATGTATAGCACTTAAAAATCGAAATTTGGTGTGTTTTGCATATCTGAATGTATAATAAGTTATTTTATGTTTCTTAAGATATATCATACTGAAAATAAAACCTGAGAATGCTTTAAGAATACCAAATATTAAATTAAACTATTTCTTACTTTGGAAAATTACATCTTTGTAAATTCCACTGGAGAGGTATTAGGAGATGCGAAAATTTCCACTGAACTGTTGCACATTTCAGAAAATAAACCACGAATTTAATGTAAAGGATGGAAATTATTCTGTAATACTCGGATTTTTGCAGTTCTAATTTCATAAGAAAATGAGGCATGCTGAAATTAATAGAAAATGTTACATTTATGCTTGTTTCAACAGACAGTTGGTATTTGAAAAAAATAGATGTGGCAAAGCATATGAGAAGTTAGAAACTTTTTATAATTCAGACTGATTAAAATGATGATAAACCAAGGAATTAAAACCTTTTTATAATAAGTAGTGAGACATCTGCGTGCGCTTGCGTCTTTCCCTCCATTCCGATAGTGATATAAATCTTGCTGACAGAATAATCTTCTTCACTTACTGTCATAACATAAGATTAGTGTATTTTGATGCGCTTAACATTGTCTGTTAGACTGTCATCTGATCACTATCAGGAATTTTCTCTTGAACTGCGAAGGTTGTAATGAGTCGGGGCAGAATGAACGTACCAGTTACATTCATTGTAGAGTAACATTCTCATCAGCTTGATTTATATGGTTATTCATCTAATTTCAATACATTTTGCAGCAAAGAAGCCATCGTAATTCAGTTCCTAAAATTATTGGCCAGCTGTTGTATGTCATCTTTATGCTATAAGAAGCTTGGTTTCGAAACATTGTGTTGCCATTATGTTATGTTCAGACTTTGCAGTTATTAGTCAGCTTTTTCATTCTTCGACGATTTTATTCAGCCAGCAAGAGGTACGGCTTTCGTACCTAGGTTTATGTGGTTTTCAAAGTGTAACTCTTCTTTCATTTAAATTTAGTTTTGTTTTCCCTTTTATATATATGATCGCTGATCACTCCATCATCATTTGTAGAGATGCAGATCCAGATCTGTATTAGAAAGAAGGATTTTCGTGAAATGATATTGCTTGGAACCAAAGTATACCGTTGGAATCTTAAAATATTGAGCCGAGGTCCTCCTGGGTCTTGTAACTACCCCTTCACTGATTGTTGGCGAGTCATTTTGGTTTCACATCTGTAAAATGTACATGATCGATCGAGCGTAGTTTTACAGATTTTCGTGAGATATCTGTAAAACTGCTCATTATTCAGTGGTCAGCATAATGAGATTTAATGGATAGCCCATCTGGAACATTAGTAACCGCGTATTTATTAGCAGACGGCTTATTACATAAATTGTAACGGTAGCAAATTCAGAATCATCTCAATGTTTATAGACTGCTGTTTACAATTGATTCGAAGTTTATGAATTTTTAAAGATGACTGCGTTGTGCTCGTAAGAAAGACCGCTGGATTTAATATGACTGGGCTTATTGCAGTGGCGTAAAAGTAGCGAGGGATCGTTCTTTTCAAGGCGAAAACAATAACCTATCGTCAGAAGAGATCGAGTTACTTGATTAACCCCATCACCTGGGAGGTCATTGAATGATACATCGAACTGCTGGCTGTGATGGATAGCCCGAAGGCGGAGGAAGGCACACATGCCGGAGGCGTGAAGAGAAAGGCCCTGTGTCATTTTGCCTGTCAACCGGTGTCATACGAGAGAAGGATCACATGCACGCTCAGCACCCTCGAGCCCCTGGGGCTAAGTGCTTGCTCAGAGTTGACTCCGCCGGAAATTGGGGGCATCCTCTTGCAAGGAAAAAGTTGAAGCGTGGTCTAAGAAGTCTTACCTATTTACTTCGGTAATCATTAATGGGATTCAATCATGTAATTGTTTATCCATATTATGTTTAGGATGAAAGCGTGAAAATCGTAAATTTAGCGTTATCTTAGTTCAGATTTACAACGCTTCAAAGATAAGCGCACAGCGGGTGGGGCGGGGGGGCACATTAACGAAGAAAAAAAAAAGTTAAACAAGACGGGTTGATTAACTAGGGCTCTCAGCCTCATTGGTCATTTGCAGTAATTAGATGCTTGCTGAGGTAAACTTCTTATCTGAAGGAGAGGTTATTTGTCATCCATAATTGATGTAATTGGTAGTTTTCTCTTTCCGCTGGAATAATGTATTTTCTCTAATGAAATGGTATAAATCATCACTATTTCCTCTTTCGAAAAAGTTACAGATCTCTTTATTTCTGTCTAGACTTGAAATCCTTTATGAACATCTGTTTAGACCGTGTATAAATGGTGTGTGTGTGTGTGTGTGTGCAAAGCCCTTTGAAGAGTTTGGCGCTAGAAGGACGCAGCCTCCCGGTCTCTCAGCAAGGCTTTTAGTGTGAGGTTGTTAGCCCCATTTTTTCTTGACTATTTCCGACTCTGGTACCATTACAGATGGATGGACGAGTGGGAAGATTGCTTGGCTCAATGAGATAGCAAACATGAGCCCAGTGCTGCACCACTCGAGTAGTACACCCACTTTAGCTGATTGTCCCTTGTACTACAAGCGGGGCAGTGTGGTCGCCACATCTATCTCCAAAAAAAAAAAAAAAAAAAAAAACATATATATATATATATATATATACACACACACACACATATATATATATATATATATATATATATATATATATATATATATATATATATATATATACATATATATATATATATATATATATATATATATATATATATATATATATATATATGCGTGTGCGTATTTCTGAAAACGGAATGTGGGAGGTAAATTACCCATTAGAACTGACTAAAGTACAGTCGCTGTTCTTTTTGGAAATGTTTAATTACCCCTAAATATGTGGTTTTTACGCTTGGTAGAGGGTAGGGAGATTCAATCCACTTTATACCGCTAAAAATACTTAATAATCCCCAATGGTTCCGATGTGTGTTTACAAATAAAGACAGTACCTGTCACAATTCCTATATAAAAAATGGTTTCAGAAACAGTCGAACGGAAACTTAGAATACTAGCTACATAGAAGACGAGTGAAATCTTAAAATAAGTCAAGTTGTAGGACAGATGAAAGAAAAATGAGATAAGCAGAGAGAGAGAGAGAGAGAGAGAGAGAGAGAGAGAGAGAGAGAGAGAGAGAGAGAGAGAGAGAAGATACGGTAAACAGTACCATTACATTTTGAATATTTTCACCAATGAGCAAGTTGAAAGCGCACTTCGTAAAACATGTACCTTCTCTAAGACTGCTCAGAATTAAGCAAATGAAGTCATTACCAATGTTAGGTACTACATATTACACAAGAATTGCTACTAATTTGTGACCTCTATCTGTGACCTGTGAAGGTTAAACTTTAGAAAGGTAATTATTAGGGACTGTTATATTTATTATTATGGAAATGATGCCGTTTTAAGTTAACTTTCTGTAAAACTACTTAAATTACCAAAAATCTTTGAACTTAGTCTGTTACTAGTCGAGTTCAAATAGAGTAAATATTGTTATTAGGGATGACATTATATTTTTTATCTCTATAAATGTTTTTTATATCAAGAGATATAAAAGCTTGGTGCTGGCTAAGAAGCATTTAGACCACCAGAAGTCTGTGAACCTTGGCCTTTGACCTCTTATGGTCAAACTCAAATAGTTAAGTGATAATTGCAGTTGTAATTTGTTAATGCGGAAAGGATACCGCAGGTATGTAGCTGTAATTTGTTAATGCGAAAAGGATATTGAAACCTGCGGTAACTGTCGAATTTAACCTTTGACCGGATTCTCCCCAACCTCAACCATCTTGAGATTGTCACCTGATAATATAGCTGCCAAGTTTCATCCAGTTCCGAATAACCGTTCTTGAGGTACCCAGATAACACTCGGACATAAACATAACCTCCTTCTACTGCGGTGGTAATGAAATGAAACTATTATATTAAAATATTAGTAATTTTATGAGCTAATTTTAGGTAAGTTATATGACAGACAGTTATAAGAGTGGATTTAGATTGTTCCGTGTGTGACCCGCAATAAATATATATAAAAAGAATAATGCAAATTAACGGAACTGCTAATTTATTCTTGGCTTAATAACGTTAACGATAATCTTGTTTGTTTTTTCTGAGACTACTTTCTCTACTTGGCAGAACGAATCGGTGTTAATTAGATATCTTTGCATCAAGGTCTTTTCATTTACATTTCGACTCTCTGGAGATGTACTCATATTGTTATTATATCTCGGGAAAGAAGTAAAGCCCTATCATCTTTCGCTTCTCTACTTACACTTGAATTTTTAACTGGTTCCTCTGTCTGGTAGGAAAGCATTCTGCCTGGGGGGAAGCATGTCTTCTTAAATTGTTCGCAAACCTCTATGGTTTCTCATCGTTGTCTGCTCTCTTTAGTAAGGAAGGCTCCCATGTAAGTATGTATGTATACATCTTTTTAATCATATGTTGGTAAGGCCAGAGAAACGATTCATTTGTGTGTTTACGGTCGTGAGATTTTGCATTAAGCAGGCTTTAAGATCTCTGTACCTTTGTAAGGTTTTATATTTTGAGGAATTAATTTTTATACAACAGCTGCAAAGCACTATCGGACTATCGAGAAAGCACTGCAGACTATACAAGTAGTATCATATGAGCTTGAAGACATCAACCCACCCCCACCTACACCCCCAGCTCCCCAAGCTTCTGCTTCTGGCCCTCTTGGCAACGTAACAGTGCACAGCAGGAAGGATCCTCTTATCCGGCGAAGGAATTTCAAACAATGCCTTAATTGAATTCTCGAGTTTCACATAAAATTCGCTCCGCCTATAGAACGGAATCAACGAGTCACAGGCACGCGAAGCTATAGTCGGACTTGGACAATGTTCTCCTAAGGTCGAAAATTCGTCAATCATTTTCCGAAGAGCCTCTTTCCTTCAAGAAGCCTCTTCTTCCCCCGAGTTATGAGAGATGAGGGAAATATATGTGAGCCTTTAAAACTCACTTTATGCATAACATATTCTAACCACAATTTATACTCCGTCGAAAGCACAACGTTGCATTTTTTTGTCGGCTTCCCTATCTATTCGTGCTTCTTTATTTTCAGCTTAAACATTTTGAAAAGTAAATGCTACTTCAGATAGACTGCTAAGATAAGCGAATGTTAGTCTCTGCTAAAATGAAAGGTGTAGAGAAAATGTTTGCGCCGGCTGTTGGAAGAGCAGGATAATAACAAGCTCTGTCTACGTAAATCAGCTTAGGCCGAGTGAATAGTTTCTGTAATCACACTCCCAAGTAATCGCCATATTGCTGAAGGTTTTCTGGATAATAAAATAATTGGAAAAGGCCAACACTTTCATTAGCTGTAAGTTGAGGCGAACATAGTTTCTCTCTCTCTCTCTCTCTCTCTCTCTCTCTCTCTCTCTCTCTCTCTCTCTCTCTCTCTCTCTCTCTCTCTCTCTCTCTCTCTGTGGTCCTCGTGGCTCAGTAATACCACCGACGACCTTTCGTTCGGTCTCCAAACAGGCTGACGAAAGGAGGGGTATGGAAATTTTTCCTGAAAACTAGTACTCTTCTGTTGGTCTAAGCAGTGGCCCAGATACCTGGTTGTTGGCTGAATGTTGTGGTTAGCAGCTGGGTGTGGGTGAGAAAGGAGAATGAGAGAAAAAATAAAAAGTAAGTTAGTACAGAGATGGAGCCGTTTTTGAGATTCTCTCCATCTCCAAGGTGCCATATATCCCTAGTCCATTTTTCTCTATCTCGAAGGTGCCATATATCTAGTCGTGTATCTTGCATATATCCCTAGTCGTGTATCTTGTCATCAGCATTGTTTCTGCGTCTGTTTTCATCTTCATCGGTCACTCTGGTTATTTCATCCATATACTTCTCTCTCTTTGTCTCTCTCTTCCTCCTCCTCCTTTCGAGTATTCCCTCTCCAAAATCTCATTCGTTGTGTCAGTTCTTTCTGAAATTCGCTCATTTGTTACTCTCTCCGTCGAAGGCACACTTCATATTCTCATATACTGCTGCTTCCGTTAAGTCTTATTCATAACCTTCATAATCTATCTATAAAGAAAATTGACGAAACGCGGTGCCTTTGTTATGCGTATAACCAAGACTAATCATAAAATAAATATTAAGCAGCAAATTACATATTTTTACTTATGTTGCTAATTTCGCGATGCTTCCGTTAGAAATCATTAGAAATTTCATGGAAAACTAGATTTAATTCTTTGTACTTTAGATAGAAGGAGAAAGTTCTATTCTAAGAGAATGAGTGGTGTAAAAGAAAATGATTAACAGCTTCGATGAATTATAACAATCGACAAATAAACAAATCATGGTTTTGCTTATCTGTGATTTTTTCATGCCTTTCTTTCTTGTGTTGGTTTTCTGTTTCTTTAATTTTCGACAATTAATTTCCATTTTGTGTTTTAATGTTGTAGTTTTTTTTATACATTTCAAATTAGTTACAATTTGAGATCTTTCATATTCGATTGCTCCCAATTTGGCTGATTTCTAGCGGTTGATAATATATATATATATATTATATATATTTATATATATTATATATGATATATATATATGATATATATATTATATATATTCTTATTATATATATATATATATATATATATATATATATATATATATATATATATATTATATATATATATATATATATATATATGATTCTGGTGTTATATTTTCCTCTAATGAATGTCCTGTTCAGAAACTTAATTTTCTTTTGTATTTTTCATATATTAGTGTGCCGTCTATTTTTTTTTTTTTTGGGGGGGGGGTCAAATTTTCCTTATCCAAATTTAGTTTTCTGAACAGAACAATAATGTGCCCTCAGATCTTAAAAACTACTGAGGCTATGGGGGGTTGCAAATTGGTATGTTGATCATCCACCCTCCAGTCATCAAACTTCCCAAATTGCAGCCCTCTTACCTTAGTACTCTTTATTTTATTTAAGGTTAAAGTTAGCCATCATCGTGCGTCTGGCAACGATATAGGGGAGGCCACCATTGGGCGGGCTGTGGTTAAAGTTTCGTGGGTCGCGGCTCATACAGCATTATGCCGAGACCCCCGAAAGATAGATCTATATTCTGTGGCCTTGATTATCGATGTACAGAAAACTCGTTGTCTTCGGCGCATTTTTACTTGTTATGGAATTTCATTCCTTTAATTCAAAACTTCCCTATTTATTAAAGATGATTTTCAGTTACTTTATTTTTTGTTTTCTAATTTTTCGTTCAGCTAACTGTAGCTGTTATTAAGCTCACAGGATAATAAATTCCATTCCGTTATTTACCGAACGCATATTATCAAGTGATCTTGATGAAAGTGAGGTAATCTTGTGTTATGAGTTAACCCGTTAGAGGGATTTAAAATTTTTTTTTATTCAACATCTTTACCTGCGCTCGTTCCATGAAGATTATGATACGCAATTTAGATAGAAGGGATGATGAGGTCATCGATCAAATAAAAAAAAACCTGACCAAGTTTTTATTTCTAAATGACTAAAGCAAAAATTGTTTTTCATATTTTCTATCAAGGATAAATAATTTTTTTTTTTTGCTTTCGAAATAAGATTAGTGTTCATTTATTGTTTTTTTTCTCTTGTTGAGAAGGGAAATCAAAGTTTTTCCATGTTGCAATGAGTGAGAGTTATGTGATGATCTCGACTGGTTATATGCCAGTCATATATTATCTAGTAGATAAGTAAAATTATAATGTAGTAGTTCAGTGAATATCAGTTGGTGATGCCATTCCATATCACAGTGTTTGTTTCGGTTAAAGGAAATTATTATTTTTTTTAAGTTTGAAGAAAAAGTATTGGATGTTAATTTTGGAGATGATCACGGCTTGCCGGATTTACATACAGTTATAGTGAGTGTACATGCAATTCTAAAAAAAAAATTATTTCCATCTCTACTGATAATTTGTATGTTTTATTATTTTGCAGTGCACTGCGACACATGCGTATGTTAACTAGATTAGATTACCATAGAACCTTTTGATTTGAGAATAAGGCCTACTGTCGTAATCCTGAAGGGCGTTCATCACGAGAGCACTTTCTATCTTTTTTATTTTACCGCTACACTTAAAAACAAATAATTTTTTTGTTTTTGCAAGCCAAACAGATTTATGAAAGTGATATCACACAAGTAAAAAGACGTGTTACTTATACCACCAATATTAGGGTACTAGGTGCATATTTTTGGCTGTCAGATGCTGGCTAATGGAAGAAAATCGGTTCGTTTGTCATTACCTCGAGTATAGACAAGTGAAGTAAATGAAGGAAGTTAAGTTTCAAATGTATTTAGTGCTATCGTTGGGAAATTTTCGTTCTTCTTGGTCTTAGTCTCATAGAGTTAGTTCTTACTTGTGTTCAAGATGAAATGATTTTTTTTAGGCAAATTTGGGTTTGAATGAGTGAAAGCGAATAAGTGGTGGTGTGGTTCTTCAACCATGAGACTGAATAAGTATGAATTCTTGGACGCGATGGTTTATTAACATTTTAAGTTCAAATAGATACTTCTTAGTCACTATGAATAAAAACGCGGCTTAATTGCCATAGAAATATATTCACTGTTTATCGTAAAGCTCATCTTTTGTCGTAAAGCTTATTTTTCTAGAAAAATATTGCAGTCTCTTTCTCTCCATAGCTCAACTACTTTCTGAAAAATGTGTTATACTTGGAGTGATTTTCTTCGCGCAGATTCTGGTTCAGGTCGGTAACTATAAGATGAAATGATTTTATAAACTGATACTTATGACCAATTTTCCTGGCTACATTTAGCCCTGGAGTTCACAAAGCGCTTACTGTCAGTAAACAAAAATAAGCATCTTTCATCTGATGAGAGAGAGAGAGAGAGAGAGCCTGGCTTTGAACGTTCCAGCTAACCCACCAGTAGTCAGTTGGATAGATAGAGAACTATCTAATCTTCCTTTATTCTCTGAAGTTAAGGCCTCCCTCAAGCCCCTTTGACCGCCAGGCCCTACAGAATCCGTTTGAGGTGGCATTGAGAGAGAAGGAGGATTTCTCATCTGTGATAGCATGCACATCTCTCTCTCTCTCTCTCTCTCTCTCTCTCTCTCTAGGCCAAGCTGAAGGAAGTAATAGTTAAGGTAAAGTAGGGATTAACACCTGGAATAAGCGTCCCCTCTTATTGGAATGGCTACAGAGTATATAAGGAGAAATGGTGGTTTTAATTCTTAGTTCAAGGATATCAAGAGAGAGAGAGAGAGAGAGAGAGAGAGAGAGAGAGAGAGAGAGAGAGAGAGATGGGAAATCATAGTTGGGAGTGGATGATGCTGGCCTTTGATCTGCAGCGTAATCTCATAAAGAAGGGACTTAATGCGCTTTCAGATGAAGCACCGGTCGGAGATTCCAGAGATTGGGCTCCCATTTCCCTGCTGTAATGTAACGTAGATTTCAGCGTATTTTCTCTTGGTTATGATTTAGTTCTTGTGTGGTTTCTGATTATGGCTTATGCTAATAACGTAGGTCATTTAGGAAAAATCAGTAAGGCAAAATTTGTAAGTAATTCAACATTCAGAATGCTGATTGAATACTTAGGGAAGAAGAGACATGGGTATCTAGAAGCACACACACACACACACACACACACATATACATACACAGAGGGGGGGGGGGTGAAGGCAGGAATTAAAAGGAAAATTCCTATAACCTTAAGTGTCTCAACTCGCAGCAGTTGGCATTAGCCATTGGACATGAAATCGAACTTTTTCATGATGCTCAAATCACCCATCAGCTTGTTAGCGTATCCAATCCCTACAGGGGCGTCACCTTGATAGCGCCTCACAGCCAACACCCCCGAAGAGAAATGCCTCGTGGTCATGCGAATCATACATTGCTTATAAGTACGTTGGACTTGTTTTTTTACCTGTCTGATTAGCCGTGTCGTAAGGGGTTAATGTTGAAAAGAAAGAATGAGGGGGTCCAATTTAAAGAATACACGAACAGAGACATGCGAGAAGGCGGTTATTACTTTGCCAAAATTTAGTGGTACGTATTGATACATTTTCTGCTATATAATTTGCATACAGTCATACATGTTTGAGGTCTTCCTTGCCCATCGGATTAACATGTTGGTTGAATATGTGATGTCACGGGAAACACTTATATTTACTTGTAGTTATCTAGTAAATGGCTTGGGAGTTTGCAAGCTTTTTTTTTTTAAATATAGGTAAATCTAGCGTCGCACTCTCCAAACAAGGAAAAGTGGCTTCACTGACAAATTAACAAATCGATTTTTGTCCCGTGGATGACAACTCTTGCAGAAAACTTATATAATATTAGCTGTTTTGTTTGGCAGCAAAAATAAAACATCATCTTTAGCACGACAAAACTGCTTACAATCATTGTACCATTGATCTCTTAAAAGAACTCTGGCGCTTCCTCCGTTCCTGTTATCTCCCGTTCTTTCCACATGATCAGACTTTTCCAAACACTCGGACGTATTCTTTCATAAAAACCAATACATTTACCTTATTATTCATCCGTAGCAGTATATATTTCACAAGTTTCGACATTTTTCCTGTCATACGATTTCGCATTGAACTCTAACTTCACCGATTCCCAGTTTGGTTTCCATAAATATTTAAGCCTTTTCGTCTTCTCTCCACCCTACCTTTGACCACACCAGTCTGATAATAAATAGATACGTAATACATTGCTTAGATCAGCGAAGCAGTGCTGCATATTAGGGAATGTTTCCATTCGTCCCTCGTGTGTTTCGAGATTCGAACGCCGGTTGTCCAGTTGTGAGCTAGTTACGAGGCAGGGGAAAAGAGACGTTGGCGTAGGGGAGAGGGGAATGGGGTTAATATATAGTTAAAATGCCCTTAAACGTATAAATTCTAATTGTGTATGTGTGTGTGTGTGTGTGTGTGTGTGTGTGTATATATATATATATAATCTTATAAATATATATTATTATATATATATATATATATATATTATATATATAGATATATATATATATACAATATATTATATTATATATATATATATATATATATTTTAAAATGGACGGGAAAATTTTATAATTGCATGTATAGTCATCAAATTTAAATCGCTCTCGTCTCTCTTTCTCTCCTCTCTTCTATCCTGTCTCTCTCTATCTCTCTTCTTCTCTCTCTCTCTCTCTCTCACACACACACACACGTATGCGTCCCATAACTTAATGCGATTTCACCTTTATATTTTATCTTGGAAATTGATCAGGTAGACGGCTAAGGATTGGATTTATGCGTTCTCATATCTCAGGGTTATTTATCGTCTGCGGAAATTAAATTGCCTTTTTTCGTGTCGCTTTTTTCCACCCGATCTTTTCACTACGTGTTGCGCCAGTTCCGCTCTCCGCCGGCCCTCATCGGGAAGAGAGCCTGATAAATGAGTTTTGTTGTGAGGCCTTTCGTTGCTGCAAGTGTTGCTTTTGCTGTTCTTGTTATTGCTCTCTCTCTCTCTCTCTCTATCTGGGGGTTCCACTGTTACTCATTCCAAATTTCTAATTTTTACTGTCATCAATTAATGCCACGTTTTTGCGTATTTTCTATCATCATTCTTCATGATCCTACTGATATGCTTGTCATTTTTATTATTGCTAGAGCGTACTATGAACTGATTGCCATTGATAATTGAAATGCCCTTTCCTATAAGTCCAAATATTTTTAGTCTAAATAGGATGATTGAAGGTTCATTGAAATGTGCCCTTTGTTTCATGTGCGGTATCATTATAGTATTGTAAACATTAGCTTTAAGATCATAGGGTCTTGCAAATATTTTGGATTATCCTCATAATTCGTATAGGACAGGAGATACAGATCGCTATCCAAGAATAGTATTGAACCGCACCTTTGCTCAAAAGAGATAAAAATCTCGTTTCCTGGAGTGGAATTGAAATTTACATACGAGAAAAAGAGATCAGCATCTCCATCCATGAAGGAAATTGATGCCTGCCTACCAATGAGTAAAACTGATAAAAATCTGTATCTAAAAATGAAATTGAGTGCACCGAATATGAAAGATGATCTTGTCAATTGCCAGCGAGGAAAGAATAAATAAAAAACGAATGATATCCAGAGAGGTGTAAGAGAGAAGAAATTGTATAAGGCTCAAACATGGGTTGCCTCCTATCATCGACAGATCATCATACAAATGAGTGTTGCCAGCGAATGTATTGGTATTCATTATTGCATCAAGAGAAGTCGTATAACTTGATAGATATACAACTCGGCTTGTAATGAAGATGTCGGGAGTTGGCTCAGTCTGACTCCATCATATGATTCTTTTTAATGCTTTAGTAGCCAGCCATTTTGGCCTCGTGTACTGGAGATTCTACAGAATGAGATATGTATGTGCGTTATCAGGATGTGTCATCAGGATACCTCAAGAACGGATGAACAAAAGGTTTGGTTGACTGTCGATGAGGTCATTCACTGGGTGACCCCTTTGTAGTGGTTAGAATTCCACTTGTCGTCATGGAAACCAGTTAACTTTTTATTTGCTCGAAACGTTATTTTTATTTGATGCTTTGGTATTTTTGAGTTCTGGGTTTGATGATTCCATGAAATGTTTGTTTGCATTATTATGCTTCTACCAATGAAGAGGCTCGCATGGACTAGCCTTTCTTTCCTTTCTATATGTTTTATGGTTACTTTGCCCCCGTGGTTACCAGAATTATGAATGCATCGTTGTTAGAAATGTTATTCGTATTGGAATAAGATTTGTCCGTCAAAATAGTTGAAAAGAGAAGGCCTGAAATAGAATCCAGATTCATAGCTGTAGTGCTTTCAGGTTGATATTCCATTCCTGTTTAGGTATGATGAAATAGCAAACTGCTTACGAAACGACGGTAATAAATCACCCAAAAGTCCATACATTTCGAAAGGGGGAAATTCGAAGTTCTCTGCAAAAGAAGCATCATTAAGCTAATGAAGCTGTCAGAAATCGTTCGTTAAGAATTTTATTTGTTCGCCCACGGTAAATTAGTTTCCGTGTGGAAACCCAAATATCGCAGTTTTCAGCGACGGGTCTGATCCAGAGAGAAAGCGAGAGTTTTCGTTTGATCTGTGACGGGAACTTCAGAGTGAGTGCCTAACATTGGGAGCTGTGCAAAACCTCAGTTTTTCATTTGCAGTCTTTAATAGCAACGTTTTCATTTTTGCTCTTCCTCATAATGTTTTATTTAAATTTTTGGTTTTGTGGCAAAAATGTGATTCCATTTAATTTTTATCTCCTGCAGTGATTCTGTAGGAAGATCTTAAGAGCGAATCAGACGAAAGACCACTAAATGCGACAGCGTTTGGAGAAATTTGGTAATATCTTTACTTCTGCAAAACAAGTTTCGAGGTGTTAGTATATTTACCGATGGCACTGTCTGTCTCTGTATATCTGCATGTTTCATGATTAAAGCCACATTAATAATGAACAGTTGACTTTAAACTTATCGAGTTGTGTAACTGCCATAACTGTGTTCTATGATTAGTTATTGGTCCCATATTTGAAAAGTCCTGATACTGGGAACTTTGAGTAACATTTAATTCAGTCTGGTCTTCTCATTCAATTTTTTAAATTACTTTTTCCTGGGCTGTAGCTGCATTAGAAAAATAAGTATTTTTCGTTTGTTTCCTTGTTACTATTAACCAGAACAATGCCAGGTATCATCTTATAGTTGTGTCTTTGACATGAAAACTATTTGAAGAAATCATCATTGACAGTGAAAACAGGGCGTACGAATACTTATCACAGCTGGATATTATTCAACCAGTATGTATACTTAATACTACACTTTACAAGAAATAATCAATGAAAGTATTATAAACTGAAGTGTAAATATTTCTTACGGGCATAATTTGCTCAGGGAATATCAGAGTTAATTCAGTCATGAATTTGACTTGAACGCATCGCAATAGATTTACATCACTTGAATAAAAGATAAGAAAATCTCTACCAAAATACATTTTACTTACACGTCCCGCTTTCGATTTATATTCATAATTTTTGCAATGAACCACGATTTATCGACAAGTAGAATCATGCTTTAAATAACCTTTATCACTTGAGGGATCAACGTAGGCATCCGTCTTCTTCTCTTGTGAAATCCTCACTGCTTATCCATCCTCATCATTCACAATGAGAGGGAGTTGTTCCTCCAATGAGTTCCCCTTTTGGACAGGTAGTTCCCCAAAGTTTGCGTGAACACCCAGGTGTGACACGACCCCGGGGCCTCTGGCCATTATAAATTTCTCGCGATTTTTAATTCGTAGGTGATTCTCTCTCGGTTATCGTAGAGGGTGAGAAATCCGTTCTCAGAATCTCCACTCGATGAGCGGGTTCTTATATGTAAAGTTCTAGGTGCCATAAATTGGTTTTCTGCTTATTTATACAAGAAATATTTTCTATTGGGTTTTTCCAGTCTGAGGCGCCAACTTTCATGTGTATTGTTTGTTTGTTTATTTAGTGATTTGGGATAGTTTTGGTTTTCAATAAGAATGGATTTTAAAACCTTTGGTTTGCGAGCGCGTATGTAGTATACGAATTTATGTTGATGATATGGAAATTTAAGTCTCTCTCTCTCTCTCTCTCCAATCGCACGCTCCCCTCGTGCTCCTCCTCCCTCTCGTCCTCCTCCTCAGTCATCCACTCTCACTATCTCTCTCAATTCTCATCTTCACTCTCGCTCTCTATCTCTCTCTTCTTATAGTATACTAATATAATATTAAGTATCCTATATATATATAATATATATAGATAATATATGTGCCATTGTGTGTTGTATATATGTATATATATGTGTGTGTATGTGTATATATATATTTATATATATACTATAGTATATATATATATATATATATATATACACGCACGTATATATGTATGTATCTCTTAAGACGTGCATGGAAGGTTTCAAAGTAGAAATTAAGCTTGGAGAGTGAAATGAATCGAGCTAAAAAGTAGGCGGGAGCATTTCTAGACGTAATGCAAAGAACATTATGGGCCGGAAAATTTCGTGGGATTTATGCCGCCCTTAATGGAAGCCGTCCCTTTTCTTCATTTTATATCCGAATTCACCATTTTTCTTTCGGATGCAAAAGGTGGCCGACGCTTTCACTCAATGAAGGAAGACATCAAAGATGAAATATGATGGGCGAAGATAGTGTTAAGGGCTTAGGGTTCGAGGTCCCATGTTTCACCTCCCTTAGAAGGGGGTTGAACATCCCCTCAGCGCCCCCTTCCCCCTTCTTTCCCCCCCCCCCCTTTCTCTCCTTACTACCTCTTCTCTCTATCGCTCCTCCTCCTCTTCCTCTCTCTCTCTCTCTCTCTCTCTCTCTCTCCTCTCCTTACCCCATTTAACCTCATGCATAGTTATAATACAATTTCCATGTTACATGATAAACAGATTGAGGGTCAGGATTTTCCGTGATCCTTTTCCCTCTGGAGATTTACTTGCGTTAGTTGCTAGGCGAGCGTGGATCCATTATTTCTTTGGCGTTATCTTAACTGGGTGAAGATGGTTAATAAAAGCACCTGATGTATATATTGCAGATTGAAAATCTCTGTGCAGGTTTCCTAACGGAAGAAGAAAGGTATAAATAGCTACCGGTAACTGATAATTATAGTCTGAATCTTAAAGTGACGATGAGTTTCGTAACAGGTAATGGAGGGCTAATAAATAGGAAATGGCTAATTAACAGGTACACTTTGTAAAATTAATTAATTTGGTAACTGTTGATCATTACTGAATGCAAAATGTGTCTTTATTCAACATAACTGGTAGAAGAAGGTGAATATCTGACGATTGATTGTTAACGAATCAAAATTCTCTTCGGGTACCTTATTTCATAAGAGATTGTTAAAGATGGGTAACTGTTAATATTTACTTAATCGAAAACCAATTTATTGGTATCCTAATTGATGGAAGATTGAATCTGAGATTTCTTGGTTTTAGATTAGTCTAAAGATTTTTCTTTAACATACATAATGATGATTTTGTAAAGATATAGTTAATGTGGGCCTAATATATATTTCATTTAAAGTAAGGAACTGACTGTGTTCCCTTTATGGTTTATGGTGTATAGATAGAGGAGTGTTTTTATTACAGGATACATTATCTTCGGGGTTTTTTTTTTGTTACATGATACAATACTCAAAGTAATGCACATTTACACCTGGCTGAAGGTATTCATGGGCCAATTTTATTAGCACGTACGTAATCTTTTATCAGGAGGAAAATTTCGCGTGGAACGTCAGGTCGAATAAAACAAAATACCGCGGTAATTTCAATAAAATATTTGTTCGTTTAGTGGATAGCGGTTTTCTATTTACAGAAACCCGTGTAATTTCAGGGACTGAAAAATGTTCATGTTTGGCAGCGTAGTACAGCTTTTCCACTTGTACAGTTGTTGGTAAAAATCTGTAATAAATAATTTAGTATATAACTGTCGTTTTTATCACACAGATTGATTTTCACGAGATTGTGAATTTCTTAGGAATTATTTCATCGTCGAAGCAGGTCTTCAGCCTTAGGGAGTTTTAATATCTTTATGGCACATAATTTTAGCCGTTGGTGTCAGTACATCAGCTACCTATATAATGATTGTTGTGATAAAAGTAAGTTTGAAAGATATTGGGAAAGCCGTTAAAGTTTTCCCCCAGAACATGATAAACATGAATTTTTAAAATTATGTAATAAATTACGCAGCTGAAGTAAACTTTTCCATGATGTTCTTCCACAAGGCGATAATTTCACGTGATGTATTTTCCTATCAGATTATCGAAAGCTTTTGAGCTTCCCTTTAGTTTTCTCAACCACTGCTGACTCCTCGTGACGCCGACTGACCTCAAGCGTTAGGTACCCTTTAGCTCTCTCCCTACGTGCCTGATCGATCAAGCTGTGTTGATCCTATGGAAAATATCTAAGGGTAAGGAAACCCTTCTTAGCCCCCCTCCCCCTTCCCCCAGAATCCCTCCAAATTCTCTCCTACACTTTCACGAGTATTCCTGACCTTAGTCTTCGACCCCAGAGTGCTTACCAACTTTCCATAATTTCTTAGCCGTAACCACCTCAGGATCATGTCCTCTCTCTCCTCTCTCTCTCTCTCTCTCTCTCCCTCTTCTTCCTCTCTTCTCTCTCTCTCTCTCTCTCTCTCTCCTTGTAAACTTTAGTGTATTCAATGTATGTACACACACATATCAATAAATATACATTTTTTTGTTACACTTGCATTTTTTTTAGCAAGCACTACATTCACACTTATTGTTGGATGAACCTCCTCTTCAAAAAACTTACACAACTTTTGCTGCACCACTGACTTCTATCTTGCTAGCACTCCACACTTCAATTCCATAAAGGAGAGTTGGTTCAGCAGTCCTTCCATACATTCCGACCACGGCTTTTTAGTCACCTATTCTGTGACACATCTCTTTCATTCTACCATCATCAAAATTTATGTACATCCAAATACTTATAAGCATCTATGGCTGTTATTTTCACTCTTCATTCTAACATCCATTGCTCCATCTTCATGGTTCCCTTTCTCTTGCTCACCTTTTCTCTGAACGTTCTTCTCTTATAAACACTTTCAGACTCTTTCACTATTCGCGGCAGATTCTCTTATTCCAGATCAGTACCGTATCGTCAGAGAACACCAGCCATTCCACTCCATTCATAACCCATCATATCTCAGGACTTTGCACCTACTTCACCTCCTGTTCTTTCTTTGACTTCTCACTTTACCCTTTCCAGAGCGCACCCTTTTCTCAGCCCAGTTTTCACACCAGACAAGTCATTCTCATGTTTACAAACTAACACACGTTTCATTTCCATCAGAAAAAAACGCTGTATCATGCGAAATTATTTACTTTTACTCTGTACCGCATATTGTGAACGCGCTTCACATTGCATAATATTTTTTATATATATATATATATATATATATATATATATATATATATATATATATATATGTAGTATGTATGTATATATATTAGTGTGTATGTATATATATATATATATATATATATATATATATATATATATCGTGTGTGTGTGTGTGTGTGTGTGTGTGTGTGTGTGTGTAGAAAGGCCTGTGTGTTCAGATAACAATTTGACATAACTATCAGTCTCATTTTAAATTTTCTGAAAGAAAATAAATGGTGAAACTAAAATAACAAGAAAATATTTATTATCTAATAAAGCTTTCAGGTAGAAATATACTGCTATGGATGAAACACATGACATTGCAATAAAAAAAAATTCGCATACATGTCATTTATGTTATCGTTATCACGCTGATGTTTTTCGTTATTGTAAATCAAACCTAATATTTCCCCAAATTCGTTCATATTTACGTAATACATTTAATTTCCAGTTTTATGCTTAATTAATTTTGTACCGTATTTATTTTATTTCTCAGATTATTCATATTGGTACACATTTGTGTTATTATTTTATTCATGTGCTTTTATTTGTCTGCACATTATTATTTGTTTCTGTAAATAGGGATGGCGATATCGTTTGCAAAGGTTTGTTTCGCAAATTAATGTACTTTTCAGTTTACTTCGTCTGGACTTGTGTAAGTTATGAATAATAATAGTAATAATTAAATGAAAATAAAAATGATGGGCTTTAGCTTAGAAAAGGGGAAAGTTAAGGAAAAACTGTCCTCCGAAAATTTCACCTTACGCCAACTTCTTTTATGGCATCATGCCCTTTAAATCGTGATGCAGAAAATGAACGTAGCCCATACAGTAACCTACCCCCCCCTTTTTTTTTTTTTTTTTTTTTTACGTCGTTTTTTCCCCGGTTCCTAAATCTGGGAAGAGAACACGAAGGAATGCCCAGCAGGAAAGCGAATCCCTTAAAAAAGGAAATTTGATCTCTCTTATTTATCGTTAATTCTATTGGGGTAATGGTTTAAGTGTGATGTTACGCGGCTTTTCAGGCTTTATCTATCCTGCTTTACCTTTTTCAGAAGTTTTGCATCATCTACAGAAATCAGTATTCTTCCATAATGTGTACCATTCCCTGAAATTTATGATCATGGCTGTGTTCATTTCAAAACATATTTCAATTACTCGAGGAATTTTTCCGAGTTTTATTAAGACGTTCAATCTTTGGGGATATTATGTTTTTTTTTTTTTTTTTTTTTTTTTTTTTTTTTTTTTTTTTTTTTTTTTTTTGCTGTGAAGGAGGACTGTATTTACGATCCCGCCATACTACTCGCGGTATTCAGTAAGATTTAATGAAACAGTATTAGTGAAAATTGCCTGTTATTGATAATTAATTTTAACTGTGCGTCTGTAATTTCATCATAGATTTATGCATCGTCAATTATGTATTTTTGTAATCAATGTGAACGCATACGGCCTAGTTTTCTCTATACCATTAGCTCTAAGATAGTAGAATTTTCAACTTTGATTCATGTTTCCTTAATAATTTATTTTTTCTATTGTTGTGAAATGTTTGCATAATATCGAAGGTATTGGCAAGAGAAAGTCGATGAAATGAAATTTGAACGAGAGGAAAGCTATGAAGGGAAAGGGAACCAGGAAGATGGAGCAATGAATGTTAATGTGCCTGGCAGAAGAATTGAAACAGGTAACTCCTATATATACGTGGGAGTAAACATTGCGAATGATGGTAGGACGAGAGAAGACGTGAGTCCACAAAATAGGCGATGAAAGGTTCGATGGAGGAGCTTTGCAAAAGATTTGGAAGAAGAGATTTGGATTGGCTGTGGAAGCGAAGGTTGGCATGTATAAGGAAGTGAATTGTGGAAGTGGAATGTAAATGAACTATTCGTATGATATTGTTAGAAGAACTGAGCCTGTGAATTATATGGAGACAATAAGGAAGCATACTTGAAAGGCCCCGTCGGGGTAGTGCCGTCAGTGCACCTCATTGGGTGCAATGTAGGCATTAGGTACCCAAGATTCTTTGCAGCTCCCCTTCGGCCCATAGCTGCAACCCCTTTCGTTCCCTTTACTGCACCTCCATTTATATCTTACTTTCATCTTGCTATCGACCCTCTCCAAACAATTATTTCAAAGTACAACAGCAAGGATTTCCACCTGTTACACCTTCCAAACCTAATTATATCTCAATTTGCTTTCCACCGCTGAATGGCCTCATAGGTCCCAGTGCTTGGCCTTTGGCCTAAAATCTATATTCCATTTCATTCCATACTTGGGAAGGAGAAGCAGATGACCTAGAAATGATTGGATAGATAGTGTGAAATAAGTCCTGGAAATCAAGTTATTCAAGATCCAGGAACTACGAGAGTGGTTGCAAGATACAGCTGAATAGTGCAGTATTTTAGCAGGGGGTTCGACTTCTTGCTAATGGGCCCTCTGTGAACGTGTATGATTTTTACAACAGATGAAGTATTCATGTGGTAGTAACCGTATTTTTTTTCTGAACGTCATCCCTTTTACAAGGTTAACTAAATAAACTAAAAGGGTATATACCTATATTGTAGTATTAGATATATATATATATAATATATATATATATATATATATATATATATATATATATATAGTCTCAGTAATTGGGCGGCTACTTGGAAATCTTAGCTTGATGATGAATAATAGTGCCAAGACTAGGAAGAACATTCTTTAATATTACGAGCTTTCGAGGTTTAAAACCTCATCTTCAGGCTGAAAAAATGACAAGGATGAGAAATCACTAAAAATTACATTAAAATGAATTGTCTGATTAAAAGCTTCAGTAAAAGTATATTAAATTGCCTTTTCTTGGTCATAGTAGCTACTTGGTACGAAAAAAGTTGCAAGAAATACTTAAGCATAGTTTTCCTCAAGTTAGTTTCAGATTTGTTTTTACTAACCCTTTTACTGTAGGATCACTTTTGAGGGAGAAGCCTGCTCTTCCTGTGGACCTTAATTCGAGTGTCGTTTACTTGTTTACCTGTTCGCAGTGTGGTCTGCGATACGTGGGATCCAGTTCGCTGGCTTAGACACAGAATTTTGGAACACAGAGGTCTTTCCGTTAGAACTAGGTTTCCTCTTTCTAAACCACCATTTTCTGCCATAAGGGATCACAGTTAGCACAGGACCATCCTTTCACTCACCTAGATTTTAGAGTACTGTCTTTTTGCTCAAATAGACTGGACGGTCTGGACCTTTTAATTTCAGAGTCGCTGTTTATTAAGAAAATGAAACCGGAATTGAACAACAACTCGTCCGGTATTCAACTAGCTATCATATAGTTTCATAGTTGGTACACAAAGTGGGTCGTTAGCCATTTTATTTTTGAGTGTAGTTTGTTTATTTCATTTCATATATTTTTATTTTTATTTCTGTTTTTGTATGACTTGCGTTTTGTTTTTTTAGTTTTTTCGTAATTTTTAATTTTTAGTTTGTATGTGATGTTCGTTTTAATTTTATGTTTTTACTGAAGCTTTTAATCAGACAATTCATTTTAATGTAATTTTTAGTGATTTCTCATCCTTGTCATTTTTCAGCCTGAAGATGAGGTTTTAAACCTCGAAAGCTCGTAATATTAAAGAATGTTCTTCCTAGTCTTGGCACTATTATTCATCATCAAGCTATATATATATATATATATATATTATATATTGTACATTTATGCACTTTATTGTTACGTTTGACACAGTACATCCTAATTGTACTGTTTGTTCATACGCTGCCCAGGTATCCTCGCACATAGCAGGATATTCAGTCCTGATTTAAGGATTGAGAGCAAAGGGCCGTGCGTGTCGGCGCTTCGTAACCTGTTGAATATGCATGTTCCAAAAGCACGCTTGAGATTAAGGCGTTCACGAGGGAGGTTTAGTATCAGAATTTCTCGTGATTCAAAATCCTTTATCCCCTGCTTAATCTTGGGGAGATATTAAGGGTTTTGCAACGCGCAGCAGTCCTTTTAATAGCTAGAAATCAGAAAGTTGTTTTAAAAAATGTCTTTATCTCTTAGGGTTGGTGTCGAGGATTTTGCATTTTAGAATTGTCTGTTTCGGCTGGAAATGAAAAATTCGAATAAGTCAGTCTAAGGGTAAAATTGGCTGTTGTGCTTTGCGGCATGGCTGTTCTGCTAAAGTTATCAATTTTTCATTACTGCTGAAATGATAAAAGGGTAAGAATAATTCATTATCGTCTGAGATTGATATTGATGGATGTCTTCTGTTTTTTCATCTGAATATGCTAACTGCATTTTGCACCACATTACCGTACATTTAAAATGAAAATATTTTGGGCTATTCACATAAGATCAGATAGCAAAAACCAGATTAGAAAAAATACTTGAAAAAACCATTCGTTTTCCTTATGTGTTGATAAGGCGGGGGGAAAAAAAAAAAAAAAAAAAAAAAAAAAAAACAAAAAAAAAAAAAAAAAGAAAAAAAAAAAAAAAAAAACAAAAAAAAACAGAAGTCATTTAAAAAAAGACAAGGTCATTCCCGTGCACCTTGATAATTCAAGGAATGTGATTATGAAGATCATTCGTAATGATGAGAGATTTTTCCAAACACGCCTCCCTTTTTATTTCTTTCCTTGGAATCTCATTTTGTGAAGTTTTATAGGAGGTGAGACTGAAAAGAATGGATGCTCTTTGGGCTGATTGCACTTTCATTGGGATATTAAATGTTAAAGGTTAGGTCATTCCAAGTTGTTTTTTCACCAGGCCATTTTTTTTCGTGAAGTTGGTCAACGAGCCATCTTATTCTTAATATTCTAATCAGTAGATACTAGTTTTAACCATAGTTAATTCGTACGCCTCTTAATAAAGTTGTATTAATCTACCTTGTTTACATAGAACATCTTTTGCAGTCAACACTAAATTATGCATACTTCATTATTTTTTCAAAGTTATTTGTTTTTTTAATATCATGAATATATTTATTCCACTTTCAAATTATATAGGCCATCACTGAAAGTCAAACAGACCACTTTGCCTCTTGGCCCGTGTAGTTTATCTGATAAGGAAATGTGCTCTCTCTCTCTCTCTCTCTCTCTCTCTCTCTCTCTCTCTCTCTCTCTCTCTCTCTCTCTCTCTCTCTCTCTCTATATATATATATATATATATATATATATATATATATATATATATATATATATATATATATATGGCTCAGCGAGAAAAGTCAGGAATCACTCCATATTTAAATTCATCACCAAGGGAAGAGGACACAGATATGCAAGCTGTCTTTGCTTCAACATTTCGTAATTATCGATGTAGTTATATCTTCAGGGCTTTTAAAAATAAAACATGATATCCGTTCAAAATTGTAAAACCAGAATTTAAGAATTTGTAAAATATTTCAATTATTTTTACAAGATTAAATTTAAGAAAATAAAAATTGAATGATAGTTAGAAATAATTCAATTTAATTGTGAGACACTCAGCCTTTTTATTTGGAAAGAGGAGGTTTTGTTTATGATTCTTTCACTCGCTAAGACAAATTATCCAGAAAAAAAATTGGAAACTGTCGCCTATTTACTTCGAAGAATTTTGAGGATTTTATTAATATTTTTCAGTTTTTTCTGTGTAACTTACAAAAAGAAAACGCTACATAATTATTGCGTGCTAATGTAGAAGTGTCATTGGCAGTAAATTTGAAAATGCTCAGTAATTTCTCAGTATGTAGTTTTCTTTCAAAGTAGATCTGAATTTAATGCGTTATGAGGACACCGAAGAAAATATATGCATGGTTTATTGATCTGGTAACTAAGAACCAAGAAGCAATGTTACAGAGGCAGGGAACATTTCTTTTACTCTCGTTGCAACTGGTGAGAAGAGATGCATTTATCATATTGACGGAGTTGGTGCCTGGGGTTTACATTATCACTACAGCGGTATTAGGTTAACTTATCTGCAGTAATATGGGCTTTACATTATTATCACTGCAGTGATAACAGGTTGAATTTTATGCGCCTAATATTATCTTGATTATTTCCCAGTGGAAAATACGGCAAGATTTATTGCACCATTTAGCACATTTGTGTTAGCAAACAGTTAAGAGATCCTCGTCTTTTTAGTTTCAGCTTGTTCTCTCAGTAATCGACTGCGTATTTTCTATAAGGCGAACTATATTGCAACGTCATATAGCTGAATATAGTGCCTTAGTGGCGTGCTCGGTATGGGGTTAGCGCACCACCTCGGTGGCTGCGAGTTCGATTCTCGGACATTCCACTGTGGGGTGAGAGATGTGTATTTCTGGTGATAGAATTTCACTCTCGACGTGGTTCGGAAGTCATGTAAAGCCGTTGGTCCCGTTGCTGAATAACCACTGGTTCCATGCATCATAAAAACACCATACAAACAAACATATAGCTGAATATTTCACCTTATTCCTTATTTGTTCAATGGATAAATACTTTTTTTTCACTTTTGGTCAATATTTTCCTTTCTTTTAGGATCTTCCATTCTTCTTTTCTATATCTTTTATAATCCAGTTCATAACGAAGAATTGGGAATTCAGCTTTCTTTGCCTATTTTTATCCTAGAGGGTTGGAAGCTTTATAATTCTTTCATGGAATTGGATGAGTTTCTAGCTTTAGGGAATTTTTTTTGGCATCACTCTTCCTTTAAAACAATCCATTTAGTTGTTACTCTGTTTATTATGTAAAATAATAAATAGTATGATAGTTGAAACCACATGCACTTAATTCGTTTGCGCCCGAATCACTATCGTGATAATAAAAAGGGAATTCTTTTTTATTCTTAATCTGACTTTTTTTACGACTATTTTCAGCCTCATCAAGTCATCTGGTAAGGAAATAAGATACGATGAGTAGCATCAGAGATTAGTTTTGAAATTGACATGGTGATACAGTAAACAACTTCAAGACTGTCGTACATGACATGAAGATAGTTTTGTAGATTAAAAGGTTTTTCTCCTTGATAAAGATTTCTTCCTAACAGCAACAACTCATGTTGTCTCAGGAACGTTGGATAGAATGTTTTTTTCAAGTAATTCCCCAAAATTTATTGCTTGCTGGTGGTGGTGTATTGGGTGTTGCTGGGAATGTTGAGGTCAAGGACCAAAGTTCGAGAAATTACTGTCTTATTCGCGGGGCTGAAGTTTAGACGAGAAATAAGAAACCGTCCAACTGTCCCGAGAGTAATGAGCCTAATTATAAGAACTAGAGCTCTTTGTGTTTTTTAGCAAGATCCCCCTCGTGTGTTAAAAAAAAAAATTTACCGCTTAAACCCGCTGAAATGGCCTGACACCGGAAATTGGAACCCAGAATTCATGTGCTTTGCATTCTTAATTTAGTTTTCCCCTTACTAAAAGCTCCAAGAACTGTTAGGCACTGTTCTTCACTGTCACTTTCCCCTCAGCACTTTTCTTTCTTTCTCTCGAGAAGAAACACCAGGAACTCGATGTGCGTGTTTACTTATCTCGCTCCCCAGTTCACAAAATATAAGGTCTTGGGTCTTTCCTCTGTAGAGCCACAGTAAAAAAGAAAGAACAATTCTTTAATGTCTCTTATGAGCCTGACCCATCAAGGGAAAGCGACTTTGATGGCTGTTCAAACAGTAGACGATCATTTTAAAAGAATATTTACTCCTAACGGCTGTATCTTCATTTGAGATTTCCTTGTTAGCGCGAGCGTGGCGACGCTTTCATAACTAATGAAGTAAAACTGTTAATGAGGCAGCTAGTGAATATATTTAAAATTTTATCGCATTAGTCTTAAAACTAAATACGCTAAAAGACACTAGCCGTGTAGGACGCTGATTTTTATTGACTGTATTTAATATTGTTCTTTACAGTAGTAGTCATTAAGCGTAATGGCTGTATGTTACACACAAGAACAGCTAATCAAGGCAGTTAGTGTTCGTAACCCATAAAACTTTTCTCGCGTGAGCAGTTTTTTTTTCTTTTATTTCCAATTTTGCGCCCTTGAGGAAAGAAGGGAATGTCTCGCCGTGAATCTCGTTCTTTAATGTAGAAATAACGGCCGGAATGCCAGCCCCGTTTCGTAGCCTTTCCATCTGAGGCGATTAAATGATAATCCTAACGTATTTCCCAAGTCTTTGGAAAGAGCAAGAGACCGTCTTAAGAATTTAGGTCGTTTTTCTTCTCAGGAAGAGATGGAGGATGAGGCAGGGGGATTAGGGCCCCCAGGGTCTGCTGCTGGAAGGGGAAGAGGAATGGGGGATGCACTGACGAGGGAAGAAAGGCTGGGGAAGAGCTGGGGAGTGTAGATTAGAAACTTTATGGGGTTGTTGCTGAGCGAACGAGAAGGTCCTAAAGAGAGGAAGATGGAGGGACACGAGGCGAAAATTCCCCGCTAAAGAAAACTATGATAAAAGTGTATAAGCTGTCAGCAAGCAATGGCGTGGGGCAGATGAGGCCGCTTCAGCCATAATAGCGCATGGTGTATGGTGTTGAAAGATGGCTGACTTTTCGCTGGCCACTCATTTTTCTTCAATACATTTTTTTAAAGTCTGGCTCATTTGTCACTGTACTTGACTTTTATAAAGGGGGACGCGGACGGAGCTATGATGCGTAGTTAATAGTGGTCTACGTATCAGACAGTTTATTGTCGTTCCAAAGTTTTCCATCTAACTGGCTTTCGAGGCAATGATGTAAAATAGTTTAATATAATAATATATATATATATGTATATATATATATATATATATATATTATATATATATATATATATATACACACACACACATATAGATTTCTGACTCACATCAAGATCTAATCTAGGTTTTTCAATTGAAAGACCTGGGTTCGAGCCTGATATGAGTCAGAAATTTATTTCTGTTTGTGTGTGTGTGTGTGTGTGTGTGTAAATGTAATAGCCACAATGCCCCCTTAACTTCTTGAATTCTTCACCCTTATTTGGATACGCTTGTCACTACAAAGCCTTGAGATCCAAGGGCAAGAAATATGAAGAAATTAATTTCTTCATATATCTTGCACTTGGATCTCAAGGCTTTGTAGTGACAAGCGTGTGTGTGTGTATGTATGATGTATATATATATATATATTATATATATATATATATATATATAAATTATTTAGACAATGAAGGTTTGAAAAGGGCGAGAAAGGACTGCTTATGTGTTATGAATGTATATCTACATGCAAATATTTTAATCACTGTCTATTTACGTGAATTTAGAACAGTGCCTTAATTTCAGTTATTAGTGATGCATTATATTTGGCTAAATTATGTAAAGAAGTTACGTACATCCGGGCTTTTAATATTAGATGTGTTTTGATTATCTAATACTTGAGTGTGTTATGATTAGTGTACATGTAGATGTACTTGTTTTATAATATATGAATATGGATATAAAAATACAATTTTCTCCTGTCTCTTAAACCACGAATAAGAAAACAAAGCCTGGCTGATTAGTTATAGTTCTTTGAAATCATTAGATATCTCCTCCTGAATTATACGATTGGATCTCTCCTTAATTGGTCCTGATTACCCGTCTCGTACCTGAATGAAAATCCGCTTAGACGGCATAATTACAAGGAGGGCCCCTTAAAAGTGTTGTTAGAATTTTAGATGATTATACCGATAGCGCATGTAATTGAAATAAATTGTTCGAACGCACGGGTGCCCAGGCTTCTATCTTATTTCCCCGAAAATATATAAAAGGCTTAGTACCTCCTCCGCCGTGTTCGTCTGAACGGTGTTGATTACTTTGCAATTAAAAAGGTGATTGGGGCTCGCAAGATGCTCAGCCTTTGTGTGGTTGGTTGGGACCGGGTTCGGGCAAGCGCGGGTTGCTCTGTGTGTGTGTGTGTGTGTTTTTTTTTTTCAATTATTTTCTTATTTGAGCTTTGTTTATAGTTTGTAATGTTATGTCCATTATCGCTAATATGCTTCATTCCCTGAGGTTATCTTTTTCGTCGCTACTTAGTGTTCACGATTATCTGTTGTTCAAACTTTATTTGTGAATATTTGCTGGAAATAGTTGAATTTCTGAACGCTTTATAACAAAAGGAAGACTTTATCACAAAATATGTATCATGACAATACTGCTGGTGTCCAATGAAGAATGATGCATTTCGTTTTTGCATGTAAGAAAAATAAGTATTCCATCTTTCTTAAGATTATATTTAAATTCGTGTACATAAAGAATGCGCTGATACCGAGATGCTACCTACAGCCGCTTGCAAGATTCGGCAACGATTGATATTTTTTAACTCACTTTTTATATCCGAGCTTCCTAGAATTAGATAAAGAGGATATAGTGTATTTTTTTTATATTGCATTTGTTCATTTTATTTGTTGCGTTATGAAGTAAATGCGCTTATGCTTAATTTTTATGTATATGTTGAATGGGTTACTAGTTTCTGAAAAAATATTTTGTTTTAAAATTTCTTTTGATATGTTCTGATGAAGATGCTTCTTTTCAAAATATTCTCTACGGATTTCTCTCGTTCTATATTCTAACACAAGTGGCTTGTTTCACATGATAGAAATCACATTATGAATAATAATATTGATACTTGGTGTTTTATTGCCAAAAGAAAAATCAAGCTTTAATTCCCGGCAAATATTTTATCTAAGATTAACGATCAGACCAGACCTTTGTTAAGATAATAGATTAAGCTTCTTCATTGTTTAAGCGTTCGAAAGTTTGTTTGATTTGTTCTTGGCGAAATGTCGCGTCATAGAAGTCCTGAGGCAAAGGCCACTTTCAGTATTACATACTTGAGATTTATTGGCGCAGTCTTGGAAGGTATATATTTATGCAATGACTGTTAATTTTGAGTTTCCGAGGTATTTTATTCTTTAGTAGATTGGGGATTCTTTTAAATAACATGACATCATTCTGTGTCATTACGACTACATTTTAATTTGTAGAGAGAGAGCTCAGGCAAGCATTAGCTTACGAAATGAAGATGTTTTACGAGCGTTCGTCTATTTTCATTGCTTCAGAGTACTACTTGGGAAAATGCATAGAAGTCTAAATAATTGATATGTTATTGTCACTAAATTATAGGTTACTCTTTTTTGTCTCTCTCCTTATCGTGCTTTAATCTTTCAAGTTGTAAATCAGATAAGAATCTCCACGCTTCATGGATCGTCGATGGATGCTTCACCGCTGCCGAAATGAATGCCTTGCAATTAAATTATTATTTTGAGGCCCTGCACTGGACGCGACGTAAACAAGAGAAATTCATTAGTCAGCGTTCTTGGGTCGTACAGTCTCCACCTCTCAAGCTTCCGGCTATTTACTGTTGCTATTCGCTATTTGTTCAGCGTATCGAATTAGTTGTGTTTTCGTGTATCAGCTTCGCAGGCGTCCGTCCGGTTTCGTCATGCACGACGCTTATAGCTCGCAGCCATTTTTGGGATGCTGAGGCTTTATTGATTGCTTGTTGACAACTCTCTGGGTGCTGGCTATTCGGAAGCAGCTTGCCCCGAGGTCCCCTTGTCTCGTTGTGACAGATGTGCCCATTTTTCTTCTGTTTAATGCCAGTGAGGACGACAGATTTAGTTATTAACCCAGTAGACTTCAAGGGAGTCCAAGTAGAAATTAAACCTCTTCCTACAGCTGTGGTTTCTCGTTAAGAATAGTTGTTTATTAGTTTGATGCTTGATATTTTTTATGTTTTTAGCTCCGTTTTTCGCTTTTTTCCTGAAGTGGCTTTTATGGCATATTACTTATGGTTGCATGCGCTATTAAATATAATAATGATCGACGAAGTTGTCTCCTTTCCTTTTCGTTTATCAAGACATTGCCCTTTTATCTGGATTCAGTGAGTGTCACTGAACAGAAGAAACAGGATTTTTCAGTAAATGGTGAGTATGAAGGTACTAAAAAAATGGGGACTCTCTCTCTCTCTCTCTCTCTCTCTCTCTCTCTCTCTCTCTCTCTCTCTCTCTCTCTCAACTGACGTTAGCGACGTTTCTTTGTTCAAGTAAAAGGATGCATGATATAATTTTCTTTTCATTAGTTTAACGGGGCAATTATGATCTCGGCCTTTTTATTTTGACATCGAACATCGTTTTGAGGGATTAAAAAATATTTGTACAAATTTGTTTATCTGTTCTACCTGGATATAAAGTATTCTTTATATTCGCAAGTATCTTTAAAATCAGATATCTTATATGAACAGAATGAAATCGTACCCAACACATTAAGACGGGCGACTTCCTACGCAGAGAGCGAGAGGTCGGACAGAATCCCATTTCTTTTCCTTTGCCAAGGCAGACCATCGTTCATAATCCGAATTTACCGAAGGAATATACCGTCGATTTTGTACTGTTAGATTCCCCGCCGCTTTATTTGGTCAAAACGCTCCGAAAACATGCGAGCAGCGAGAACTTATGGCGGTCATAATTACTTCCAGCCGAAGATTTTAGTGGCACTTTTACAATCGAGGGCCTTATGATTAGAGTCATTCTTTTGAGTCGATTGGTTTCCGACGTGATTGCTAGTTGACAGGTAATTGAGACAGTAGGAACCATTATGGCATTCGGGACCAGTTGTCCCCCTGCAATATAATAAGAAATCATGGGATAATTGAAGCTCTGGGAAGCCTCGTGTGTTGAGAGCTCGAGCTGTAAAAGGCTTACATTGATACAGTGGGTAGCTGAAAACAAAGGAACCTCCTATTAGGGCTGTCGATATTTACATTGTTTTATGGATGATATGTCTTCATACAAGGATTATTATTGGATTTTACGCGGCAGTTGCAGGCAGAAGGCTGAGATTTCTTTGATGTTTGCGCACAGGTGTGCGTGAGAATGCGTGGTTTTGTTTTGTGTACCCTCGTAATGACCTGATTACAAGGAAGAAAGTATAACTTGGAGGTTATATGCTCGTCGCATTGCACCTTATTTCCTGGAGGTGAAAAAAAAAATGGAAATGAAAAAGTGGCTGAAAGAAAAAGCTAAGCAAAAAACATTATGACCTGAATGGGTTCACGTTGATCGAATTATATGATTTCGTAGGGAGGACGAAGAATAGATATTGAAGGAGGTGTAGATTTTTTTTATGACTGTTGCTGCTTATTTTGCTATTAATATTGATTTCATCATGTAAATTTCCTAAGATCAACGCTGTAACCTTGTCCTCATATTTGAAAAAAAATTGAAAGCAGAATTTTGTAACTTCTTTGAATATTAAATGAAGTTATTAGCTGAAGAATCACGAGAACTCAAACAGTTGTTGTGCTTGCATTATATATATTTAATATATATACTATATATATATATATATATATATATATATATATATATATATATTTATATATATATATGTGTGTGTGTGTCTGTGTGTGTGTGTGTATGTATATTATATGTAAGTAGTAAATATACTTTTAGGGCATAGTTTTTCTCTTAGCAGCGTAAGGAATCCCCCCTGCATACAATGCCCCAATGACCTTTATCATGAGCAGACTCGTCCGCTTCTGGGATACTAAGGCGCTCCATTTCATATATATATATATATATATATATATATATATATATATATATAATATATATATATATATATATATATATATACACACACACACATGCATACATACATACATACCTACATACATACATACGCATTAAACTACAAATGTCCTTTAACTAATTCGCTCTACCTCGGAATTACTATATTTTCATATATGTTAAGCAAAAGGAAATTTTTTAGTTGATGAGAAATTCGTCGGCTCATGGGCGCGGACAGATTTCTCATCAACTAAAATATTCCTTTCGGTTAACATGTATGAAAATATAGTAATTCCAAGGTAAAGCGAATTTTATATTAAAGGACATTCCTAGCTTAATGCGTATATTTGAATCACGATTTTGTGATATATATATATATATATCTATATATATATATATATATATATATAGATATATATATATATATATAGATATATATATAATATATATATATATATATATATATATATATATATATAATATATATATGTATATATATATATATATAGATTGTTATATATAGATATATTTATATTTGTGTGTGTGTACGCGGGAGTTTATGTTTTTTTTGTGTGTGTAAATATGTTTATATATTTTATATATGTATGTTTATAGGTATAATTGATCAGACTCTCATTCAGCGCCTTTTGTCAAAGATGCTATGAAAGTGTTATTCTTTTGACTTTATGGATTACAAGTACTTTGATAAAATATCTAAACATGGTTGAAATTAATAAGGGAAATTATATAATTCTTAAACTGTTTTAGATTCTTTGCAGATTTAATCCTTTTTCTCAGATAATAGAGATTTTATGTAGTAGATACTGCTGTGTTATCGTATATTAAGATCACAATAAACTTTTTTTTAAATATATTTATGATTCGCTCAGTGGTCTGGTACACTGTCTGCAAGACCATTAAACAGCCGTGTGTGTGTGTATGGAAGTGGTCGTTCATTGTTCATTGTCTTAGTTATTGGTACTGTGTTTTAATGAAAGTGAAATATGCCTGTTTAATTTTACTCAAGTTTATTTTTACCCATGCTGTTCTACTCTTAATGGAAGAGTGAACTTGGTAGGGAAGAGAAGAAAGAGCGAAGTAGCGCCGTTGAAATGAAATTATGGTTTTGGGCTGCATATGAAATCATCACGGAATCCCCAGCGAGAGCAAGAGAAAGAAATGTTGCCTCACTTTTGAGAACGTATCAGTATTTGACCCGAGGCTGTGAATTAAATTGGCCAAGTAACCAGTTAAATTGTTAAGCGTGATGTGGATTTAATTTATTACTTGTTGGTTTAATGAAGTTGCGAGGGTAAGGCGAACTCTGGTTTTGGTATTCGAACGGATCAGTTTCATTATGGATTGAAGGGCATAAAGTGGAAAGTAAATTAGAGACCGGCCGCTATCATCCTATGGTTTTTTTTTTTCATTATTTTTCGTTAGATGTTTTCTTTGTTTTAGTTTGGATTTTGTACCCATCTGGACCGTTTCTGAAGCTATATTCGATGGAAATAAATAAATGAAAAATTCTCTTATATACTAAACCCATCAATTTGCAACTGGCTTTTCTACGGTCAGAAGCTCGCCCTGGGGATATGCTGTGATAAATTGACGGGGTTGTGTTAAACAAATAATTTGTATTATGCTGTATCGATTCGCTACATGTTTCTAGGATATTTAGTGTCCACTGTTTATTATTTTTATTTTTACATTAATATGGATATCTGATTGTATTGGAGTTCTTTTAAAACCATTGAAACGTGCATGAGGCCGCTAACGTTTGTTGAAAGGGTAGCACTCTTTTCTCCTCTTTTCGTACGCCTTCATAAAGATTGTGCGTTAATCGCTATGCACAACCCTCTCTCATCTGACCGTGGTGCAGAATGAGAGTATAAATTTTCATGGCTTTGTTGGAATTCCTTCGAAGCGAATTTAATGGTAATACCATTCATGGAGTCGATTATATGGACACACTACTTATATCTGTTTTATTGTACAGTATATAATTAATAATAATTTTAAGTGGTTAAGGGGGAAAAAGTAGTAAATGCAATAGGTGTTTTGATATCAGGAAGCAAATTGTTCTTTAGATGAATGATCAGTTTGCTAAAGATAATTTAGGATTAATGTCAATATAATTGTAATTATATCAGGTGCCTTCATAATTCAGTTACCTTAAGTGATTTATTACCTTGCCTTATTGCCGCCTCGGGTCTTTGGTGATAATTCTCTCTCTCTCTCTCTCTCTCTCTCTCTCTCTCTCTCTCTCTCTCTCTCTCTCTCTCTCTCAAGAAGTAGATTTATGCGTATGTTATGAGAAAATTTTATCCTTTTGGTAAATCGCATAATGCGCCATTCCCTCACTCACTTAGGAAAAAAAATGAGTAAAGTAACGTGAAGCAAATAAATCTTTCGAGGAACATATCCCAGTCCCCGCTCGAAGTCTGCGCCTTCATCTCCTCTGAAATTCATTCACTTTGCAGGAAATCGCAGGAATAATTTTACTTGAAAGGGCCCTAATTATCCTTCTCTGAGCTTGGCTCTTTTTCACTGAATGATTTTTGACGGAAAATTGGCGTTTTTTCGTTTTTCTTCTTTCTTTTTATTTGTATGGAATTACTTGAAATAATTATTTTATTTCGGCTCTTTTGTGTGTGTGTGTGTGAAATTTAAACTTATTCTGCTAGATCTTTCTGTTCATTTTACTCTTCCTTGAAGTAACTATAATTGATTTCCTAGACTATTTCAAACCGTTAATACTTTTTGGAGTTTTATGTTTATGGATAAATATTTTCGAAAACAACACTTGAAAAATTTTTGTGCACAATAAGTGGTTAAGTTACTTTCTGTGAGGATTTCCTCCCTTTTCACATTTCCCAGCATGTAATTTTTCCGGAAAGATTGGAATATTTTGTGGGGAATTAGAAATATTACGTAATTAGACGAATTCGTACTTCGTTCTGTATACTGATTAAAGAATATCCAATGGTTTTCTAGGATTTGTTCCCAGAAATGGTCGGTTTGAACCCCCTTAGTTTACAACGCAGAGCGTTTGGGATTTTCCATTCTTTCTGCTCTGTAAAGCGAAAAAAGGGAACGGAATGTTTTTAAAACATTTTACTTCTCCTTTTCCCTCCAACTTTGTTACGGCGAATAAATCTTTTGGTGGGGGGGGGGGAAGCAGAAATATAAAGCACCGATGTTAAAAAAAAGCAAGAGGGGAAATAGGACGAAAAGAAAATTTGCAATTGATCATATCATAAGAAAAAGGTTGAAAATGAAATGCAAAGGAAGAGGTGAGAAATGTTAACATTTGACATTCTTATAAGATTGATGTTTGAAATACGTGAAACTATACACGCGCTATATATATATATCTATTTATCTATCTATATATATATATATATATATATATATATATATATATATATATATATATATAGACTCATGTATGTATATAATAAGTGTGTGTGTGTTAGTGCAGCATGTATTTTTTTAGTAGAACAAAGTACTTGAACCACACAACACGCACATGCCGTTGCGCGAGCGTACACACACGCACACATATATACATATACTATGTACATATAGTATAGAGAGAGAGAGAGAAATGTTAAAATCATTGTTAGTTTCGAGTTTCATCGATTTGCAAGTTATTCGAGGTCACTCAAATATATCCGATGTCCTCATCCTGTTTTTCTTGGGTCATATTTGAATTTCTTATCTTTTTGGTATTGTTTTTTTATTTGCAACCGGAGTACAGTAATGTAGATTATTATTATTATTATTATTATTATTA